>NC_063447.1:42195231-42802055 GCF_020379485.1 Brassica napus | reverse complement strand
TAGATTTGAACCCGCACATCCGTGCGGATATATTTTTATTTTTAAAATAACATTTTAAAATATAAATTAAGGTTTTTTTTTTTTGGAACACATATAAATTAAGGTACAAAGATATATATTTAATATCAATTTTTATGCATATAATATTATTTTGAAATTTTTTATATTTGTTGAATTTTGTTTTTGATGAAATTGTACAAATCAGATATTAATGTAGTATTTTTGTTTATTTATTTTAAAATGCAACATTATATTAACAGTTTAATTTTAAATATTAGTTTTATATGAATTAATACGAATATTATTAAATTTTTTTGGTTTAGAAATTTTTATTCTCGAAATGGTTGTGCGTAAATAAATTAAATTATTTAATATTATATTTAAAATATTATTTTATTTAATATATTATATTTCAGTTTGATGTTTTTATTTATACTACAAAAATCAAACATAAAATGTTACAGCCAATAAAATATAATTTATTTTGTTTTATATGAAAAGTTAATATGATAATTTAAAAAGATTGGGCTATACCATTTAATTTAAAAATTAATTACTGAAATATATATATAATTTGGTCTAGATTAAATATGATAAATAATAAACAATAATTATCTAAAGGAAATATATTTGTCTTGTCTTAGAAATCTTATTATTTAGATGTATATTATTTTTGTTAGGAAAATATCATATGTGAGTAAATTTAGGATATTTAGTTAAATTTCAAATGAATGGTCTAACATAGAATTTTGTATGGTAGATAAAAAAAATAGAACCCTAAATTAATAAATTAGATGTATTGAAATAGTAAATTAGGTGTTGTTTTATGCTTGTTTTAAATGAAAATAATACAATAAATGCTAAAATATAGGAGTAATTAAAGTCTCAGTGGTAAAATGAGGTAAATATTGAGAAAAACCGAGGACTAAGTACAAAATATACATCCCTTTTAATAGATTGGATAGATCTTGTTGTTTGAACTTGTTTGATCTATACATTTTGACCATGTTCTAAAATATCTATAAATTATGTCGGTTGCTTATTTGGTTTTGGATACTAATGTAATCAAATAAATATATTAAAAAACTCATATTTTAGATAAATTAAAATTTGAATTATATTTATATGACAATTATTTATTTTCAATTAGGTTTTATAATTTATAGAAATCATTTTACAAAATTCATAAGTTTTTTTTTACTTTTATCACTATTTGTAATAAATCTTATTTTAAAAATAGGAATATTGTAATATAACTAAGACACAGGGAGTATACAATCTACTTTATAAGCTAAGTGTAAAATAATGTTTTAGGAATTCCAAAAACTTTTTAAACTGATTTATGTTTTAATTTTAATATCATTATATTTTAATTCTTGTTTCAGTAACTCAGAGAATATGCGTTGGAGATTGAATTATTCCGGTATCAGTTTCTGAAGAAAAAAACTGAATAATAAACATGTTTTAACTAAAACTTGAACTTCTTTTTCTATTTTCCTTCATCTTATAAATTGTGTCTTTTAACTGCTTGTATGTATTGGGTATTGCTTTATAAGAAGTAAAGACCAACATGACTTTGTATATTAGCGCAGGAGTTCAGTCTTTTATTAGATTATTATTGGTTCCTGTAAAATACATAAGGAGCTAGATTTGCTTATTGGTTCATGTACTAATTTTAGACTCTTAAGTTTGTGTGTTTTGTCCAGCTACTAATATATATTTCATTTCCTTTCATGAAAGTATACATTGCCGAAGAACTTAATACAACTCTTGAACAAAACTGAAGAACTTTCCCATACATTAGAAACAACAAAGGTTAGTTGTTAACTTGGCGCTATGTTTGGATTTCAGCAGTAAATCCGGTTGGTGAAGAACTTTCACGATACATCAGAAATCAACAAAGATTACTCAACCACTTTTAAATGGCTTGACATTTTTGAGTAATGAGACACTCTTATTTGAAGACATTTTGACTCTGTTTAGAAGTGCAGAAGCCAAGCTATGAGTCGACCTTATTTATAGAAACATGCTAAGATGTTAGGGTATCTATCACGTAAACCTTGATTTTTTTTAAAACCAAATCACAAATATAGATTGTAGTTGAGATATGTGAAGGATAATAAGTAAGGTATCACGTGATTTTTGGAAAATAATATTGAAGCTAGTATATGTGTGATTCTTGATGTGATCTTGAGAGGTTAGCGTGATATAAGGTTGCCAAAATATTTTATTGTCAGTATATATGGTATATTCAGAGAATTTACAACAAATAAACGTAAAGTAAATGAAATAAATCGTTTTTTGCAACCTCATAAAGGTTAATTATGTGAATTTAATTAGGATGGTCTAGCAAAGGAATGGGTTAGTAAAATGAGATTAAACTACTGTGTTTTGGTCAGTGGCATTACACTACAAGAAAACGTTTCTATAACAACGAAGATTTACGAGGAAAATATTTTCTCGTAAATTTACATGGCGTTTACAACGAAATTACGACGAGTCCAAAATTCGTCGTAAACTCCATGTAACTTTACGAGGAAACAGTTTCGTCGTAAAGTCAATGTAAGTTTACGACGAAAGTACGTGGAAAGAGAAATTCGTCGTAACCGTTACATCGGCATTACAATGAAACATGTTACCGTTATATTTAGGTGAAAACGTGTATTCAATGTGCTTTAATTTACCTAAATTCGCTGTAAATTCGTTGTTATATATTCGTTGTAAATTCGTTGTTATATTTCACCTACCAAACTCGAAAATTTCTATATATATATGTCATTTCCCACAACTCTCTTCCTCACAACACACAAACGAAAAAAAAAATTTCAAAACAAAATCTAAGAAAAGCGGGCTAGAGACATTCATGCACAAAATCTAAGAAAAGCGGGCTAGAGACATTCATACACACAAACGTATTTACGAGTTACGAAGTTGGATGTATTTACACAAAGATTCCGACGGGAGGGTGACGAACGCAATTCTGAGCGGGCTAGAGACATTCATGCACCAGGCGGGCTGTACACCGATCACGCAGGAAAGCGGTAAGATGTTTTGCCCCTGTCGGAAATGCAAGAATTCAAAATTTGCACGTAGTGAAACTGTATGGAAGCATTTAGTAAACAGAGGATTTACACCACAGTACTACATTTGGTATCAACACGGAGAGGGTTGTGGGGGAAATGAAGCTAGTAGTGGATGTCAATTTTGGGAGAAGATACAACAAATTTTAGCCTTTCATTTTAGCTTCACTAGCCGACCAAGTTAGCTTCCTTCCTTATCCTCGCCTTCGAACTTCCGGGATAAACTGGTTAGCTGCTATCAAAATTACACCTCGTGGACGCATTGTCGCTGGAGAAGAACCGCCTTTGCAAGAAGAAGACGATATCACTGAAGTTGAGGTACCTGAACAACAAACTGATGAAATCCTATTGTTCGACCCGGAAAACTTTCAATATAAAGATCTTCCCGAAGATGCGACAGATGAAGCACGTGAAGACGAGTTCGAGGGAAGGGATGATGATGATTGTACTGATATTGATGAGAATGAAAATGATTTAGAGTGATGTAATATATGTAACAAATGTTGTATTTCTCTATTGTAATGTTTGTTTAAGGAAATATTGTTTTTATATGATCTTAATGTATGTGTAACAAATGTTGTTTTATATAATATGTATTTCTTTAGATTTTTAAAAATTATTTGGAGTTTTAGGGTTTAAGTTGGAGAAAGAGTAAGAAGAAGTAAAGAAGAAGATGATGATGTTAGATGATATGTGACTTTGGGGTTTAGGGATTTCATTCTCGGGGTTTAGGGTTAAGGGTAGTAAAGTCCTTGTAAAAATAACACGGGGCTGGTAACTTCGTCGTAAATGAAAAAGAAGGGTATGGTAACTTCGTCGTAAATAGTTAAATCGATTCCTCGTAATTTCGTCGTAAATAAAAAAAGACGGGCCTGGTAACTTCGTCGTAACATTACGTGGAGTTTACGACGAATGTCTTTCTCAATATATTGAGACGCCGCAGAACGAGGCAAGCCTCGTTCATTCCTCCCAAACTCATTTGCTCTCTCCCTCTAAGGTACCCCTCTCTCTCTCTTCTTCTTTTTTTTTAGTTAGTTAGTTTAGGTGGTTAGTTAGGTAATTAGTTTAGGTGACTAGTTAGGTGACGGAATAATAGTTTAGGTAATTAGTTAGGTGACGGAATAATATTTTAATTATGTCATAATTGATTAAATTTATTTTAATTTTTTTAGATGGCTCCTAGGAGGAAACCAGCAGCACCTACTTATTCTCAGTTGTTTGGCGATGGTTCCGGAGCATCTTCTTCCGGTTCATCATCTTCCGATGCAGTTCCAGACTCTCAGACTTCTCAGAGAGTTTCTTGGAGTCCTCCTCCACCGCAGATGCCTCCACCTCCTCCTCCAGCGGCTGCACCTCAGCCTGCCCAAGCAGGTGCAGTTCATCCAGATTTGCGTGTGCCTTCATATGCACCATACGCGAGATATACGGTGGAGGATTTGCTTGTCCAGCCTGGACGGGAGGGTTTGGAAGTTCTAGACTCCGATAGACCGCCATGAACTTTTTGGTAAGTTATTAATTTTTATTACATTAAAATTTAAATTATTTTTATTTTCTAACAATTAAATTGTTTTTTGTTTCAGGTTTGGGGCTAACAACCGTGTTAGCCGGAGCGTTTCGGAGACGATGAAGGGTTACTACGACGGGGCATATCTGAACTGGAACATGACACCAGATCACGTTAAGACCACTTGGTTTAAATGTTTTGCGGTAAGATTTTTAAATTTAATTAAATTTTCACTTTTAAATATTAGTTTTTATTTTTAAATATTTATTATTAATTGTAATTTCTTCAAAATTTTTGTGTTTCTGCAAAAGTGGCATTGGTCTTTGGGAATCACCGAGAGGGTGAAGAGGGAATTCGTTGCAAAGGCAAAGACCCGCCTTTGCAACACTGTCTCCAATTGGAAGCACAAGTGGGAGATCTACGGGTATGAGGGAAAGCCCACTGAGCTCACGACGGATGTGTGGGATGGCCTCATCGCCTATTGGAAGCTACCTTCTTCGATCAAAAAGGCCAATTCGTGCTCTGCTTCTCGAAGAACGAAGGATAAAGATGGTAATTTGCCCATGGTTCACAGAACCGGACAAAAACCTCATGCAGGAATCCGTCTAGAAGCTGTAAGTTTTGTTTTTAATATTTATTTTAAAATTTTCAATTAATTTAAATTTTAATATTTAATTTTTTTTTGTGTAGTTAGAGAAGACGGGAGTCTTACCATCTCTGTCTGAGCTATTCAAGATGACTCACGCCACATCCGACGGAGTTTTTGTGGATCCTACATCTGAGAAACTCTTCGATGCAGTGGCTGCTCGGATTGAAGAACGGGATACGCAACTAACCCATCAGTCTCCCGATGGATTACCCGTCACATTGACCACCGAAGAGGTCGACAGAATCTTCGAAGAGGTACAACTTAAAATTTTTGTTTACATTAATTTTAATATTTTAACATAATTAACTATATTAATATATGTTTTAATTTTATAGGTGGCTCCTAAAAAGAAGGGACGGACAGTCGGTATTGGCTCTGTTAACGAAGTTGCAACGGCAACTTCGTCATATACTTCGGGACGGGATGAAGAGAATTCTCAGATAAAAGCTCGATTGGATAGCCAGCAGGTTCGTTTAGACTCTCTTGAGGATCTGCTAGACGTGATGGCGGTGGGAAACCCGACTATGCAGAGAATGTTGAGTGAGAGAGGAGCCGCTCTTGGGTTGCCAGTACGGGATCCCGAAGAGTCTGATCCAAACCGTCAACAGCCGAGCAACCCCACCGACTACTTCGAGAATATGTAGTTTCTTTTATATTTCGGTTTGTATTATGAATTTAAATATTATTGTATGACTTTTAAATACTTTTTTAAAATAGGTTTTTCATTTTCATATTTCGTTTTAAAATTAAAAATATTCTAAATTTCGAATATTAAATATAAATTTAAATTTATTATATATAATATAATAAGAATCGATGTAAACTCCTCGTAAACATTACATGGAGTTTACATCGAAAGTTTACGAGTGATTAACATCAAAACTTTCAAAATGAAGAACACCTTTTGGTACAAATATGTAAACATTAAATGCTGAAACTTTAGTAATAAGGATTTACCTCATGGAGTTCGTGACACTTACATAAGAAAGAACCACTCGCAGACCTTTTTGGTAAAAGCAACGCGTGAAGCTTCATGTGTAAGACAGGCCCACAACATTGTCGCCCAAGAGGAGCCCAAGACTCATCTTCCTCACTTGCCATCTTCGAAGGGGATATTGTCATGTTGCAGAGCTGAGGAGAGGAGTATGGAGAGCCTTATCCGTAACCGTTACACTCCGCTACGATCTTTATGTGCTGGCTAAGCTACTTTATGCTTTATCAGGTGTGTATTCAAATGTATCTAGATCCTTCGTTGGACTCTATATATTGTGATGTAATCCGCTCTAATGAGGTAATGTGAAAGTATTATTCAGTCCAAAACTCTTCTTGTGTTTGTGTTCTCATCATGATGGTACTCTTTCTATTTCAGTTTATATATAGAGTTCACATTATTTACAAAAATTAAAAAAAAGAATTAATTGATCAATTCTATCTTAATTTGATTACCGAAATCCACTAGTATTTATTATTTTAATTTGGGTGGGTAAAAGAAATATTTTATATGAAAAAATTGTTTTGAATGACACTTGCGATAAATTTAATTTGAAAATAGGTCAAGTAGCTAATAACATATGTAAATTATCATGAAACTTTGTTACAAAATGCTTATATGAATTCAAACTTACATTGGGTGGTAATATCAGTATGCTATCCTCATACTAAGACATTGGCTTAAAAGCCAAAAATTCATTGTTGGACTATGAAATTCCTCTCATTTGCGGGCAAGATAAGGCTGGCTGCATTGACTGTGTAGGGTATAGTCAATTTTTGAAGTTCAGTTTTCTTCCTTCCGAAACAATACACTTGAAGGCTGCTTCTCTATGTACTGCATTTCTTTAGAAAAATATAGTAGGATTACATGCAGGAAAAGCCAGAAATTCTTGGACTGATATTTGTTGGCCTAAAGAAGAGGGATGGTCAGGCATTTGGTTGGATTAATACTCATGTTTTTGGCAAAGGAGAGTTTTGGCTGACAGATGACGCGTCTTGATTCTCAAGACCAGTAAGAGATATGCTACGGCTCAATCCTATGCTATTCAATCTCCTTAGACGTGCCATTCGCTACGGCATCAGAGCTTCCTTCTGGTATGATTACTGGACTGAACTCGGTCCCTTAATTACTATCACTAAACCTACAAGACGGAGGGATTTCAGAATTCTTATTGATGCTGCGGTTGGCCAGACGATTATGAATGGAAATTAGAGTTTTCCTCATCAAGATCAGATGATGCAGAGCTTATTCAGTTAGTGGTCTCTACTACCGCGCCTCCTACAGTGGATGTGGGTAATACATGCCCCTAGCACAACCACAAGGATCACTTCGGGCCGGTTTTAATATTTTAATTATGACTAATGTAGAACTTCTATAAATTAATAAAGTTGGGACTTTGGAATTTTATTAATTTATAGAGATGCCAATTTACAAAATTTTCCTTATTGATTTTTCATTTTAAAATATATTTATTCTAAGATAAAAAAAATATTTGATTTTAGTGTATAGACATTAATTGTCATTTTTTAAAATTTGATATTTATATTAATTATATTATATTATTTGGTGTATATAATATATATTGCATAGAATTTAAAAGTGGATTTAGATAAAATATTACTAAATCATATCAAAAATATATTAAGTGTTAAGAAAATATAAAGATAATTTCATTGTGAATTTAAAACAAACAAAATAATAATAGGTTCTTACTTATATAAAATATGTATACATATAAATTATTAATTTCTAATTTTAATAGGACCATATATTTACATATAATTTTCTTTACAAAAATATTATCTTATTATTTTATTCATTTGTTTCAAATTTTGAACCAATCCAAGTTGGTACCTGCGAAATTTATTAATTTATCGAGATTATTAATTTATAGAGATTATTAATTTATAGAGTATTAATGTATAGAAATTTTATTGTATCTCAAATGGTTTTGATCAGGAAACAACATCTTCAAATTTGATTTTTATTAAAAAGAATGAACATGTTCGTATATACAATATATGTAAAAATATGAAATTAGTAATCATAAATAACTATCTATATATTGGTCTATACATAAACTTGAGTTGATAATAAGTATCTTTAATAATATTCTATATATATATCGGTTAATCATTTCACATTTTTTTGAAAAGCAAGTACATGTATCAGATTAGTTAAAAGAGTTCAAATATGTTTCAATAAACAAATTTGACGATGTATGAGAAACGTTAAACCTTTAACTTTTTGATTCACAAAATCCCAAATTATGTCGAGTATAAACATACTAAGTGGTAGAGATTTATAATACTGTTTTTCAGGAAAGAAAAACTCAAACCATTAGAATGTCATACTGATAATGTCATACTGATATGACGACCATGCATAACAATGAATAAGAATATGAATCATTTCGCAAATATGGGATGAGATGTGAAGATATGACCATGCAGAAATTGAATAACTAAACTTACTATCACGAATATGTGATGAGATGTGAAGATATGATCATGCACAACAATGAACAACAATATGAAGCATTTCATGGTATTTCTACAACTTTTTTACCTTTTCCGACTAAAAATCTTGACTAGTTTCGGAACTTTCTTCTTCTTGATTACAAAGAAAGTTGGAGTCCCTGCAGATGAGCATCTTCTTGCCTTCCCTCGTTGCACCGGTGTTGATTTTCTAACCAGTTTAGGAGAAAGATAGCTTTCAGCTTCCGCTTCCGGGATCCCCTTAAACATATGTGTCTCGTCCTCGGCCAGTCTCTTTGTAGAAAACGACCTTTCCGTCCTAAACACTTGTCTCTCTTCTTCCACTCTCATCATTCCACTCTCTCTCATCAAAGTTCCCGTCTTCATCAAAACCGCTTTAGTGCTAGCCCTGAGTGCTTCAACCCACGCCTCAGCTGCTGCAACTTTCTTCTCTGCAGTTTCTTCTGCTAGAGAAGCATGTCTACTCAAATACTCATACTCAAACCTCGAGATAGTGATGGTCGAACAATTCTTGGACTCTGTTTCGCGCCTCTCCATTTTGTCTTCTATGTGGGACTCGAGCTTCTCAAGTACTAAAGCCTCAGCCTGTTTTGCTTTCTCAAGCTCATCCAGATTTGAATTCAGTTCTCTTTCCTTTTCGTCTATTTCGAGTTTGGTCTTTTGTGTTTCCATCTCTGTAACCGTCTTCTGTGCTATCAGAAGACACTCTTCTTGCTTTGCAGCTTCTTTGTTTTTCTTTAACTTTTCAAGTGAACCAGCTAGACTGTCGGCAAGAGAGGTAACTCTTTCTTTGGCCGACAATGCTATTTCCAGTTTCGATTTTGCCATAATCATCTTTGCATTGAGTTTCTGAATCTTAACATCATTTTTCCGTAATATTTTGTTGAACTGACCTGTTTCTTCTTTGGCTTGGTTGATTTGCTTTCTCAACTCATCCATAACCATCATGAGCTTGAAGAGTTCTGTGTTAAGAGAAGCAAGTGCCTCCTTTTTCGCTTCAGTCTCTTCTGTTGCTTCTTTCAAAACCGTTAAAGTACATTTTCCTCTTTCAAAAAAACGGCTTGATCTCGACATGCTCTTACCTGTCGTGTGAACTCTCCTCTCCATTTTCTTGAAAAGATTTAGCTGTGTCTGTAACATTTCAACATCCGAAGTCGTCTCAAACAACTCAAGCTCAATACCCTTTGATCTATCTGCTTCTTCCAACATTTTCTTGATTTTCTTATTCTTTTCCACCAGGAAATCCAAAACCTCTTCTTTTTCTCTCAGCCTTTCTATCTCTTTACATTCCATCGATGCATCGATCTTTCCTAACTCGACTAAAAAATGTTCCTCATTAGCAACCTCTATCTCCTTCTTAAGACTCTCCAACAATCTCAACTTCTCTTCCATATTAAACCCTGTTTTCACAACTTCCTTCTCTAGTGCAACCTTCTCTCCCAAAACAGAATCTACATCAAGCTTTAGCCTACTCACTTCTTCCTTGGCAGTCTCCAAATCTCTCATAACTTCAGCGTAATCACCATTTTCCTCAACCTTTATATCTATCTTTAAAGCTCCCGTGTACTTTTTATGGAACTCTTTACTACTGTTCGACCTGTCTATCAGCAATATGAGCTCCTTTACCAACTCCAATGCATTGGAAAGTTCCACTTCAGCTCTTTCTCTTGCAGACTCTGAATCTCTTTTACTCTCAATGTAACCATCAAGTATCCTTCTTGACTTGTGCAGATCCTCCACAAGTGAAGATGACTGGTTGCAGAAGAATCATCATTATCATAAATACATTCACTCTATCTACACAATTGCTACTAAAACAAAGTCTAACTAAGATATCTTTGGTTTATTCACCTTAACGATTGGTAAACCGAACTGATGAAAGCTGTCTGTAACAGCGTGTTGTCTGTACATGCTTGTCTCTGCTTTCACTGTTGCGGTTTTCGTCCCTACGTTGGAATTCGCCATTGCTTGTGTTCTCTAGAGTTCTCACTGAAAGAAGAAAGATTATAAAAAAAAAACTCAAATCACGAATTCTAACAATGTAAACTGGAAGTAAAATATTTTCTGAGCATAAAATAAAAACATTTTCGTCGAGTAAACAAAGGTACCTGTGAAGGAGATAAGGAGCAACTTGTGGTGTGAAGCAAAAAAAAAGAAGAAAATGATTGGTAGATATGATGTTCTTGCTCGATTTTTCATTATTCTGACGATTTGTTTCCTTGGGACACCAGAGACGAAATCTGAGGACAAGGAGTGAACAAGTAGCAGCAATGGAGAGAGAGAGGCAGTTAAGAACAAAAAAATTAAGAGATAATTGAATGACTTTGTCCATAATTTACGGTGGGTTTGATTTGTAGAGGGCAGGTTGTAGACTTGCAGTTTTGGGGTGTTTTTTTTTTAAATAGATTTTTTTGTTTTAACTTTAAATTTTATTAGATTTTGATCCGTGCTTTCAAAGCGCATGATAATTTTTCGGTGAAAACTTGTTATAATCGCATTTTCTCTTTATATAAAATAGGTGTGGGCATATAATCCATAACTCAAAGTCCGAACTGAACCCAAAAAAAAAAACCAATCTGTACCCGGTTAGAAATATAAGAAATACCATAATGGTTCTTGTATGGTGGTACAAAACAAATCTGAACTCGAGGTGTTATTAGTCGAACACGAACGAGTAACCAAAAAAAAATCTGAAAACCTACATAATGTCCAAATTAATCACAAATATAAATATTTGAAACATAAATATGTATTTTAAATATTCATTTCTATATTTATTTTGAAATGATATCTAAAAATCAGTATTTAACTTTTAAATAAAAACCTCAAATATCCAATTCTATATAATAAGTATTTATTTCTTATGATGTGCTTTTAAATTCGGAAGTATCCGAACCGAACCAATATAGCCTGAATCCGAATGATATATGGTTATTTTATGAGTTTTAGGATGTGATACAAATTAGAACCAAAACCAATGTGTTATATTCGAACATAATTTGTACTTAAAAAATTATCGGGATGAGATGATTTGATATAAATTAGAATAGAAATTCAAAATACTCAACCCGTTTCCCAGTGGATACCTAAACGCCCAAGTCTAACCTCAAGTGTGTTTTATGTTTTGTTCAATTAGTTTATATTTAATAAAATTTTATGTGTTTGTTGGAATAACCCGTTAAACAAAACTTGAACATAACAATAATAATATGTTCAGTCATATCATTAATAGAAAATCTAGTAATAATCCAACATATACTATTTGTAAGTAGATAAAAAGTGTTTATGTTTAAATAGTACTCCCTCCATTTCAGATTAATTGTCGTTTTAGATTTCGGCACACAGATTAAGAAAACATTATTACCAATAAACCTAACCACATTTCAACCAATTGAAAAATAAATTAAAATATAAAATCAATAAATTTTGCATTGAAATTATAAAACGACACTTATTTTGAAACAAAAATTTTACCTTACAACAAGTAATCTGAAACGGAGAGAATATTGATTGATATTAATACCAACTAAATAATATTTCATTTTTATATTTTAATATTCTAATTTTAATATGTATATTAAAATATAAAAGTATTAATTAATTTAAATATCTTACTTAAATATTTTATTTTAATAAGTTGAAGTAGTTTATAAAATTCATAGATATATGTTATTCTGTATATGTAATTATTTTGATTTTTAAAATTTTAAAATAGTTAATAAATGGATTAAGTAACTTTATATTTATTAATTGGTCTACCAATTCAATTATGAATATGAATTACCAATTTAATTATGAATATAAATTATGTATATATAAATACTATAGAATTTTTATTTTTTATTCTATAAATGAAAAATGAATTAATATTCACTTTTAATAATATTTGATATTTATTATAAATTTTATTATTTAAAAGTAAATATCAAAAACAAATATATATTTACATTTGAGTATAAACTATTAAAAGATATTATTAAGTGTAATCTTAAAAAGATACTTAAGAATATTCTAGATAACTTATTTTGAAAGTTAGTTGGAGGGGAAATAAGAGGAAATTAAATTAATGTAATGGTCCAACCTAGATTATTTGTAAGTAGATTAAAAATGGTTTTGTTTTAATAGTATTGATTAATGTAAAATTATTTAAAATTTTAAAAGCACAAAATATACAACCCTAAAAAATCCTTTATATATTAATTGAGAAACATTACAATATATTTTGGTATTTGGAGGATAAATAAGAGGAAATTAAATTAATGTAATGGTCCAACCTAGATTATTTGTAAGTAGATAAAAAACGGTTTTGTTTTAATAGTATTGATTAATATAGAATTATTTAAATTTTTAAAAGCACAAAATATACAACCCTAAAAAAATCCTTTATATATTAATTGAGAAACATTACAACATATTTTGGTATCCACATGTCATCACTAAGATGATTTTTAAAATCTTTAGAAAATAGGTTGGTCCATCTAAACATATACTGTATTTTTATTATTAAATTTACTATCAAATTGATTAGTAGTGTACAAAATAATATTACCCATTCTTTCCTTAAATAAAAGTTATGGTATTTCCTAATATAATTAACATATATATGAAAATAAGTGATTATGAATAATAAAAGATCTAATAAAATAATTTGTATCATCTCTCATTTTTTGTCTAATTTTATATTATTTAAAAAAATTAAACAATCACATTAATAATATAATAAAAATTTAGTTTTTTTCTTATATGTTATATTTTAAATTTTTTAAACGACTATAAATTGCTAAAATGTTAAAAGTTCCACATTGAAAATTTTGTGATCATTGGTAACCTTTTATGTTTTAATAAGATACAAATGATCATAAAATCGTATGAATATGAAGTCTCATTTAATAGATATCCATATTAAATATATGATTATATATATATATATATATATATATATATCTTTTTTTATTGTTTGAATTAAATTATATACCATATAAAATAAATAAATATGTTAATTTTGAAATTTAAATTAAAAATATTGAGACCTTAATATTTTAATTTTGAAATTTGCATTGCAAATCTAACATTAAAAAATTTTGATTAATGGTTTAATATTTTGTTACAGCAATTATATAAATTTTAATAAACTCGTATGAGTAGGAAGTCGTAATAATAAATATTTTATATCAAAGTATACTACATATCTAGATCAGTATAATTGAAATTTAATTATATACCATATAAATAAATAAAATGATTGTTTTGATTTATTTACCGAAACATATTATATATAAATAAGAGTTATTATTTTGATTTATGTGCTAACTCTGATTTAATTATATACATAAAACGTAAATGAACAAAAAATAAATAATAATATGGAAAAAAATCATTTGTACACATAATGTTCATCCCGCGCAAAACCTGGATTTTAACCTAGTTGATTTATAAATGGAAAGATATTGGGCTTTTTTTATTGAAACACTAAAGATATGGGCTAATTGGTGTAATAGCCAATTATATGAGGAAAATTAAGAATATAGCACTGATGTTGACATTATTAGTTCTTCTAAAATTTTCTTCCTTTTCGTCCGGTTTTATCCATTTTCCAAGCCAGTTGACAGTAAAAACATCTGTCAATAAAATAAAATAAAAATTGTTGTTAAATGAGTGGTGTTTATAATATCGACGATGATGGTGACTATAATGATATGATGTAAATAGATTAGAACATAGTAAATGATATAGTTCATATTAATGAAAACATAAAATAGTTTAAATATATTATATTATATATGTCCAAAATTAACAATAGCATAAACATAACTTTTATGATAGACAATTTAGCAATATAGTGCATAATCACTAATTCCTAAAAGACAATATAAACCCTAAATCCAAATATCAACTTATGCAAATAGAATAATAACAATCAAATAATATAGTGCATATTGTTTAAATCTTGAAATGTTTACATTTGGAGGGAAGGAGGTAATGTTTACCTCAATATCAATCCAAAACTTTCATAAGCTAAAACCAAAACACTAATCACTAAACCCTAAAAAGAAATATAAACTCCAACCCAAATATCAAAATATGCACATAGTACATAATATAAAGCATTATCAAAATAGAATAATAACAAACGAAATAACGTAGTATATATTATTCAAATTCTGAAATATCTATGATTGCAGAAAGAGATAATGCTTACCCTAACTTCAATCCAAATCTTCTATAACTAAACCCAAAAAAATCACTAAATCCTAAAAAGAAATATAAACCTCAACCCAAATATCGAAATATGCACATAGTTCAAAATATGAAGCAATATCAAAATAGAATAGGAACAAACGAAATAACATAGTATATATTGTTAAAATTGTGAAGTGTCTATGATTGCAGAAAGAGATAATGCTTACCCCAACTTCAATCCAAATATTCCGTAACTAAACCCGAAACACTAATCACTAAACCCTAAATAAATCTAAACGCTAACCCAAATATCAAAATATGCACATAGTTGATAATATGAAATATTATTAAAATAAAATAGTAACAAACTAAATAGCATAGTAGAAATTGTTTAAATAGCATAGTACTAGCAGAGATTATGGATTTAGAGGTTGTTGTGGTGATTGTGCTGATAGCGGTTCAGTGATGAATGTGAGTATGAATGAGGTGATAATGATTATGAAAAATAAAATTGATTATAGAAAAAAGGTGGTGCTTATGGAGAAGATAAATACAGAACACAATGTGAAGTTGGTGATGAATATATTGTCACGGTGGCGAAGGAGAGATAGTGGATATGGAAGAAGAGTAATGGTAACTGATAATTGAAGAAGAAGATATTTTGATTTAACATTAACCAGATGATAAGAATAATATAGTATATATTTCAGAAATAATGGAAACACTAAAGATATTGGGCTATAGGTTTAGATTTTGTTACTAAAACATATTGTTTTGATTTTATTACTGTAAATAATAATTGAAGATGCGTAGAGTATTTACTTAGCATATCCAATCACCCTATCCAATCACGCTGTAATAGGTTATCTATTATTATAAAATACTGTTTTCTTCTCTCCTGTGCAGCCACCTCAGCAGACAGGTCAGAAAATCGTGCTCTATGACGTTAACACGTGTCCGGTTGGTTCAAAACGCTGCACTTCATTTAGTTTGAAAATCCGATGGGCTTTTAACTGTATATCCTTTTGGGCTATGAATTACAGATTATGTCTGAGTCTCGTCCCATTCTTGAAAACCCTAGATCTAATGCAGCGAAGAAGTGGCGTTTGTCTTTTCCCTTCCTTCTCGGCGACTTTGCAACGACTGAGTTTCTCATAAACGGTTCCAGTTTGAGGTCTTCAATGCGTTGGTGTGTTTTTGGGTATAAATATGTTACGATTTTTCATCTCGAAATCATCTCTCTTGCTTCTTTCTTTGCTTCCATCTTTGGGTAAAGAGGACACATGTCCAGAAGAAAATGAAGATTTGGCGTTAAAGGGAGCTTCATTAGAGATTGAAGGTAGAACATCAAATCCATCTGAATCAGCAACATTGGGCTGTATGGTGTGTTCGGGAAGTGGCATCCTTTCCTCTCTTTCTCTTCTAAATCGAAAATCATGAGTTATTTTTTTTACATTTCCCTTGATTTTGGAACTGGGTTTCTCCAGATCTCTCTATGTTGTCTTTGTGTCAGGATCTGTCTCCGGCTGATTAAAGTGGAAGGCTATATTTGGTGTCGGAATAGTTGGGTATGGCAAGCTTACGGCGCTGACGCTCAGCAATGCGGCGGTGATGCTTAACGCATGTTAGATGCGTGTCCTGGTGATGTGGACTCAAGAAGATCATTCATCAAACGTGGAAGGTTTCTGGATGCATCTCCAATTTGGGCTGTAATTTTTTTAATTTTCTGGGCTTCTCCTTTATTGTAAATTCAAAGTCTGATACCAAATGTGGTAATTCCCGAGAATTAGTCTTCCCAATGGGATAGAATCAATGAAAATTTCGTTGGCAAAAAAAAAAAAAAATAGTAAAATTCATTTTATACAAAACTAAAACTATGTTTTGGCCAACAAAACGCTGTAAAGAGTAAAAACAAAATATATAAGAATATATGTATATTAATCCATTATATTTTATTGCGTCTTTGGCAGATACTATTAAACTTATGATAAAATAAATAAAACAAGAAAAAATAGATAAATTTCTATAAAAACAATATGATACAAAAAATAATAATTAGAACATTCATGTGGCCCGTCAAACATGACGGCATACCACCAAAAAACACGTTATTGTAGAACCCTTCGAACAAATCTAAATCTTTTTTGTCACTATTTTTAAAACAAATAAACTATACACTCCAAGGGTTTTTTATAACACACTTAAGCAATGTAACTTATTGTTTCATCTACTATGTATTTAAAGTATTAGAAATTTTTTTAGAATCTTTAAAAAAATATATTGGTTTATTTAAACATATATTATGCATTTTATTAAACTAACTATCGAATTGACAATTTTTTTAAAAAAAATAAATACTACAAAATTACCTAAAATAATTAATATATATGACAATTAATTATTTTAATTAATAAATATTTGATAACAATTTTTTATTTTTCATCCTTTTAGTTTAATTTTATATTATAAAAATACTATATAATATGAATTTAGTTTTTTTCTATTTTATATTTTAATTTTTTTAAAATGAGTATAAATTACTAAAATTATTAAAAAATTCTACCTTGAAAATTTTGTGAACAGTGATTTAACTTTATTTTGTTATAACAAGATATAAATGATTATAAAATCATATGGATCTAAAATCTCATTTAATAGATATTCAATATATATATATATATATATATATATATATATATATATTATTTAAATTAAACTATATACCATATAAAAATACTTATTATGTTAATTTAGAAATTGCATTAACAAGTATTGAAACCTATATTTAATTCCAAATTTATATTAATTTTTTAAAAAGAAAAATGTCAAAGTACATATCATGCATTATCATATGACATCCAAAGACAACTATAATATAGAATTTTAACCACACTACATAATTTGTTAATAACTATTTTGTTCAAGAAAATAAAAATATTATGCAAATACGATTATGACCATTTTTCAAAATTGATTATATATATATATATATATATATATATATATATATATATATATATTTGAAAATATAGGTGGTACAAGTAAATCAAAATATATGTAGGAGTAGGACAGGTTGAAGAAAAAACTTCAAAAATAAATGTTCTAAAACCCTTAAAATTACGAAATTATTGGTTCCAAAGCCGAAGTAAAATTTTATTTGTGTATCTTTAACAATTATTGTACATTAAACATAAATAAGAAAGGTAACAAAATATTCAGACCATATCTAAACATTAAATTTATTATTTATTTGTTTTGCTCATTATGTTATACATAGCTTTTAATAATAAAAATAGCAAGTTTTGTTTTTTTGAAACACCTAAAAAAGATTTTATTATTAAAAATCTCGTTAGACAAAACCATGAAAATAATTTTAAAATTACCTAACTGCATATATTTTTATAACATATATATACATACATATATAAAAATATAAATACCATACATATAACAAAAATTAAAAAAAAATCCCGGACGTAACCCTGGCCGACCCTAGTCTAACATATTTTTATCTTTTTTAGTGGCACAGTATTAACGCAGTCAATAGTAAGCCTAGAAAATTACTGGATTGATTAGATATATATTCCCTCCATTTCTTAACTTTAACATTTTCACAAAGATTAAGAAAGTGATTAAAATGTATTTAAGTTGTTATTAATTTCACCTATTTGACCAATAGTATTAGAGATAAATAAAATTAGTTTTAAAATCAATGCAATTTGCAATTAATTTTCAGCTGACACTTTTTGTATAACAAGAAAAAATATTAAAATGATACTTATTATTATGTAATAAAGGGATTATGATTTATGATTATAGTAAATAGCTATATTAAAGATTCTATTTACAAAAGAATATAATTAATTGGTTGTAGTTTTGTTGACCAAAAAACTTGGTTGTAGTTTCCGTAGTTTATTATAAATTAATTAATTGCAAAATAATATATAAAAAATGATTATTTTTAAAGTTTTCTGGTTTATCATTTAATAAATCAAATAGTTCTTAGTTTAGACATAGTTTACATATATTATAATGGTAAAGTATTATATTTTTTTTATCGGTATACTTTTAAATTACTAAATCTCAAAAGTGTAGGTTAATAAAATAAGTAATTTTTTATTGTTGTAGAATTAGAAGATTTTTAGACCTAACTGGTGAATATATATATTAGACAGTCATTTATATTCGAGTCTGCACTTGTATTCTTTAGAAACTTGAAATATTAGATTTGAACACTAACCTGTAAATAGAGTTTGCCGGTGATTTTCTTCAAAAATTCTATTCTTAGATATGTATCTAGAGTGGAACTAATTTTTACAGATGTCTAAATTGGTACTTATGTAATTCACTGAATTCATAGAAGAAGTTAAAAAAAAACTAAACTCATAGCAATGAAATAGAAACGAGAACAAAAACAAATTTTTATAGAGGTAGAAAATGAAATCACTTATGGAAAGTCAATAATAAAAAAATCGAGAGCAGATTTTGGTGATTTGTGTCAGCCGCAAAACTTAATTTCCTTTTGAGTATATAAAATATTAAAAATAATTAAAATGAGTTGTAATACATTAACTCTTCAACAACGATGATATATTTAAGAGATCTACATTTGTATTCGTCATTTTTCAATCGATAAAAATCGTAGTGTTGCAAAATGTTAAAACCATTTAATAAATAAATATTAATATAAAAATTCACTCTCGGCATGCGCGGATTATCATCTATAACATAGTTATCACAATACTAAAAGTTGAATATACTCAACATTTAGAATGTCCACCTCAGCAGATTAAATCAACCAATTAATTTCTAAAGTTTTGCCACATCATATCTAAATCTCTCCTTCCAAATTCCACGAACAAATCCAATAACCTGCAGCAAAATCAAAATCTATAATTCATTTTGTCATTATTCTGAGCCCCATAGGAAGCCCATCAAAACTATGAGTTTCTTCTCTGTACTAACACGACATGTGTTTTGCTCTTCGTCTTCCTAACCAACAAGACATAACTTCAGACGTTCTGATTCTTGGTGTAACGGCTTCTCCACCACTCCGATTCATCAAAGCCTCATTACTATAACACTCCGATGGCAACTTAACGCTTCAATTCCACCAGATTCACCCTATATATTTTACTCATGTCTCTCGGAACTACTTCTCCAACTCCAGTCCGATGATAACGATTCTTGGCCGAACATATAGAGGCCGGTGATCCATAGCTTATATCGCTCCAATAAGGTATTCTGATGCTGCATTCCCGTTACTTCTTATATCCTTTTTACTAAAGCTGCTAACCACTTTTACGTAGGCGAGAGTTAGGCATAAAACTCCTAATTGTTGCATTTGAGAAGATATTCGTCTTTCTGCAGTAATGGTTATTTTGTAATTACAATTGCTTGGCTGCATGTTCTCTCTTCTCATTAATAATTTGTTTGTTGCTTAAAGTGTTTAGCTTGATTGGTATGGTAGTCGCATCAGGTAGCAAAGGTAGTAACTTTTCAAATATATTATTTTGATTTCTTTGTTTTAATGTATGAAAAATTCAGGTATTTTCATATTTGTATTTTGAGATACCTTTGTTGACTATGCAGTAGACAGAACTTTCCAATGCATATCAGAAAGCATTGGGTGGAATTGTGAAAGCTGCAAAAATTGTTGACAATATTTTCCATGAGCATGCGTCGAATATATGCAGTCTGAATTTTCTGTTCTGTTCGTGAACAGGGATAAACTTCAACTAAATTAGGTAAGTTCTCTGCTATCCTAATCAGGTTTAGCACAGCAAACCAGCTCCAAGAGATTGGCTGAAAGAGCATGCCGATGCATCAGAACTGGAAAAACTGAAATTGGAATACTTCCTGATCAACAAAAGATCATGGTGAGTATCATTGAACTGGCTTTCTTCTAACATCTATGTTTTTGGGGAAAGGGTTGGAATATTCAACGGACTGGTGCAGAAATTTAATCTCTATTATGTTAAAGGTCCAGAAGATGTAAACTACATGAGGCGATAACAAAGAAGCAATAAGCCATGCTCATGTATTTTACATATTAGGAGCTCCCAGTATGTACCAGCTCAGAGTAACCTTTGCTGCATTCACCTGCCAAGCTTTAAAAGACATATTGGTCTTGATAAGATAACTTTTATGAAGAAAGTTTTATAATTACCAGGTCATAGACATGCTTGGTCCTAGCCTTTGGGATGTTTGGAACTCTTTGGCTCAGTCGTAAGCAATTGATCATGATTTATGTTCATACCATACCTGTTTCATGCAGGTATTCTAAATTTATTATCATATGTGGTAGGATGTCTCCAAATATGGTATCTTGCATTGCAGCGGAGACGATGGCTATTCTTGAGAAACTGCGTGTGCAGGGTTAGTGAAATTTGTTGTTATTTCCAACCTTTTTAGCAAATAATTTAATCATTTCAAACAAAAAAAAAATACATTTTACAGCCAAGCTTCGGTATCATTGAGCTGACTGTCATGCCATCTTCATTATATCAAAAAAAATTTTGCATGATCTGAGAACAGTTTTTTACTTGGTCAGCATGGAATATCAGACGAGAAGAAACTATACCTTCTCGATCTTGGTCTGGGTGGGGTTTCTACAAGATGTTTACAAACATTTTGATATATAGTCTTTCTCAACTTATTTTTCTCCCTTTTATCTCTGCCAAGTTTTGTGAAATATTTGTATTCTTATTAAAATATATAATCATTTATTTCAGCATCAAGATGGAAAGATTCAATCTCTGGCCAGATGTCTTCAGATATTGATTTTTGGTTGCATGTTATCTTTCCTACTTTATGTAAAACACACACACACACACTATATATATATATGTATATATATTGCTTACATCATTATTTTGCTTCATATGCAGAGGAATAATAAGGTATGCAAGATGTCATATACTTCTTGGTTGTACTAGAAGCCGGAGGGATGATCTAGAGTCATCTGATGTATATATTAATATTTCTGATGCTGGGATGGTTGCCATGGCAGGGGTATCAGGTGAGTTTTCTATCGCTGTATCCACAATATATATACGCATGGTTACAACAAGAGTTTCTTGGGTTTACACACAGAATTCAGAGACGAGTGGTTTCAGTCCGATATAAACCGTAACGTTTAGATACTACGCTAAGTTTAATCATCTTCCATTATTTACCATATTTGGTGTTTGATGGGGTTTTCAGCGCCTTTTAGCTGAAATCTATTATGCCTATAATCTAAAGCAAGCACGACATCCACATATAATATTATCGCTGTGTGTTTCTTCTGTTGTTTGACAACATCCATTTGATTGCATTCCTTTTTTTCTTTTTGGGGCTGACTACTTATTGGCCACAAGTAAATAATATCCAAGGGATGTACTTTCGATCTACAGAACTCTGAAACAAGGTAATATATCTCTTCGTTAATCAATTCCAAACTTACGTTATCATCTTATCATCTGACCTCCATTTTTAACAATTTTAGACATTAACATTCACTTTTCACAATTGTAACTAAGTAACTTTGGTTTGGCTCCATTTTCCTTAATTTTGTCTTGCGCATATTACCTAATGAATATGCAAACTGACTTTAATTATTATTATTATATACATGTTTTTAAAGAAATATACATGTTTTTAAAGAATTACATTTATTGTTTTGGTTTTGGCTGAACCAAAATTGATTTGGTTTGTTTAGTAGTTTATATAATAGGTTGTTTTTAGTTTATATAGTACCTGCCACTTTGTTGTGCTCCAATGTGTTCCAATATTGAAAGTATGGAATTAATCATTAATCTAATTATTTTTCAGGCTGATAAAATCTTACACGGAAGATAAAATCGATCTTTTCGGCTTAGGAAAACGAAATAATATTGGGCAGGAATTTTTACAAAAAAAAATAATATTGAGCAGAACAAGTGTAAGGTGGAAAAGAGATATTCGAACTATTGACTATATATTTCTCAAATTCCTATAATAAATTTTCGCTTCCTTTCTACTATCACTACTTTGGTCGAGCAACCTTCAATACTTATTTGATTTCTAAATTGAAGTATGGAAAAATCTCACCTTCTAAATAGGAAGCAATGTTTAGGGCTTCATGTAATTTCAAAAACAATGGTAAGCATAAAAACATCATGCTGTTTTACAAACAAAAAAATAACATCATGTTATTTTTCGAGCAGTTTCATTTGTTTTCGGTGGTTAATTGGCTGAGATGAACATTGTTTGTTTTGCAGAAAAACAGTTCATGCCAATGAAATTTCAGGTAAAATGTTAGAACTTCTTAAGGAAAATTAAACCAAAATTAAAATTAAAAGTAAAAATTAAATTAGTCTACATGAGAGTTAAGTGGAGTCGAAGATAAATAGAAAAACAACTTCAATCAACTTTTCACATTTTTTTCCCTTAGTCATCATATTTTTTTTCATCAAATATCATCCTATTCTAAAACAATAAAAAAATTGTATAACCAAAAAATATATTATCTATTTATTAGGAGATTATAGAAATTTAAGATAATATTTTTTTTGAAGAAATTAATAAAAAAAAATTCTCCTAATTTTCACAAAAAATGTAATTAAATTAAACTATATAATCCGCGCGTAGCGCGAAAAACGAATCTAGTTACAATACTAAAAGCACAATATACTCAATGGTGAGGCTGCCAAGTCTTCAAGAAAAATCAGCCAATGAGAAGCATTTAAATGGAGACGTCAGACAGGCCTTCGATTTTTCAAATAATGGGGGGGGGGCCCACATTTTTCGGTCTGGCTGGTCATTAAGTGTGTTTGGTTTGATAATTTACGCCATCTGATTTCGGTACCCTGATTATTAAGTGAACTTGGTTTTAAAAGAAAGTTGGTTATTAAACTAAACTCTGCGTTTTGTCTGAAACCAAACTCTGTGTTTTGTGTTTTACTAGATTAGGGCTTCATTGTTATCGTTCTTGACTATGCAACTTTGCCGCCTCCGCTAATCTTACTCTGCAACACACAATGGTTTTTCCTATCAACGCTTGGTTTTCCCCATCGTTCAACATATGCATCTTAATTCCACCAATAAATGTTATTCTCATTTAACCCAATAACGATGCCGACCTATCTGTTTCCTTCACGTCAAACCTATACATAAGAGTGGGTTGAGAGTAGGATGAGTCTTCACAACCCGGCTGGATCTTTGTTCGGTGCCCAAGCTTAATAAGGTTCTCATTGGATTGGATTGGATTTGCCATTGACGAAGGTAAAGACGAAGCTCCTTAATGATGGTGATGATGATCTCGTGGTCTCTGCTCCTCTCGTGTGCGGGAAAACCACATTGGCTACTCAGCTTTGCCATGATGAAGAGATCAAAGGTTTTGAAAGTCTTCTTTTTTTCACTATTTCTCTTGAATTTGTATTTCTGGTTTTTCATTTAGTTTCCATTAATTTGCAGAGAATTTCGCGTATATCTTCTTCTGCGTCGTTTTAAGTGTTCTACCTTTAGGACCATTGTACAGACTTTACTCCATCACGGCGGTTACGAAGCACCAGAAGGATTCTGAAGCAGTTGATGGCTTAAGGAAGCTGATTGCGGAAGTTAAAGAAGATGGCCCTATATTGTTGTGCTGGATGATGTGTGGCTAGGAGCAAATTCCTTTCTTCAGAAGTTTCAGATTAACATACAGGATTTCAAGATTTTGGTGATTTCTAGGTTTGAGTTTCCGAGTTTTGGTCCCGCTTATCATTTTGAAACCTTTGGGAGAGGTGCTAGGTCCCTTCTCATTGAGCGGGCATCTCCACGTTTTTTTTTTTTTGCAGGATATCACGTAAGCATGAAGATCTTATACAAAAGGTATAATAACAAACACACTTAGCTATCCAATGTTGTATGAAGAGAAGCAAATCCAAGAGATCCATGATGATGCAGATCCACAACGTCACTATAGTTTTTGCCAAATCTGCACTTAATCCTCCTTAGTCCAATATCATGCCGCACATTTAGACACATAAAAAGAAGGTGGTGTTTCTCTTTCTCTCTGTTTATACACTTGAATATGCAATAGGAGGAATAAAAAATGCCTCTTGGTTTCTATGTTATCAGAAAAGACAGAACCGTGAGCAAGTAGAGGAACAAGATCCACTTATTAGTTGTTGTTCTTCTTTGATGTAGT
Source organism: Brassica napus (assembly GCF_020379485.1). NCBI lineage: Eukaryota > Viridiplantae > Streptophyta > Magnoliopsida > Brassicales > Brassicaceae > Brassica > Brassica napus. The sequence continues at coordinate 42,776,997 of NC_063447.1, read as the reverse complement.
TGAACACAGTTTTGTATGCTGGAAATGACTTTGACAGCCAGTTTCATATACACAACTTGCAAAGATTGTTCACGATTAGTTGCCACCTTGGATCATGGTAAGCTTTTGCTCTTATTCTCTGCCATTGAACCACTCTTCTGGTTAAAATTGTAGATGTATTTGGCTGTCCACTGAAAGGAATTTATTTTTATTTTGAGGGTTTACTGATTCTCATAACCTTTACAATATCTCTATGTGCTTGATGTTGGTATGTAACAGTGGCATCAAGGCTTTCGATTGCTTAATTTGTCTCTTGATATCGAAATCAAGAAAATGGTTGTTAGTTTGTCGCTATAGAAACGGGTGTATGTTCAAAAGTAGTAGCCATGGAAGAAGGGCCGTCGGCTAAATTTTATGCTGCAGTCGTTTCTTTAGGTTCTTACAAGACTGGTTTTTTTAATTCCGGTGTTGGTGGCTGAAATAAGAATCTAAAGCCCTTGGATGACATCTGCTACCTACACATTGGTTTGTTTTGGTTGGTTATAGCAGATTTGCTAATTACTTCCTACTCTTATTTTCTTATGGCTAACAGATGGTGGATACGATGCACAATTTGAACAAACTCCAGGGAGATTGTCTTTAAGAAAAAAAAATTGAAGCTCAAATGCGAGTAGAAACTAGCTGTGGCCGAAAGCAGAATCAATCAAGGTTTGTTAACACAGAACTCCTAGGATTGTATTGGAATCAAGTAGCATTTATTTTGTAAATATGAAATCACTCAGTTGTTGTATATGGTTTTATTGTAGGAAGAAAGATTATCCATGTGTGCTTTGGCTAGATTGATGCAGGAAAATGGGTCTTCGAAACCAGGGTTACTGAAAAAGTCCTATAGATTGCACTATAGAAATGATCATTGATGGAAAGGTACGTGGTGGTGTTTTGTTTCTAACAGACAAATTTCTGTTCAAACGGAAGACTCAAGCTTTCGTAGTAGGCAAGTGTGATTATTGTTCTTTTTCTTTTAATTTCTTTGAGGATATAGTTTCTCCTTAAGCTCATTTTTTTCTAAAGCATTTTTTTCTAAAGCCTACTAAGTGGTATTTTAAGCTGATACAATTGATCCTTCTGATGATACTATCAAGAAGGTTGATTCAAACAATATGGACACACCCACAGTTGCCGCTGCTGATTACAAATAAAATCTCCGCGCTTGCGCACCAATAGCAGTGTATGAATTGCACCGGAATTACACTTGCTTGATAAGGTCATTGGGACAGAATCAAGTGACAAACTTATAATTGTCGACATTATTCTTATTAGTTATTAACCTATATTTATTATTCTTTTCTTTTGAAAATTTGTATCATGTTTCCATACTAATAAGTTGTAAAAGGGTTTCTTCCGAAAATTTACGTTCGTTAGTCGTATAAACATGTTTTGGCAGCTAACAAACGCTCATGAAAGGAGGAAAATGGACTAATGGAATTTTCTTAATCTTTTCTTTCGAATATGTTTTGCTACATGTTAAAAAAAGTATTTGACATAAGAACATATTCATATAAATTTTTTATAACCAAATAATAAATTATCGAAAGTTAAAAATGCATGTTGATTGATTTTAACGTTAAAACAAAGTTTGAACTATACATTAATTTAACCATATTTCATATAAAAATCTCAAGTAAAAGAGAAAAGAGTAACAGAACTTTAAATAAGAATTAATTTACTTTTTTTTATAAACTTGCTTACCAGTTTATATGTCTTTTTTATTTTGAAAAGAAAAACTGTGAATTTTAATAATTTCTAATTTGTAGTCACCAAAAACAACACGAAAGTACAATAATATCTAATAATTTATATAGTATTATCAGTCTAAGTATAAAATATATAAACTCGAATATAAATTCTAAACTAACCTAAATTTAATTAAAATATATAGGAAAAAACTCGGGCGTAGCCCGGGAAAATCTCTAGTAGTTGTAATTAGGGGTAAAATTTAAACCTCGCGATAGTCACTCTTTGTGACATTTTATATGGTGAGATACATATATCAATAAAATAATTTATATGCTTCTATTGTTTCAAAAAAAAAAAAAAAATTGATGGTTGCTGTGTGACAGTGGAGTCTCTAGTTTTTCTATGATAAACAAAATTCTGGGTTATCTTTACGTAGATGCATGTTTGATAGAGAGATTGCTTTTGTAAATGAATTCTCATAGATTTTGAGAATTTAGAGATTTCATTGTTATTGGTTATTGGATTTCAAAAATCTTAATATAATCCATTGTTATTGGTTTAATAATTTTCAAAATCCATTCAAATCCCTTGTTATTCAAAAAGTTTAGTTATTGTTGATTCTCTAATTCTAACTAAATAATCTAGTGTTATTGGGAGATGAATTCTATTCATTTTTACTCATAAGACTCAACTTTCTAAATATCATATGTATCCATGTGATTTTCAAAATCCATGTGATAAAAAACAAGAAAACAAAATAGTTATTCTTACCAAATATCTATTGCACATAAAATTCAAATTATATGTCCAAAAATATAATTTATAATATTTCATGTACTTTTACATTTTTAAATATATATATAATTTTAGATAGTTTTATCATTTTTGAATATGTAATCAAATTTATAAATATTAAAAACTTAAAATTAAAAAAAAAAACTAAAAATCGTTTCAAAAAGCATTTTTGAATTTCAAAAAAAAAATAGAAAAAAATTATGAAAAAGTTGGAATTTGAAAAATATAATTCGAAATTTATAAAGAAACTTTTTATTTTTCATTTTTACTATTTATATATCTATAAAGGAATAGGTAAAATAGCTTTTTTCCTTTTTCATGAAATCTATTTTGGTCATTTTCTTCTTTGATGAATCTTTTTGTATCAAAAACTTAAAAGAACTGTTTAAGAGAATTGTCCAATTTTGTATGTATCACAATTATTATTATTTTAGTTTGAAAGAAAAAAAATAAATATTCATATTATATGATTTAGAAAAAAAAATATTAAATATTTACTTTACAAAAAAATAATCGAAAAGAAGTACTACAAATTCATGAAAATCTATACCAATCTAAAAAGTTATGATCAAATTTCATAAGTCAATGTATATAAATTTTCACAATCCACATGTAACTTTTAAAATCTATCAACTCTTAAAATTTACAAACTCTACACAAATTCATCTCCCAATAACCCCCCCCTCCCCCCCCCCCCCCCCCCCCCCCCCCCCTTCAGAGAAAACATGGGTTAACTCTAGTATTAGTATTTTGAAAGGTACGATTAGTGAGCTAAAATGTAATGAATCACATTGTTCCAATAATACCATAGTTTAATAGAATTAAAGAATCAGAAAATATTCAGCTTTTTGAATAAAAAAAAATAAATTGAGTTAGAAAATCATTGTACCAATAACAAAAGATTATACAGAATTGTAAAATCAACACACCAATAACACAACACTTTTTAGAAATTTAAGAACCATATTAGCAATAACAATAGAATCTTCAAATCCTTAAAAATCAATCTCCCACTTAATCCCCCTTAGTTTTAGTTGGTAATGGCAACGTTTGTTACTTTTATATAAAGTAATTGTGACTACCGTATTGTAACTGTTGTCAAAAAAAAATTGCTAAAAGGCTGCGTTTTAAAAACGATGCGTTTAGCTAAAAGGCGATTTTGGCGATTGTTTTGGCGATTCTGTTACGGAAGGTTCTCGATGACGGATCTGGCTCTTCCGCCGGATCGAGTGGGTTCACCGGAGGAAAATAAAGGGGAAACAGAGGTTCAGGAGGTCAGTGTGGTTCAGGGTGTGGATCGGCTTGGAGGATCGACGAAATCGAGTTGGGTAGAAGTGGCGACGGATAAGAAAGCTTTGAAGAGGTACGATGTTGAGGTTTCAACTAAGGATGGAGTTCATATGATTGAAATTCGTGATGAGATTCTGGAAAACTCAACACCTTTGTGGGAAGATTTTGTAGTGGGGAAGTTTTTGGATCTTGCTCCTCATGTAGCTAAGGTCCATATGGTTCTAAACAAGATATGGCGCTATGGTGATCCATCTACAAAGGTTGAAGTTTATGAAGTGAATCCTACTACGATGCGGTTTAAGGTCTCAAGTCACAAAGCTAGAGAAAAGATCCTAAGGCGTGGAATGTGGAATATTGTAGGAGTACCGATGATTGTTTCGAAATGGTCTCCAAAAGTTGAGGATGAGAAGCAAGAGGAGGAAGCTATTCCGATGTGGGTTCATTTGGAGAAGGTTCCGCTTCATATGTACTCGTGGGAAGGTCTAAGTTTTGTTACAAGTCCAGTTGGGTTACCAGTGAAGCTTCACTCAGAAACTATTGCTTGTACGAACTTTGAAGAAGCGAAAGTGTTTGTTAAAGTAGATGTCACCAAAACTCTACCTAAAGAAATTACTTTCTCGAAGGAAGGCAAGTTGTTCACAGTAAAGTACTACTATCCTTGGTTGCCGGCAAGATGTTCTTTCTGTGACAAGTGGGGGCATGGGGAATCAGTGTGTGCTAAAAAAGGTAAAGAGAAGAAGAATAAGGTGGGATCATGCTCTCCAAGACAAGTTGAGGGAAGTGCAGTTAAAGGGATGAGTTTGGATGTTCATAAGGTTCAACAAGGGGGGAGCAGTAAGTTAGAAGGGGGGAAGCTGGATGTTGAGAATGTGATAGATGATAAGGAAGTTTCAGGCTCGGTGGAGAGGGTAACAGATGGTTCGGAAGTGAATGTCAATGCTTGGGCTCGGGTCTCTCCTGGGAAGACAGGGAAAGTCAATAATTCTGGGAATAAGAGCTCTGAGGTTATACAAATATCTGCTTCGAAATATTCAGTGCTAGATATGAATGAAGAAGAGGAGGGGGAAATAATTGCTGATGAGGATGAGGTGTGTGTTGGGAAGGATCAGTTATCAGAATGTGATCTTTTGGAGGATGAGATTTTAGATCAACAAGACAAAGAGAAAATAAAGTCAGGTAGGAAGAAGGGTAGAGGAAGAGGTCAGAAGGCTAGGACTCAGGCTGTTAACACATTTAAGAGTATAAGGTCTTCTTGCCGAATCAACTAATCATGTCGAGTTTATTTTGGAATGTGCGCGGATTTAACAAACCATTGAAGCATTCCATAGTGAGGGAAGTGCAGTTAAAGGGATGAGTTTGGATGTTCATAAGGTTCAACAAGGGGGGAGCAGTAAGTTAGAAGGGGGGAAGCTGGATGTTGAGAATGTGATAGATGATAAGGAAGTTTCAGGCTCGGTGGAGAGGGTAACAGATGGTTCGGAAGTGAATGTCAATGCTTGGGCTCGGGTCTCTCCTGGGAAGACAGGGAAAGTCAATAATTCTGGGAATAAGAGCTCTGAGGTTATACAAATATCTGCTTCGAAATATTCAGTGCTAGATATGAATGAAGAAGAGGAGGGGGAAATAATTGCTGATGAGGATGAGGTGTGTGTTGGGAAGGATCAGTTATCAGAATGTGATCTTTTGGAGGATGAGATTTTAGATCAACAAGACAAAGAGAAAATAAAGTCAGGTAGGAAGAAGGGTAGAGGAAGAGGTCAGAAGGCTAGGACTCAGGCTGTTAACACATTTAAGAGTATAAGGTCTTCTCGCCGAATCAACTAATCATGTCGAGTTTATTTTGGAATGTGCGCGGATTTAACAAACCATTGAAGCATTCCATAGTGAGAGAGTGGGTTGGAAATAATGAATTGATTTTTGGGAGTGTTTTGGAGACAAGAGTGAAGGAGAAGAAAGCGGAGGGTATCTTAAATTCTGTATTTAGGGGTTGGTCTTATATGATGAATTATGAGAATAGTCAAGGAGGGAGGATCTGGTTTGTATGGAAGGATGAGGTATGTATAATGCCGGTCTATAAATCAGATCAATTGATCACTTGTTCAGTTGGTTTGAAAGATCAAGAGGAGTTTTTTTGTACTTGTGTTTATGCAAATAATCTTACTGAGGGGAGAAAGGAGCTGTGGGAAGACCTTTGTCACCATAATGACTCAGTTTTATTTAGAAATAAACCATGGAATATCATGGGGGATTTTAATGAGATTTTGGAGGTTGAGGAGAGTTCGGTATTTTCGGATTTGGGAAGACTTCCTAGTGGAATGAGAGACTTCCAGAGGATGGTTCTTCATTGTAATTTGTCAGATTTGGGGTCTCAAGGGCCGTTGTTCACATGGTGTAATAAGAGAGAAGATAGGATGATCTGTAAAAAACTGGATAGAGTTCTTGTGAATGACGCTGCTCTTCAGAAGTTTCCTAATGCCTACTCAGTGTTCGAGTCTGGAGGGTGTTCTGAATATATGAGATGTAAGGTACAACTTCTTCCCCCCAATGAGAAAATTAGAAGACCGTTCAAGTACGTGAATGTGATAGGAAGCTTGCCAAGTTTCTTACCTAAGATCAGGGATTATTGGGAATCAACTCCGGTTTTATTCCACTCTACCTCAGCGATGTTCCGATTTTCAAAGAAGCTCAAAAATCTGAAGCCGCTAATTAGAGATATTGGTAAGGAAAAGCTTGGCAACCTCACAATGAAAACGAAAGAGGCGCATGAAGTTCTATGTGACAAGCAGCAGCAAACATTGTCTAATCCAAATGATGTCACTATAAGAGAAGAAGTGGAGGCTTATGGAAGATGGATACATGTTGCTAGCTTAGAAGAGGATTTCCTAAAACAGCGAGCGAAGCTGCATTGGCTAGATAAGGGGGATCAGAATAATAAAACTTTCCACAATGCTATTCGGTCTAGACAAGCTCAGAATGCCATTCGTGAGATAAGATGCAAGGATGGAAGAATTGTTACTAAGCAGTTGGAGGTAAAAGAAGAAGCAGTGAGATTCTTCTCTGAATTTCTTAACCATAAACCTGATTCTTATATTGGTACTACTACTGAAGAGTTAAAGGAACTAATGGAAATCCGTTGTTCATCGGAGGATTGTCGGCTCTTGGAAGCAGAAGTTACTCAGGAAGAGATTCGTAAAGTCTTATTTGACATGCCTTCTAACAAGTCTCCTGGTCCGGATGGGTATCCCTGTGAATTCTTTAAGTCTGCTTGGTCTGTGGTAGCTCATGACTTCCTGGTTGCTGTCCAGTCTGTTTTTAAATATGGGTTTTTGCCTAAAGGGGTTAATTCTACTATCCTGGCTCTAGTACCAAAGAAAGCAGACTCTTTAGAAATGAAGGATTATAGACCTATTGCATGTTGCAATGTTCTATATAAGGTGGTTTCAAAAATTCTTGCTAATAGGCTCAAGCTTCTTCTTCCTCTGTTGATCACAGAAAACCAGTCTACGTTTATTAGTGGAAGGCTTTTGATGGAAAACGTCCTGTTAGCTTCAGAGCTCGTCAAGGACTATCATAAGGAGACAATATCTTCTCGCTGTGTGATGAAAATTGATGTCTCGAAGGCTTTCGACTCTGTTCAGTGGTCATTTGTGATTCAAAGTCTCGAGGCGATTGGAGTCCCTCAAAGCTTCATACACTGGGTAAAATTGTGTATCACAACTCCATCATTTTCTGTTCAAGTTAATGGTGAACTAGGAGGGTATTTCCAGAGTTCAAGAGGTCTGAGGCAAGGTTGTTCTCTCTCCCCTTATCTATTTGTGTTGTGCATGAACATGCTTTCTCATAAGATAGATAGGGCGGTGAGGGAGAAGAAGTTTAAATATCACCCCCGGTGTCAAGCTCTATCTCTTACACATCTCTGTTTTGCCGACGATTTGATGATCTTTGTCGAATGTTCTAAGGAGTCAATAGAGGGAGCTTTATCTGTATTCGAAGAGTTCACAAAGTGGTCGGGGTTGAGCATCAGCATCGAGAAGTCTACTCTTTATATGGCTGGAGTTTCTATAGAAGAAAAGAGCAGAATCTTGAGGAACTTTCCCTTTGCTGTTGGTTCCCTTCCAGTAAGGTATTTGGGTCTTCCCCTTATGACCCAGGTGATGAGAAAGCAAGACTACTTACCTCTTCTGGAAAAAATCAGGAATAAGATAGGTACTTGGACCAGTAGGCATTTATCTTATGCGGGTAGGCTGCAGTTAATCAAGGCAGTTCTAGTGAGTATTGCTAACTTCTGGGCATCAGTGTTCAGATTGCCAAGTCAGTGCATTAAAGAGGTTGAACAGCTGTGTGCTTCTTTTCTATGGTCTGGTCCGGTTCTTAAATCAACTGGAGCAAAAGTGGCGTGGAGTGATATATGTAAGCTGCAGAATGAAAGAGGTCTGGGAATAAGAGCTTTAAAGGAAGTTAATATGGTCTATGGGTTAAAAATTATCTGGAGATTGTTGACGGGGGATTCTCTTTGGGGAAGATGGATTAAGACTTATCTTTTGAAGAATAAGAACTTTTGGGCAATTAGTGGGAAGACACAGTTGGGATCTTGGATGTGGAAAAAAATCTTGAAGTTGAGAGAAACTGCCAAACCTTTCTTTAAAAAGGAGATAGGAAATGGTCGACATGTTTCTTTTTGGTATGATAACTATTCAGACCGGGGAGTGATGGTTGATCTATTTGGAGATAGAGGAATAATAGATTTGGGAATTAAGAGAGAAGCTACAATTGAAGAAGTCTGTTTGGGTAATAGAAGAAGAAGAAGGCATCGAACTGAGCTTCTTAATGACATTGAAGTGGAGTTGGCTAGCGTGAAAGAGAAACTAAGAGAGGATGTGGAGGATGTAAATCTTTGGCAATGGAGGTCGGGTTTCAAATCAAGATTCGTAACTCAGGAGACGTGGCTGATGATACGTAAAACTTATGTATGCTGTAACTGGGCTAAAGGGGTTTGGTTTGCTATGGCTACACCAAATTTCGCGTTTATGTCTTGGCTGGCTATGCTGGACAGACTCTCCACCATGGATAGGTTTGCTATATGGAATCAAGGAGTGGATTCTATTTGTGTCCTCTGTAAAATGGCAATGGAGTCCAAAAGTCACTTATTCTTTGAATGTTCCTATTCTTCACAAGTTTGGGAATATCTTACTCTTGGAATTCTGAGAAGCTCATACTCCAATGTCTGGTCCATTATTGTGCCTCTTATATGTGATGGTAGCAGAGTGAGGATGAGGTCTTTCTGCATCAGATATGCATTTCAATCAGCTATCTATGCAATCTGGCGAGAAAGGAACAGAATAAGATATGGGGAGAAGGCTATGCCTATAGCTATATTGAAGAAGACCATTGATAAGGGTATAAGAAACAAGCTGAGTTTGGTTAAGAGGGATAGGAGGAAGGGTATGGAAAGAGTTCTCCAATTTTGGTTTGAGACAAGAATATAGTTTCTGATTTAGAAGATCTATTGTAAAGGGTTTTTCTTTTGAAATAGGATCACACATGATGTAAACATGCTTTTTGATGAATAAAATTTAACATTCATTCAAAAAAAAAAAAAAAAAAAAAAAAAAAAAAACTAAAACTGTTGTCAAATTGTCACAAATACGTCATGCTCTGGCAAAAAATTAGTCTGCTACTTCTGTCTTTTATTTATAAAACACAGCTGTTAATCAGAATTTGGTTTATTAAATCAACAACCTGCACGAAACTTGTGTGAGCATATTTTGTCTGTTTCTGGTTCATGACCTTCTTCCGCATGATGGCCAAGTGTAATGGCCACTTGCATGAGCGTTTCTTCAACGAGATAAGTCGAACAATATTTGTCCGTTACGACCACATATAAAATCTCCCCATCTCTATATATACCAGCTTTTACCATCATGAATACCTCAAATCCCAATCTCACAAATACTTCGATAAAAAGACCAAAAAATTTTAAAGCAAAAAAAATTCCTCTAGGTTTTCACGACATGAAGTTTACGACTCTAATGCTCATCACATTCGTGATAATCGCCATGTCGTCTCCTGTTCCAATTAGAGCAACCAGGGTTGAAAGTTTCGGAGAAGTGGCACAATCGTGTGTTGTGACAGAACTCGCCCCATGCTTACCAGCAATGACCTTGACAGGAGACCCGACTACAGAATGTTGCGACAAACTGGTAGAGCAGAAACCATGTCTTTGTGGTTATATTCGAAACCCAGCCTATAGTATGTATGTTACTTCTCCAAACGCTCGCAAAGTCTTAGATTTTTGTAAGGTCCCTTTTCCTAGTTGTTAAATCTCCCGAGACATTGCTAAGAAAAATATTATTAAAATAAAAAAAAAATCAAACTAGATCTTATGTAACAATGACTCATCATGTTATGGTTGAAGCTTATATATTGAAGTGTTTGATTTTATATATGTGTGTGTGTGTCCCCACAATTTTTGAAACACACACTTTTCTCCTGATTTGGAATTAAATTACATTTTGAGTTAAAAAAGAAAAAGATGGAATGCTAATTTATACAGGTCGATGAAAAAGCGGAAGTGCAATATAGATATCCTACACTTAAAAACGAAACTATAATAGACTTACGAAACAAATGAAAAATACAGAAATGGTCGACAATCAACATCCGATGACGAGTTTATTATTAAAAATTGGTGTGAAGGACTAGAAGTTCAACCAAATGATATTGAACATATACATCAACAAGGATGATGATCATAAAAGAAAGAACCCCGAATCCTCTCTCTCCCAACTCGCGAAAACCCTACCATCAGAGACCTAGCTCCGACCGTCGGCTCATCGACGCCAGAGGTGTAACCTTTCTCTCCCATCTCGGTTTCTCTTTGCCCTCACAGCATCTGTTTGTACCTAGGTTGATATGCACGAAGCTTTGAGCTGTCGATTCCCCTCCGGAGATTCTTCGAGATCGACGGGGATGGATACCGGCTTCTCTAGAGTGACGGCGAGACCCAAGGAGGACGGTGGAGGCGAGGGTCGGATTTTAGAACCAAGGGTTTGGCTGGATCTGACTTCCCCCATTTTAGATCTACAGCTGAGCCCTCCCGACGACGGATGTGGCTTTGGTGAGACGTCTCCATGACCCGGATCTTCTTTCCCCTGCGACCGTGAGATGGTTGGAGGAGTGGTGCAATGGGTGACGGAAAGAAGATTTGTTTCTTTGGTGCTCGAAGACGACGGAAAAGGGTTTGACGTCGGAATGGTCAACCGGAGAAGAGCCTGCTGCGGGGATAGCACGGCGAAGACTTACATCCCAGCGCCGGTGATGGTCGTTTGGTTGCGTCGGTGGTAAGGCCTCTGCATTTTTTGAAGTTGTGAATATATACACCCTTCCCAGCGCTGTCGTCAAGGTTCGACTTTCAATCCGGACGTCAATATTCGGTTTCAGGCTAAGGAGTGAGGTAGAGTGACAGCCTGGAAGGATGGGGTTTGTTCGATATGCACCTATGGTGATGATACAGCTGGTACACGGTCTGAAAGCATATCATTAGGCGATCAACAGTTAGAGCGGAAGGTTTAATGGATTAAATGTCAGGTTTTTCTGGTGCAAGTTACTACTTTTGCATCTCGTGGTCTAAGTTTAGGGTTTAACAGTCGGTTTATCTTGAGTTGTGGGAACTTGGCTCATTGTGGTGAAAAATACAATGACATTCTCGATTAGGTAGTGTAGTATCCAACTTAGTGATTCTAGGTGATACTAGATCCTGTCGGGTCAAAATTTTATGTGGTTGTAATCACGTATTCACACTTTGGCTAATGAAAGTTGATATTGGACAAAAAAAAAAAAACAAAGATGATAATCATAATCAGTCATCTCGAACTGCATACAATTCTATGACCATCAATAAACTTTTCTTAGGCCATCCTATTTGGATCAATCAGCCACCACTAAACAACTAAGCATCAAGTTAGAGTGCAACATCTAAAAGGCATGCCTAGGATTGACACCATTTATGTTATCTTCATGATATCTTATAGACATTTCAGAAACAGCACCTCATCGGTGGATTGGCTTATGAATGGTAAAGCAGCTATGGATCAACAACGCCTTTGCGAATATGTCTTGAAACAATAATATGCTTGACGTATGGCTCCTCTTGTGTGGATCTATTTTAGGGCCAAGATCATTCCTTCATCAGAAGACAGAATCCCATATCCCTTATCATTCGTCAATATTCATTAAACTAGTAGAATAGCTGGCAATAGTCACTGATCATGATCAAATTGTGGCTATTTTGAAGATAATCACGAAATGTTTATGTTTTTGCTACGAAACAAAAAATGTGACTAAACGTGTCTATTTCATGGCAAAATAGCCACAAATTAGTCACGAGCAAAAGGTGACAAAATTTAGTCACGATATAGCCACGAACACTTCGTCTCCAGCTTGTCACAAAAATAAACGTGACTAACACATGAAAAATTAGCTATGATTTGCAACGAAATTTTTGTGTCCCAAGATATTTATATTAAGTCGTCTAAAAAATGTTGGCCAAATTTTTAATTCGTGACCATTCCACCAAAAACATCCAACCAATCAGTCGAGTAAAAGTGTCAGTATTTTAAGATAATAAAAACAGAAGCCATGAAAAATCAGTGGCGGAAACGTGAATTTTTCTCTCATCTGTCTGTAAAAGCACATATGTCAGGGAATATATTCAAATTTAAGTCACAGGAATCTTGGTGATCAATTTTGTGATTATTTTCGTGACAAAAACGAAAATGTGGCAAATTTTGTGACAAACGTGAATAAACGTGACTATGATTTCTCTATAAATACAATTGAAACGGTTTCACTTTCTTTACAAGTTAAAATAATATATATTCTTACAGCAAAACAAGTGGCAAAACTCGTCTAATTTTTTAGAAAAAATCGCCAAAACACCACGGAAGAACAACTACATTGTCCCTATATCATAAATCTTTTTTTGGTCGAATTTGGACTTAGATACCCCTCGCCAACTTCAAAAATTCATATCAATTATTTTAATAGTCAGAAAAATATAAAAAATTATTCAAAATGTACATAAACATGAAACAATCATATGAAAAATAATTTGGCTGACTAAATATTAGTGTAACATAATTTCATATTTTGATCTTCAGATCGCAGAAAACAGAATCTACTAACTACGGATATGTAGATCGTAGTTTCGGTTAACTACATATATATCTGGCGCTTGAAGATGTTAAAATCTACGATTTCGTAATATGTCTACTACCGCAGAAAGAAAAGGTTACGGTTTTGCTTACGATCTGAACCCCGAAAGATTTCATGAACTAATGTCTCCTATATATCTACTGGGTCGGAATCATATAATCTGCCAGTTACTAATACTCTACCATGGTAATATTTCGTTATCTACTAAGATACTATAACCTATCTCTGCCGGATTATACATTCTGCCATCGTATCTACCATCATATATACAATCTACTGGCAGCAGAATGCATGTTCTGCCAAATTCGAATTATTTTCGAAAATATTCCTTAAATCTCTCTAAAATCTGTTGAAATTTTTTTTATAAATCTTTAATTTCCCAAATTTTGCGTGTTTCCTAAAGTTATGTTTTTTAAAAAAAACTGTGACCTCTCTTCTTCTTCTTCACAAGTTCTTGATTAATTTTGAAACCACCCCAAAAATTTGAATCCCTTGTTGAATAACATGCATATCTATGCCTCTTGTGGGGTGTGGAAATTTGATCCCTGTAAAGGATGGGGATTTGCTTTTGATAAGGAAAAAGGAGGAAGAGTACTTGTTGTTGAATTGACAAGTTCCTTTGAAGATCTAAGGACTACGGTTTTTGAGGATTTTGGAATTGACCAAAACGATCGAGCTTGAGTTAACCTACTTACCTATGGAGTTAATCAATACGATAGACTGTCCTCCAGTTATCATTGAGAATGATCGGCAAGTCAAGAATTTTCTTACATATGTACGTGGAAAAGCTTCTTCAAGGTTGTGTGTGTCTATTTCACATGTCAATCCAAACAACGACAACATTGAGCTTGATAAGGAGCAATCTAACGCGTCTGGCAGAGAGCGAGGTGAGCCTTCCTCATTTTCACCTGGGATGGCATTGGTAGTTCTTGTGAATCGAGCCAGGATGGTGAAGACGAATGTAACTCGAATGCCCCAGGAGAAGATGAAGATGCTGACTTAAGTGTAAAAGAAAAGGATAAGGGAATAAGTGTTTGGTTCTCTTTGAAGGATGTTGTGAAGAGGGGTGAAACGTTTCAAAACAAATCAAAGTTGAAAGCAGCATTGGAAATGTCAGCAATGAAGAATAACTTCGATTACAAAGTTGTGAATTCAGATAGAAAACTTTGGTACATCCGATGCGTGGACAAAAGTGTGAGTGGAGTGTTCGTGCTGAGGGGTTATCAGGATCCACATATTTCATCATCAAAAAATATGTGGCGGATCATACATGTGCTGCGTCAAGTATGAATAATGGTGGTCGGACAGCTTCTGCAAAAACTATTGGGAGTCTAATAATGCATAGGTATGATGGTGTCAAAGAAGGTCCCAAAGCTGATGATATCATACAGATTATGAGAATGGAACATGGATGCGAGATATCTAAATCATTAGTGTGGGACGCTCGTGAGTATGCGATTAGTCTGGTTAGAGGCATTCCCGAGCAGAGTTTTGGAAAAAATCCGAAATACTTGCACATGCTGAAAGAAGCTAATCCAGGAACACGAACCTTTTACGAAACCGATGTTGATGGTAAATTCAGATTTCTCTTTGTTTCGTTTGGGCAATCAGTACGAGGTTTTCATACATCCATGTGAAAAGTTCTTGTTGTTGATGGGACATTTTTGAAGAGCAAATACAAAGGAGTATTACTCGTTGCGACGGCTTTAGATGGAAACTCCAACTTGTATCCTATTGCATTTACGGTTGTGGACTCGGAAAATGATCGTTCATGGGATTGGTTTTTCAGACAACTAAAGGTTGTTGTTCCGGACGAGCATGCTCTTGCCTTTGTGTCGGACAGAAATAACTCACTTTGTAAGGGGCTTGAGAATGTGTATCCTCTTTCTCAACATGGAATTTGTATTCACCATTTGTTAAATAATGTGGTCACACATTACAGAGGAAAAGGAGTGGTTGGATTGATTGCAAAAGCTTCTAAAGCTTATAGAGTTGTTGATTTTCAGAAGCGATTCGAAGCTGTGTGCAATATTAGTCCAGCTATTGGAAAATATTTAAGAGATGCAGATGTTACAAAGTGGGCTCGCTGTCAGTTTCAAGGATACAAGTACGACATCAGGACGACAAACCCGGCTAAGTCAATAAACTCTGCTTTGCGCTCACCAAGAGAGTATCCAGTCATTCCTTTGTTGGATAGCATCAGAGAAATGCTTACTCGTTGGTTCTTCGAACGACGCACACGAAGCAGGAAGCACACAAAACCATTAACTATTGCCATCGAGAAAAAGATAGATAGACGGATTAACAAGGGTAAAACGTTTCTTGTCCAGCCAATTAACGAGCATCGTTTTTTGGTTCGCGGAGATACAATCGACTGCCTGGTTGATTTGGACAGAAGAACCTGCTCTTGTGGGAAATACGACCTACTAAAAATCTCATGTAGACACGCAATCAAGGCTGGTTTAACAGTTGGCCGAGCCCCATCCTCACTAACGGATTTCATGTTCACGACTTCCAATTGGAGAACAGCTTATGAAGAAACTATCAATCCAATAGGTGTTCCTGAGGATATTTGGGTGGTTCCAGATACTGTTCGGAATGCCAGTGTGCTAGCTCCTGAATCAAGAAGAGGAGCAGGAAGGAGAAGAAAACGCAGGTATGAGACTGTTGAAGACAAGCTCCGTTCATCACAAGGAGCTCAAGAAAAAAAGAGGCGCATGTGCAGTCGATGTGGCGAAGAGAATCATAACAGGGCTACGTGTGACAGAGCTATTTAGACATATATTTGTTTTGGATTTTCTTGTTTTTCATTATGATGTTGGTTACTTGATTTGCTTTGTTTTCTTGCTTCTGGATTTTCTTGTTCTTGGATATGGTTTACTTAATTTTATGCAATCATTCCTTCGTAAAACGAAGCTGATCAATAGGTTTCTCTGCAACTTTTACTCTTTAAAAAATATTACTTATATTGTGAACTGAAGCTGCTTATAAAGCCAACGACTGTAAACAAGAATCCAAAGAGTGTATATTAGTCAAAATAATGAAAAACAATACTGCAAACTTAAGAGATTCTGAGGAAAATCAAAATCAGACAACAAGCAACCGACCACTAGAACTTGCTCATACACTAAGAGAAGTCCATATTCCTACGATTGCTCCTACAACTACCATAGCCACAGTTGCTATCTTTAGCTTATGTTTCATCTCTTGTGCAACTCTAGCAATCTCCAAGTCTACCTTCTCTTTAAGCTTTTCGGACATCTGATGTTCAACTCTAACCATCTCAGACTTCACCTTTTCCATAACCCTTTCTTCAAACTTCGTAATCCCTTGAGCAACCCTCTCATGTTTCGCATCCACCATCCGAATCTCCTCAATCAAAGCTTCATCAACCCATTTAAATAGATGATTCTCAGTTTTTCTCTAGCGATATAGTATGGTTTAATCTGCAACACGAAATCAAAATAGGGACTTACATCTCTTGCGATTTCGCATTGGTAGAATCGTCGATACCTATTCTCCGCCGTCGATGAACCAAACGTGGTTATGCCCTCGCCACACCAACATCTTGTAGGCATACCATGAGTAGAGATTCGAGGAAAACGAGCAGAAGATATTGACGAACTGGTCATTGAGATTTCGTTGCTAGATTCGCAGATAAAGAACCCTAATCTCCTTTTCTCTCTACTTTACTTTCTCAAGTTTCGACAAATGAAACGAAACTCACGTGTTTTGGGTTGTGTGGACCCGGGTTTTAAACATTTTCGGGTGGGCCTAGTGGGTATAAACCGTAATTGGGTTATACTCTATAACACTTATATTAGCTGCTAAAATACTACACTCTAATACAAAAAAAATCGACTTCTGAGAATTATATGAAGACAAAATTTAAAAATACTAATCTGTAAAAATATCTTAGTAATCAATTAAAATCGTCATGTTACATACTATATTGTAAGGAAATTGTTAAACACAGAATTCTTATTTACTCTTGTTAAATACTACACCCTATAACATGATTTAGGGTATAGGGTTTGAACCAAATCGAATTTAGGGGTTCAACATCGAATTTGGGGGTTTGAACCGTAATGAATGAAGGGGTTTCAACCCGTTCTTATTTAAAATGAAAATTATCATAACCAACAACAACAATTAACCATGAACTAAAATAAATTAGATAGGGTTGAAACCCTATACCCTAAATCAATTAATATATCAGTTTCGAAACATAAACAATAATCATGAACTGAAATAGTAGATCAGTTTCAAAACAATAACAGTAGTGCATGAACTGAAATGATAAACCACAAACTATCAAAGACAACAATCATGAACTCAAAAGAGTTCAACCGTTTTCTCCGGAGCACGCTTTGGAGGCTTAAATGTGGACATTCAATACTGCAAGGCCTCATCATTTGCTGCTTCCCAAAGATCAAACGCTATCTTGTGTCGGGCTTCTTGGATGTTCTCGTCATTCACCAAAGAGAAATCTAAACCAAGTAGATGGCACTCTATGAACTTCAACGAATAAGCACCACAATCATTGCCACTCGTGTTTAGGGCGCGCATCGGGACATATGAAACAGCATACTGTTTGACGTTGAAATCTTTCTTCTTATCTGATGACTGGACAGCCTTGACGATTCGTGGAATGGGGACGTCAAATGCTTCCACGGTCTTGTTGTTCTTCTTACCCCCACAATCAAAGACCTCAACAGTCCAGTTCACAAGATTGACGCACATAGAGATCCAATGGATTTGGTTGACACAAATAGGGATGTAGAGACGATCGACATCAACACTCCAAACCGAACCTGTGCTTCCATGATATGGAAGCTCACCTCTTCCATACTCGAGAAGCTCACCTCTGTTCCCATCAAACTTGTCGTAGGCGGTGATGATCTGATTACTGAACATACAGTTCATAAATGCTACTCGGTTTGGCTTCCACCGACGCAATGAGGTTTTTTCCCGAAACAAATACATCATGGCGTCCATGTCCTGAAAAAGACAATGCATTTTTTTAAGGAATGAGAACCAATAACATAATTCAATCTGCAAATTAAGTCTAAGCTAAACTCACATTGTTCTTCAACCATTCATTAGGCTCCATTATACGCGAAACCAACTCTGCATTAAATTTAGATGGCCCAATCTGGAGTACTCTGTAAATAGAAAGCAGTAGTAAGACGATGTTTGTGAGGAAAATTGAGAAAAATAGTAAAACAATACAAATATTACTTACTTGGGCTTGAGGATCCATTCAATTAGTTTGGAAAATTTGTCTTCTGGAACAAAAACCAATTCATAGTCGCTGTCTTTGCAACGGACTTCTGGATCATCTATATCATTCAAGAATGGTCGGTTGAAGATCTGTTGAGATGGATCAAACCCCTTAACATGCGACTCTTGTGTAAGCTTGCCCATTGTCTTTTGTAAGTGCTCTTGGGTCCCTAAATTGAAATCTATAGTGTCAAATAAGCTGCCAAACACATCAGACAACTCTGGATCCTGGTTATAAACAGAAAAACATGACATTAATACTTTTAAAACATATATAAGACAACATCAAATACATGCAATTTCAGTACATCATCCTTACTTCAAAATATTACAAACCGCAAACAAACCATCATCCTTACATCAATATTACAAACATCTAACAAAACATCATCCATACAATAATATTACAAACCGCAAGAACAGTAACCAAATACAAACCGCAAGAAGAGAATTCAAATACATGAGAAAAGATCTATTTCTTATTTACCTTTGTCTGAGACCTTGTCGTAGCAGCAGTTGCAGGACCACCAGTGTGAGAAGGAACCAAAGCTTTGTTGCGAGAAGCTCGAGCGCGGGAAGTAGTAGCAGGAGCACTAGCGTGAGTAGACGCCGGAGTAGGAGTAGGAGAAAGAGTAGAATCCGATCCAGGAGCTTGAGTAGATGTCGTAGCAGCAGCATGAGTCTGAGTATAAGCCGGAGCAGCACCATGAGTCTGAGTATAAGCCGGAGCCGCACCATGAGTCTGAGTATAAGCCGGAGCAGCACCATGAGTCTGAGTATAAGCCGGAACACCAACTGGAGTCTGAGATGAAAGGATCGTCTGCTCTAATTTGGTAAACTGGTCATCAATTAATTCGCGGACCTCAAGCCCTAAGGCAGTAAAAGAAGACTTAAACATACCCTGGATATAGGACTTCATACCCTCTTCAAGATCTTTGTATTTGTCGGTTGATCTTTGGCAAAGTAACCTCTTCTTCCTTGACTCGGCTCCAATATCCTGATACTGGTTATTTCTCTTCTTTGCAGGAGACACATGGGCGGTTTCTATTTCTTCTTCCATTCCACAGTCACTTGTTTCTCCAGCCTCTTCTTCCTTTGAACCATCATCCTCAGAACTGTCCGCATATGGTTGTTCAGTTTCCTGATAACCCCAAACATGCTTACTCCATTCATACTTCTTTCTGTACATGTCAATGATCAGATCGACCCTTTCGTCATTCATCTCATCGTCTCGCTCAAACCCAGCATCAACAATGATGTTGCCATTTCCAGTTGAAGAGATGTATGGAAACACAACTCCCTACAAAAAAAACAAAGTTCAAAAATTAAACACAAAGATTAAGAATCATGAAATTCAATCACATTGATTAAAGGTATCAAAACTTACAGTGGATGCAAAATCGGACTCAATACTAATAATATCTTCATATGAAACCTTAGCAGATCCTTTCCAATTTCTGCATCTCATGCTAGTGACCCCTTCTTTGAGCTTCTTACCCAAAAGAGACCCGATGTCTGGAATAGCCTCCATCAACCAAATCTGAAGTGTATAAGAGAATCCATCTATGACATAACTGTTCTGCGTCTTCACTTTATCCCTAGCTTCAGTAATGGAAGTCACAAGCGCATCAAAAGAGTGAAGAGCCCACATATATTTTCTCATCTTATCGAAATCAATAACCAGCTTGATGTACTTGTGTGGGATGCACACCTTCTCATCCTTCGCCATAACCAGACCAGAAATCACACACAAATACCCCATCCTCAGCCTATCAACATGAGACCATGTATTACAAGATTTCAAATGCACCTTCCTGATTTGTTGTAGGCTAATTTTTCCTTTTCTCCGCAGCAACTTACTCCAAAACCCTTTATCACCTCTCCAGTTATCAATATCCAAGTCAGGCTCGTCGTCTTTATATTTCAGACCAGTGATCGCATGGAATTCTTGCATTGAAAATCTGAGAGCCCTCCTAGCAAAATGGAACCACAACTCATGGCGCTTTGCGGTCAGAAGCTACTTACAAACGAAGCTGTGGATCACTCTCCCTGAATACTGAAGCTTGTGCACATAAATATCCATAACCTGAGAAAATAGTGGATCACCCAACACTTCCTTGTACTCTGCTTCAACATACTTCTCCACCTTCTTAAGTATGGAAGTTCGACAAGTGTTGTTGACCTTCTCAACTTGTGTTTCCGTTCCCTCTTTGAATAGGGTTTTTGGCAACTGATCCATCTCCATACCTGTATACAATGAAACAAATACAATCACCACAGTCAGTACTCATAAAAAAAAGTCATCATAATACAAGTTCATAATACTTAAGCGTTGACAAACAAGAAAAAGTATGAAACTTTACTTAGCGTTCAAAAACATCAAAAGAATTAAACTTTGATAACATAGACACCTAAATCATTAAGACTAACTATCTCAACTAAAATCGATACATATCAAGTGCAAATTATGATAACAAAACACATATATTTTAAAAAGAAAGACATGAAAATGAAGTCACCAATTCTTATACAAACCTGAAAAGGTCGAGGTGTCTGAGAACAATGCACAAGGGAAGAAAAACAATCACAACAGTCACGGTTCATGCCACTTTTCATCATAAAACAATCGTCCAAAGACATACATACTAGTGAAAACAAATCAAACAAAATCACCTAAGACATACAAAAATGCAAACTACATACTTTACATGCTTTATAGATGTCAATACCCAATCAAATACGAATCCATTCTCCCTCAATGTCACGAGAAACAACAACAGGTACAAGAGATCAGTTGCCACAAACCAACAATAAAAAAAGTATGCAACTTTGATAAGATAGAAGCCTAAATCATTCACAGAAACTAAATTCGAAACCTATGACAGTCAAACTATGATTAAAGACTCAAGTAAAAGATACAAAGACATGAAAAAAAATTCACAAACAAACCTGAAAAATCTCGATTGGTTTGCTTGAAATAGAGCTGAGAGAGTATATTCCAGATCGGAGAGGCACGAGCTTCGGTTATCGGTGAGGCTCGAGCTTCAGTGGTGTTCAGCGAGTTACTTGAGAACGAGATGCGAAGTGAGACGTGGTTTCTAAGACTGCGATTAAGAAGAAGAAGAACACCACTGGAGTCCTAGCGGGCAGAAGGAACACCGGCGACGGCGAGCTCTGACACGCCGATGACTTCAAATCGTCTTTTGTTCTCTATCGCCAAAGGAGAAGACGAAATTAGGGTTCTAAATCACGATTTGGGATTATCCCCTTTTGTTTATTTACCGTCTGTTTTTTTTTTTAACTTTTAACTTTTTTTTTAACAATTAATTTTACAAAAGAAAACGTTTTAAGCTTAGATTAGGGACTTAATTGGGTTTACATAAAAAATTATGCTAAGTGGACAACTTCTAGTTCATATTATGGCATAGGGACAATATACTAGTTTTTTTATTGCATATTTCCAATTTTCCCCATTTTTTATCTAGGAAATGGATGGATCAACACATCGATCCAATCCAAAACTATGTTTTTGAAGAGTTTATGGAAGGTTATACAGAATTAAGTGCATTTTTATAATCAAAATTCTTATAAAGAGAGGCGACCTTTTATGTATGTGCATGATGTCAAAACCGAAAGCAACGTGATGCAAGAACGGTATACCACCATCTTTTCCAGGTTGGATTCAAGAATAATTATTATATAGTCAAGCCATGAAGAAAGCTTCTACGGTGTTGGAGAATTATCGACAGTAGGTCAAATGTATGGAGAATCATTGACGGCGGGTCAATTTACCAAAGAAGAAAGACCATATGCGGAAGAAGAATCATGTCAATAGAACACAAATATACATATGGGAGAGGAAATTGAACCGCCACACATGGTGGAGAATGTGATTGAGGAACTGAATGAAGAGCAATATCAAGATAGCATGTTTCGAGCTTTTTAAGACACAAATCAACCACTACACAATGGATGTATTTAAGGCATTTCTCAATTATATTTGGCTTCGCGTTTGATAAACGTTAAAATCGATCATAATTTGCATAGTTGTGCGTCGATGAGATATCTCAAACTTTAAGAGACATTTTGCACCAACCTAATAAGTTCTAGCGTGTTATTATGAGACAAAGAAGTTAACATCTGTGTTTGGTCTCCGTGCTGTAAAGATAGACATTTTCGAGGATAACTGCATTCTATTTTGGAAAAAAAGAAAAGGGGCTCATGGTTTGTCGTTTTTTGTGGAAAAGACCGATACCATAAAACCGATGAAAGGAAAAAAATCGCCCAAGAAAAAAGATGTTTTACATTGCCAATTATGGAGCGTTTAAAGCATCTATACTAACTAGAGGCGACTGCACCACATATGTAATGGCACAAAGAATTTGTGTCTCTTGAAGGAGAAATGCACTCATCCAAAGGGAGAGAATGGAAGCATTTTAACGACGTATATCTTCATTTCGTTGCGGAAATTCGGAATAATTATCTAGGCTTAGAAACAGATGGATTCCATTCGATTGGAATCAATGGTTAAGCTCACTATGTGTGGCATGTTATCATAACTCCGTATTATTTACCTCTAAGGATGTGTATGAAAATATTATTTTCTTTTTATTGGTATTAGTTCTCAGGATGAGATACTCAAAGAAAATCATAGATATCTAACTGCAACCATTAACTGAAGATTTACAAAATTTTATGGAGTAAAGGGCTAAATCATATGATATCTTGAGGAAAAAAAATTTACGATGAGAGCCGCATTAATGTGGACTATTAATGACTTTCCACCTTATCGCATGATGTCTGGTTAATTGGATGATCCATGGTCGTTTAGATTTTCTATATTGTCCATATGAGACAAAATCATTTTGCTTAAAACATGGAAGGAAACATAGTTTGTTTGACTGTCATCAAATGTTTCCGTCTCTAAATCATCCTTACAGGATAAATGTTCAAGGGTTTTGATGGGGGATGACAAGAACCAAAGCTCCTCTACCATGGTTGAATGGTGAAGATATTACGTACGGATGAACAAAAAACATTGTGGGATTGTGCAAAAAAATTGATTGTGGAGTAAAAGACACAACATTTAATTGCATTTAGTAATAAACCACTAAATTAAAGATGGATCGCAAAATATCTCCTCAGCTAAAACTTTGACGAAAAAACCTCAACTTTAATTTCGTTAATGTATGTCACCATTCATCTAAAATACTGTGACGGAAGGTGACACACGTTAACGAAATTAAAATTGAGGGTTTTTTTTTGTGAAATTTTTAGTTAAGAGTTTTTTTACGATCTATCTTTAGTCGAGTGGTTTTATTATTAAAAACCCATATATGTTTGTGTACTACAAAAAATTATAAATAAATACATTTAATCATATTCAATAAACCCATCTAAACTCTAAAAATTTAGCAAACCCCAAAAGTAAAAACCCTATCTAAAACCCAATTTTCCCTCCGAAACAAATTTGTCTTCTAACCCAAAATAATTCTTTCCAAAACCCATTTAGTCGAGAGGTTTTATTATCAAAAACCCATATATGTCTGTGTACTACAAAAAATTCTAAATAAATACATTTAATCATATTCAATAAACCCATCTAAACTCTAAAATTTTAGCAAACCCCAAAAGTAAAAACCCTATCTAAAACTCAATTTTCCCTCCTAAACAAATTTGTCTTCTAACCCAAAATAATTCTTTCCAAAACCCATTAATCAGAAATTCTGGGTCCAATGGGAGTAGTTGACAATTGAATCAAACTTTTTTCATTAATTCCAAATTCAATTCACTCTAACAATTAAATTTTAATCTCTCTCTCTCCCTCCCTCTCTCTGCGAAAGAAAGCCAAATCTCATCTGTTCTTGATTGTCTCTTTCTCTCGAGATTCTTCTTCTTCACTTTCTCTTCACCCTCTTCATCATCTCAGTTAAATGTCAGTGTTTCTATTCTGGTTAAGGTTTCGATATCATGTTAGAGTTTCCATTCGGGTTTTCGTTCTGTGTTTTGTATATTAGTGTTTCAGTGTTTACGTTAGTGTTTCCATTAGGGTCTTATAAACATTAACTACCATATTACGTCTACCATATTACGTGAAGTGTTCCAACAACAATGTATATACTTTTATGTGGCACAAAATCGTGGAACAGAGTTCCATAATTACCACTGAGACATTATTAGTGAAGTGGGACACCACGTGAAATTAATTTCATAGGGACACCCAAGAAAATTTAGATTCGATCTGAGGAAGTTGTTAACCAGACACTACTTATGTGAATTATATTCATTTCCAATTACATTTAACTCTTCAATTTGCCTAAAAATATATTTATGACTAACTTAAATATAGATTTTCCTTTTCTAAAAGTTGAGATATATACCCAAGCTAGCTAGTCAGCAACTCTTAAGACCATGCGCAACGGTGAGACTCACGACAAGGACATTTCGGATTAATCCTGGATATTTTGGATTTTTAAAAAAAAAAAAAGATGACCATTCACGTGGCACCACGTAGTCAATGGGACCCGTGAACAGTGTAACGATCAATCCTTACCAAAGGATTTTAAGCACTCTTTTTTGCACAAACTCTAAAAAAATGGGCTCCACACTCCCTAAAAACTCCCTTAAAAGCTTCCATTGTGGATGTCCTGATACTAAAAAATGGACTCCACACTCCCTAAAGACTCCCTTAAAAGCTTCCATTGTGGATGTCCTGATACCCTGTTTCCTCATGTATTCTTTCTACGTAAACAAACTAACAAAATACTCTGTTTTCCGTAGAACAAATTTGTATATACCGTATTATTTTAAAATTTATAATAGTAAAAATAAAAATAATATGATGAAAAAGCCTTTCTCTTCAGTATAAATTTACGTTTTAGCTCTCTCTCTTGTCACAACAAACTCTTTTCTGTTTCTTCTCACGTCACATCGGATCTACACAAAAAAAAAAACTATTTTCTCCTGAATCTCTCAAATTTTCTTTTCCCTTCTGGATAAATGGAGAATCTTTCTCAAGTCCTCCCTCGTGTCCTCGTGGTCTCTAGACGCACCGTTCGTAAAAACAAATTCGTCGACTTCGTTGGTTCTTCTCTAACCTCTCTGTTTTGTTGCATGCATGGTTCTGTTTTTGTGATTTAATAACTGAACGTATGATTTCGAGGTTTCTCTCTGTTTTCCCCTGTAAATGTTTCATTGGGTGATAATGGTGAGTTTTCATTTTCAGGTGAATATCATCTTGATCTGATAGTTCGTTATGGATGTGTACCAGTGATTGTTCCACGAGTCACTGGTGTTCACATGTTGCTCGAGAGCTTCAAGCCAATCCATGGAGTTCTTCTTTGTGAAGGAGAAGATATTGATCCTTCTCTTTATGAATCTGAAATCTCCTCTCTTTCACCGGAAGAGATTCAGGAGATTAGAGAAACACATGCGAGTGATACATCCATTGACAAAGAGAAAGATTCCATTGAGTTAGCTCTTGCTAAGCTCTGTCTCGAACAGAACATTCCTTACTTAGGAATTTGCAGAGGATCACAAGTAATATCTATGTCTCTGTTTCGTCTTTTGTAGCTTTCTCTAGAATTAAAATGTTAATGATGGTTGATAACATTTTTCGCAGATTTTGAATGTTGCATGTGGTGGGACTCTTTATCTTGATTTAGAGAAAGAGCTTACGAATAAATTACCGGAAGAACGTAGAACGAGGCATATAGATTATGATAATTATGATGAGCATAGACATGTTGTGAGGATTGTTGAGAACAGTCCACTTCGATCTTGGTTTAAAGATTCGTTGGATAGAGAAAATATGGAGATTTTGGTTAATAGTTACCATCATCAAGGTGTCAAGAAGTTGGCACAGAGGTTTGTGCCAATGGCGTTCGCTTCTGATGGGTTGATAGAAGGTTTCTACGATCCGGATACGTATAATCCTGAAGAAGGGAAGTTTATAATGGGTTTGCAGTTTCATCCTGAAAGAATGAGATCAAATGATCTTGATGAGTTTGATTACCCTGGTTGTCCTGCTGCATATCAGGTTTGTGTTCTTGAAGATTAGTTTATACGTTAATTGTGATTAAAAGAATCTTGTGAATTGAGATTTTTTATAAGGTGTTTTTTATGATTTTGATTTAGGAATTTGCAAAGGCGGTGATTGCGTATCAGAAGAAGTTGAGTAGCTCAATGTCTGTTCCAAAGACGTTGGTGCTTGACGGAGAAATGGAGAGTAAGAGAAAGATACTTGTTCGATGTTTCTCACTTGCGAGGTATATGTATACTAAAGGAGCAACTGGGAAGAACCCTTCAAAAGTATCAGAGCTCGAAGTTGGCGCCGAGTTTCTTGAGGTAAAGATTGCCAAACCTCTCTGCTTAACTTTAAGTACATGTTGAGTCAAATATTGATGCAAAAGGCAAAGTGGTTTAGAGAATACTTCTTTGGCCTTTCGTAGGCCTAAAGGGTTACATAGTTAAACTTATCTTTTTAAAATACGACTATGCATTCAGTGGGAGTTAGATAATGCCTATGGTTGTTGTGTTGAGCCAAAGGGATCTCGGACCAGATCAGCTCGTTTTATACCGCAATTCCAAACACTTTAACTGGTTAATTATGATTTCGGCTTTTGACACGAACATGACATTCATGTGGGCAAACAAGAAAAAATAAAATGAAGCGAAAGTCCTAACCTGTAAGGTCTTTTACGGGTTTAAACCTAAACAGGAGAGGGCTGATAATCAGTGTCCAGTGCCTTTATCCCATCTCAATAACTCTCTTTCTTGACAATTTTTTTTTGTTATCAATGCAAGGATTTCTCTCCTTTACCGAGTTAAATAATGTTTTGGTATATGGTGTGGGCTGTTGCAGTCAAACACGGCGCTAAGCACGGAGCAAGAGACGAGGCTGAAGGAGATGGGATCGACGGTGAGAAACGGAGGATCATATATGAAAAAGTTGAAAGTAGACGAGGAGAAGCAGAGGATAGTAAGGAACATGATGAACAAGATGAACATAGAGCAACTCTCAGAGCTTATGGCCTTTTATCATTTGATTGGGAATATCTGTGGAGAACTCTTGGAGCAAAGGCTTCGTGGTAATGTTAATGAATGCTTCAAGGATATGTGAATGTTTACATGAAAGGCAGAGCATGCTTTCAGAAATAAGGCGACTTTGTTATTCGCCAACAAACTTGGTTTAGTAATTTACTTGTAATGCAAATACAATGACGTTTTAAACTTTTTGTGACACTGCCCATTTATCATGAATTATGGGATTAATTAATATAACATAATGTGATTTCAGAAATAGGGAGGATTAGGGGCTTCGACCCCGAACCTCTTGATATTAAAAAAATGAATTATGGGATTAAGAACATTTTGCAACAGGGTATTTTGAAGGATCTTTCACCAAAAACAAAAATAAAGAATGAAAAAGGATGAGAAAGGAAAAAGGAAAATGGAAAAAAAAAGGTTCAAAGACGTTTCTTCCCTGAGAGATTCTTAAGAAAAAACTCAATCCATCAAGACTTTAAGACTACGCACAAGCCAAAGATCGGAATTTATTGCTGCTACCCAAAGCCCCCCAAACTATAACCTCCACCTCTTACACCAACACCACAACTTATTGCTGCTGCATACCTTTACTAATTATGTTGTAAATCTTGGTTGTGGTATACGAAGAGGTTTAAGAAAATTGATTTTGGCTACCTAGTTACCAGTGCATTTACTTTTTCCGTCACTTATCTATTTAGAATTCCAGAGCTAAGTGTACTTGAGATGGAGTATGGAAAGATTTAAAATTTCAAAGTTAAGTGTACTTGAGATGGAGTATGAAAGGATGTGTGACCTATCAATATCGTGCGAGTGAGGCCAAAGCACGATGAAAGATCATATAGTGATTGCAAGGTAGGTAAACAATGATTTTGAGCCTTTGAACAAATTAACGCACCGTCCGTCGAATGGGATGAAGATCACGATACGACTGAGCGGGCGTGGGTGGCCCATTAACCGTGGGCGATCAGGACGTTACAAGTGGTATCAGAGACGAACCCAGACGTGTGTAGTCAGGGCTCACACTAACATAGATAAATGGGTGAAGAATGGGTGATCTATCGGGGAAATGATTCCCGATATCGTGCGAGTGAGGCTAAAGCACGAAGAAATGTCATATGGTGATTGCAGTGTTAATAAACAATGATTTCGAGCCTTTGGACATATTAACGCACTATCCATCGGTTAGGATGGAGCCTACAAGCCAATGTGCGGGCGTGGGACAGTCAGAGCTTTACGTATGCCGTCCAATATTTTTCTTTCAGAGGATTTACGAATGGTTTTTAAAAAATAATTAAAAAATAAAGTGAACATTTCATTTTTTATGTGTCTTTGTATTGTTTTCAATTTCCAAAAAAAATATATTATTGGAATAATAAATAAATTTTGTTCCGCTAACATTTTTCAATATTTCTGTTGCGGTTGTAATTATTTTTCTGGTACGACAATAAGATTCTCGACAGTGAAGCCAAATTTTCAGTTTCCTTTTAGTTAGGAAACAAAAGAAAAGAAGAAAAGTCTAAGTCAACTAACAAAAACGGCTGACTAATAAATTATCCAACTCTAGTGCACATCTCTCCTTTTTCATTCTTGACTGAGTCCTTCCCAACTTGATATTTTTTCTTTCTTTCTTTAATATGAGCTTTTGTTATCTAGTTGATATTCTTTTTCTATTTTTTTTGTTTGCTCATTTATCTACTCTGCTCACACCAAACCAACCCCCCCCCCCCCCCCAGAAAAGAGAACTTTATTCAGATATCAATCAATCAGTCATGTTCTCTCCAATACTCTTCGGTTTCTCAAACCCGAATTCTTGTCTGATCTTGATATTCTTCTCGTTCTACTTTCACCATCTTCCTTGTGCTCTAAGTCAACCAGACCTTAAGTTTTGTGATAACCTGTTTCACTGTGGGAATATAACAGCGGGGTTTCCTTTCTGGGGAGAGGCTCGACCAGAACCTTGTGGTCATCCTTCTTTGGGGCTTCACTGTCACCAAAACTCGAACAAGACTTACTTTATTTTCTCAGGTCAGATGTACAGTGTCCTTTTCTTAGACAATTCAACTAACACCCTTGGGCTCGCGAGGCAAGACTTTTTAGGTGTATCATTCTGCAATTCTACTTTAACAGGTACAACGTTGACTAATGAACTCTTTCAGCTTTCGCCAGATTACACGACCCTCTTTGTTTACTATCTCTGCGAACCTCATCTTACCAACCCCGCAAATTTCAAATGTCCAAAGATTGGTATTGCCTCATTGCATCGGAGCAATGAAAATCATAAAAAGTGTTCTGCGAGTTTCAACATCTCTGTTCCCACAAGTTATGCTCCAGAGATGAAAACTCTGAACTTGGACCGTTTACAAACTGTTCTCCAAAAGGGATTTGAGGTGAAACTGAGGATTGATGGGAAACCGTGTCAAGAATGTAAATCCACTGGTGGAGTCTGCGGCTACGATGTTGACACTCCTGTTTGCTGCAAGAGAAACTCTTCATCCAAAATCAAATGCAATCGAATGATTCCATCTGGTATGTTTCTGAACTATTAGCAAGTTTATTATGCATATCATCTTAGTTTTTCCCCTTGCCAAATTTATGCAGCATTACAACGATGCAACCAGTCTAAAACAGAAAATAACAGCTCGTTCATAAGTAGATTTGCAGCTTCCTAAGTTCCACTATGCCACATACCGCAACTATAAACCTATGTTGCACAATAAGTAAATCAACAAACATTTACAACATACTAATCACCAAGAAATTCAAGAATCACGGCTCATACTAATCACATGTCACAAATATCTTTTCTTGCGATTTTCCTATGTTGGTTGTGTCACTTCTAAGACATACCTTATATCCTAGTGAGCTCAAGATAGAAGGTAGAAACTTGAGTGGTCTTAAAGTATTGATCTGTCTCTAGCAACTTGGTATACACGGTTTCCATCAAGTCATTTTCAACGTATGGACGTCTTCGTTACAATGAAACATCCCCTTTCTTTATCACAGTCCCTTCTTCTACTTCATCAACATCGTTCAGTTTTCCATGGTAAATGCTAAAGAGTCATAGTCTTGTTCCACTCTTACTTTCTTTTTCTAGCCCCATTTCTACTCTGCCTGACTTTTCTTAGTAAACTTTTCGTACCGGCACTTACGTTTTAAGTTGTCTTACAAAAAAACAAAACAAATAAATACTAATAAAAAGTTAAAAACTGATATATTAATAGCAACCACTCAAAATAAAATATTTTAAAATAATATAATATCCTGACTGTCCACCAGTCCATTCGAAGACTAAGTCATCCTAACACACCTAATTTACAAGGAAATTTCCCTTTGGTAATAGATTTCCAGATAAAGAATATATATAAAGAAACCAAGACTTGGACAAAAAAAACCATGTTCCTATTCTTCTTCTTCTACTACTTCTTCTTCAGCCTAGTGTTCATCTTCAAGAAAAAAAGCAGAGGAGAGTACCATGATAAATCTTTATCAGTCTCTGACAAAATCTTGGTCCTATGCAACCATATGGATGCTCTTTGTGATTCCCTCTTTTGTTTTGTCAGTTGATGAGCATCACAAAAAATGCTATCAATCGTTTACATGCGCCAATCAGAGAGGACTCTCTTATCCCTTTTGGATACCGGGGAGAAAAGAGTGTGGCCACCCGGATTTCAAGGTCAACTGCAGCGGAGATGTCGCAGAGTTTAGTATATCCTCTGTCAAGTTCCAAATCCTTGAGAACAAGGGTTACAGCATAATACTTGCCATAAAGGATTATCAAAGCAATCTTTGTCCCCGACACCCTGAAAATGTTAAAATCAACCCGGATGTTCTTCCATTTTCTCAGGACACTATGCTGTCAATATTTTATTACAACTGCTCTGCTCCAAGGGTAGATGTTCCTCGCGATTTTTACATTACAAAGCTGGACTGTGGGAATGACAATGGTAGGCGTAGTTACTTTGTCTCGTCCTTTTTACAGTCCTGGGATAGAGCTATCTTAGAAAATTCAAGCGCATCGTGTGAAAGAAATGTCAGTATTCCTGTATCTCGATATGCCTTGAGTATTGAAGACGGAAGTCCGACTCTGGAGGCTATAGAGAAGGCTCTTAAGGATGGTTTCGAGGTTATGTTTACCACTGAATGTTGGAAATGCAAAGAATCGCATGGTGCTTGTGGTTATAATGATAGCTCGAGAGCATTCGTTTGCTACTGTGTGGACGGGCCTAGCAACCATACTTGCGATTCTGGGATACCAAAGAAGAGTAATGATTTATCCTTTCCCCTCCCTCAGTTGTTCTGTCTTGAGTTAGCTTTTTCTTATGGTATTTGTTCATGCAGGACCCTACAGACCTACAAAATCAGGTAGGTTCTCTATTCTTTTCCTTTCTAGGAATCTAAATTCACTATTTTAGTTAATGCGAATCTCAGAAAGTTTGAAACTAATGTCCTAATCTTCTTCCACAAGATCCACATCTCATTCCTTCCTTAACCCACTGCATACTACCCACTTACCAACCTTACCTTTTCACTGGAACTCTCTTGCTGACATAGATATGATCTGTTATGTTCCTTTACGGTGACCGATGAGAGAAACTCCCTAGAGTTTCAAGCCTTGTTTTAAATATGATTGTAAGCTCTGTCTTGAGTTTGAACTAACACATATCTCATGGTATTTTTTGATGCAGCACTCACCGAATCAAAGAAATCAGGTAGGTGACTATTCTCTTCCTTCCAAGGAATCTAAATTCACTATTTCAGTTAATCTAAATTTTAGTTCGGTTTGAAAGTAATTGTTAATCTTCTTCCAAAAAATCCAGATCTCATCCCTTCCTTAACCACTGCATACTAGTATACTACCCCATCTACCAACCTCACCTTTTAACTGGAACTAATTTAGCTAACATGAATATGATTTATTACATTCCTTTTCTAGTGACCATTCAGAGAAACTCCCTTGAGTGCAAACCTCGTTTTATATACTATGATCTTGAGTTCTGTCGTCAGTTTGAACTAACATATTTCTCATGGTATTTGTTGATGCAGCACTCACCCACAAACAGAAACTAGGTAGATGACTGTTCTTTAACTTTCGAGGAATCTAATTCCAGTAAAACATACCTTGTGGGTTCTTGAGGCAACCTAACAAAGCCCTTGTCTTTTTGCTCGTCTCTAGGAATCGGATTCGCTGGCGGGTTCTTGGGTGCCACTCTTTTAGCAGGAGCTGTACTCTGTTTCATATGGAGAAGAAAGAAACTGGCAGCTCAAAACACAAGCAAAGGCCTATCAACAACATCTCCTTATTCAAGCAGTAATACAATGTCCAACACTCCAACTTCCACAACAATCTCCGGAAGCAACCACTCTCTCATGCCGTCAATCTCCAACCTTGCAAATGGAAGCGACGTCTACTTCGGAGTTCAAGTCTTCAGCTACGAAGAACTCGAGGAAGCCACCGCGAATTTCTCAAGAGAGCTTGGAGATGGAGGATTTGGTACTGTCTACTACGGTAAGAACCAAAACTCTAATTACATAACAAATAAAAACCTTCAAACTTGGGTTTTTAAAAGCTTAAAGAAAAATTCGTGAAGGCATACTAAAGGACGGACGAGCAGTAGCTGTAAAACGACTCTTCGAGAGATCACTAAGACGA
The DNA here is from genome assembly GCF_020379485.1 of Brassica napus. Taxonomy (NCBI): domain Eukaryota; kingdom Viridiplantae; phylum Streptophyta; class Magnoliopsida; order Brassicales; family Brassicaceae; genus Brassica; species Brassica napus. Next base: position 42,744,002 of record NC_063447.1, on the reverse strand, counting down.
GTTGAGCAATTCAAGAACGAGATTGATATCTTGAGGAACTTGAAACACCCGAACCTAGTGATTCTATACGGATGCACGACAAGACATAGCAGAGAGCTACTCTTGGTGTATGAATACATCTCTAATGGCACACTCGCTGATCATCTCCATGGAGACCAAGCACAGTCTCGTCCTATTTGCTGGCCTGCAAGACTCAACATCGCCATTCAAACCGCTAATGCATTGTCTTTTCTCCATGCCTCAGGTAACCACACAAACTGAACAAACAAACACGAAAACATGAGATTCCTGAAAAATTGATGAAATAGTATGTAGTGCCGGCTTAGATGGGGATAATGAGTGCGACCATCCCATGGCCCATTCTCGTGTCTGAATCCCCGTAGCTTTAATAAATAAAAACCAATTTCTATATTTGTTTCATACTATATAAAAATTAAAATATCAGATAAAAATCCTATTTGCAGTATTATATCATTAGATTATTTGATAATTTCATTAGTCATTATTATACTATTTATCATTTTTCATTCCATTTACATTTATATTTGTATGTTTTTATAGGATGAAAAAGCTAGGCTTACTAGAGGATTTACATAAAATATTTTTTATGTACATATTTTGTTTCATTATAAAATTTATAAGAAAATTATTCATAAATTTGTATAAAAAAATAGAAAATATTAAGGATCAAAAAAATTTTATTCAAGTAAAAATAAATGTTGACCTGGTCCGTAACAACATGCTTTCAGGAATCATACACAGAGATGTGAAGACTACAAACATTCTTCTAGATAGCAACTACCAAGTGAAAGTAGCTGACTTTGGTCTCTCACGGTTGTTTTCCACGGATCAAACTCATATCTCCACCGCGCCGCAAGGAACCCCGGGATATGTTGATCCCGAGTATTACCAATGTTACCGCCTCAACGAGAAGAGCGACGTTTACAGCTTCGGAGTCGTCCTCTCGGAGCTGATCTCGTCCAAAGAAGCAGTCGACATCACTCGGCATCGACACGATATCAACCTCGCGAACATGGCCATCTCCAAAATCCAAAACGACGCCGTCCACGAGCTTGCGGATCTGACTCTCGGATTCGCGAGGGATCCTGCGGTGAAGAGGATGATGATGTCGGTTGCTGAGCTGGCGTTCCGGTGTTTGCAACAGGAGAGGGAAGTGCGGCCGTCGATGGATGAGATCGTCGAGGTTTTGAAAGGGATTCAGAAGGAAGGGATGCCAGATTTTCCGGAGGTGGTGGACATTGATGTGAGCGGAGGAGATGAAGTTGTGTTGCTAAGGCACGGAGTTCCTCCGCCGTTATCGCCGGTAACTGAGAAAGAGACAAGTAGCTCGAATACGACGGCGAGTTCGTTTTGAGAGTGTAGTAGGAGAGTCTATGGACCCCAACGAGGGTTCGGTGTAAGTATATATATTGTGAATTTTACCTTTTCACTTTTATTTTACCTGACGTCTGAATTGTTGACTATTTTCTGTTGTATTTTGATATTTTAGCAAAAGGACTAATACAATTACCGTATCGTCATATACTAAATCACAAGTCACCAAACTAATCTTATTTTGCCATGTAATATTTATTTACAATTGTTTTTAAATAAAATCAAATAAACTTAGAAAACGCCTATGGAAAAATACTAAACAACCCATGATCTAATCCACTATCTATTTCCTTTGTCCACGATTTTTCTCTTTTTGCATTCCTATCCTTTCGATTCGATATAGAAAACTCAAAATCAATCAATAAAAGAAATATGCTCTTTCTTTGATTTCAAAACCTTAATTCAATAACAGAAATATGCTCCTTTTTTTAATTTCCATATTGAATGCCCTGGACCAGTGCAGAGTTACATCTCTGAGTAAACGATCTCAGTAACCCATAGATCCCGGCGAGGCTATCTTACTCTGCGTGCAGTTTCGCAGGCTTCAGCGGAGAAACATATTGGCTCATCTGATCCGTTCTAGGGTCAAGAAGGTTCTAGAAAGGGTGGATATGTTTGATCAGAATGATATGAATTGCTAGAGACCCACAAGAAAGAGAAGAAGAGGAAAATAAAAAGCAGAGGCAGATGAGGTAAAATCACAAGAATGCCTTTTGATCAAAGGTATCACTATCATATCGTTAAAGCGTACTGTAAAATATAGCAGGGTATAGATTGAAAACACCTTTGAAAATATGATAAAGAGTACTACACTTTTTCCCCCTATAATTGTAATATTTCAGATTGCTGTTAAAAGTTTGGTTTATGTTCAGTTATAGGGACTAGAGAAACATGAAGTGTTGAAGATGACAAAATTGTTGCTGCCATCATGGGGAACAACGATTAAATTCTCAAACAAATTAACAGAGGTATGTTAACTGCATGTGTTTGTTAATTGTTTCAGTTTCTTGGTAAAATGCTCCATAGTCGCTGGTATCAATATTTTTTTTTTGGTTCCAGGTGTTGGATATCTCAAATTATTCTTCAACTTTACTGCATCCTCTTTAATGCCAAAAAAAATAGGCATTCAGTTTAGACAATCAAATTATTAATCTCAAAGGTATTTGTTACGTTCTCTTTCTCGCATGTACATATAATTTCTTAACTATGCTTTCACATCCACATATCATTTAGATTAGAGTATTTAATCGAGTTTGCATGGTTTAGTCATGTCTGATGTATTGCTTATCAGTTATGTTATTTAGTTTAAAAGGTATAGCATCATACTTTAAGTACTAAAGATCATCTATTCTCAAGCTAATGAGTAAATTAATTTTAGAACTTACTAATTATTTTTCAATTGTTTACTGGTTTTTATATGCAGATGGAGATACTAAATAAAGTGTTTTTTTGTAATGAGTAAATAAGGTATTGGTAAGCTAGAAAATGACCAATCTATAATTTGTACTTTTCTAATACTCTTGGGAATGAGGTTCTTTTGAACTTTCGATTTCGTTGATTTTTAAATTAAATTGTAATCTATTTAGCCTTTCCTTATTCATATATTGCCGAATAGTATGATTTTTTTAAGTGTGATATTGGGAAGAATGATAGACTATACTGTGATTTGGCTCTAAAAGGAGTTAAGTTCAGCTGCTCAAAAAAAGGAGTTAAGTTCAATAGCTAAAGCTCATTGTAGATTCTAGACATTAAACTATCATAGCAGAGGTATGGTTTTATTTAATGTTCCTTATTACTGCTCATAGTTTGCAATTAAAACGTGATAAGACTGCAATCTGATTTCATATATCTTGGTTGAGAATTATATAGAAGACTAGAGTCGGCCCGTCCTCCGGACGGGAAGTTATAATAAAAATTGTTTTATATTAATTTATGAAGTATTTAAAAATTATTATAGATTAAAAAATATTATAAACGAACAAATAATGAAAGAATGATGAGATCATTATAATTAATTATTTTTTTGTTTTGAATTACAATGACAGTAACCTTCACTATTCTTTGATAAATAACATTATATTTTCAATATTTATTTTAATTTCAAATGTTTAGTTTTATAATATTCTTCATTAAACTAACTAATTAAATTTTTTGTGTGAATATGACTCAAAACTTCAAGTCATCTCTAAAGTAATTCATGCTTTTTAAGATTTTTCTTTGTGCTTTACAGGTGATGTAATTGTATATTCCCTTTCTGCCTGTATTTTGTAAACTTTTGATCAGATAAGTATATAATAATGTGTATGGCTTTTGAGAATGTTAGGGTGTTGAAGGATTGTGTATGTCTTAATTAGTTATATTTGAGTTCGATGTTTGTGGCTATATTTATAGATTACGATGTATAAAATATTATATTGAGTGAATGAGGTGTACGTGGGTTCTCCCTGTATGGTTTTTGATAATTTTGAGTCCAAAATTGGTTGGTTAATTGTGGTTTACTATATTTTAAGTTCTTAAGAATAAGTTTGTGGTCCTCATGATTATCATTTGTATGAATGGATTGGGTCAACATGATTGCATTTTGTTACGGCATATGTTAGGCTAGAAATAATATTTAAGAACCGAGTAAACTAGTGAAAGTATAAATCTAATTGTTTATATTCTAAATTAACACTTAAATATATAACTATAAAATTCTGTTTCAAATATTTTAATTCGTTTAAGGTCGTTTCATAGGTGTAAATCAGATATCTTTGATGTAGATATCTACGTCTTTATTTACTATTACGTAAATAGTTTAGTTTTTTTGTTATTTTTCTATTAGTTTCTTCATTTTTACAGTTATAATTGAATATTTTTAGTTCTTTGTCAATGAATAAAATTATTTTAGTTTGTTTGTGCTAAGTTTAAGTGACTTAATTTAGTAATTTATATATATATAAATTACTTCATTATACATTATATTGTATTTAATATTATATTTAAAATATGTTTTTTTTTGAATAGTTTTGATATTTAGAATATTTTGTTAATTTATTTGTATAGATGAGAAAAAAGCTTCTATTGTAGCATGACATTTATGATATTGTAAATTGGGTTTTGTAAACAAAAAATAGGTAACACCATTCACAATATATAATTATAAACATATTTTTATTAAAATATCATACTGTAAAATTCAATAAATTTTGTTGGTTAGATTTGAAAGTAACAGTAACATTCATGTTTTTGCTAGGACACAAATTTTTTAAATAAAAGAAATTCAGGAAAATGTAATGATTTACATTTTTTCTTGTGGATTTTTATTTCACTTTGTTATAGTTGAAGAATATCTAAAGTAATGATAACTAATAATTTATTTATTTCTAGTATTTTCAAATTTTAATGTTTGTTGTGAATAGAGAGAAATAGAGAATTGGTTAATTTTATTATTCCATAGATAATAGTACATATATATATATATACAGATACAAAGTTAGAGTTCTAGAACCCTAGAACATAGGCTTAATGGGCCTAATGGACATCCACATAATTGGTTCATAACACTCCCCATTGGATGTTCATTACAAAAATATTTCTTAAAGCACATCAGATGATGGCTCGTCAAAAACCTTACCAGGAAAAACCAGTGGAAAAAATCATGGTGAAGGGAAAAAGAGTGCAGCGCGCATCTTCTCCCCCTGATGAGAACATAACTTGATATATCTTATAGGACACAATCCAATGTGATGAAGTAACTTATTCGTCTTAGGGTTGGACCGGTTTACTTCTCTTGGCAGATTTGACACTCTTCACTAAAACTTGAATATCTTGGTGGCCGTAAGACAAAATGACTTCAAAACATGTAGAAATCAAAGCTAACATCCATGGCTAACTTTCGGCACCGATTTGGATCTAGTAAGATGAAAATACCGAGCGGTATTTTGAATATCATACGATATTAGGTATTCTGAGACAGCTTGTACATGTCCTACAAAAACAGCTATATTGCGAGTTCTATAATGAAGAATAACTTGATTCAAATTGGAGATGAAAATAGACTCAAAGATCTTTCTCTGGACACCAATTTCATATTTTAATTCCATCTAGAAGGTCTCCTTTGATTAGAAAACGTTTGACCTTTGATTATGTCTCAAGAATAGAATGTGTTCATACATTGATTCTTCTTCAAGTATGATTGATCTATCTCATTTTCTCCTGCTTCTTAAATCTCGAAAAATACTTTGGCAGATTGATGACATTCCTATTTAGGTGTCTATTATTAGCGTGTTATTTGTTGCTTCGTTAAAACTTTGACATGGAAAACCCAGTGGGACAAAACCAATGATAAGGAAAAAGAGTACAACCACACGCATCATCATATTCTCCCCCGAAAGCATCATCTTTGGGAGATGTATTATCATCATACATATCATCCTTTTAAGAATGGATATAAACATATTCTCATTGAATAGACTCGTTTGATTTTCAGATAATCTCTTAGACCATTGGACTTCTTATCCATATCATTATTTTCACACAAAAGATCATATTTTGGTCTATTTGGACTCCTTGTCCAAATTTCCTTTTATAGACAATCTTCTAAACCTTCACATTATGCATATTTATACATACGAGTTATTATTTTGCTTCTTGTGAAAGTTACATGTATGACTATCCCTCTTGTCATACGAAATCACATCTTTCAATCATGAAAGAGATCAATAATTTTCTAATATCATGGTACTTCATGACCAATATTTTTTCTTTCTTTTATATGCTCAATATACTCGCGCGGTAATGTTCTCAAGAACTAGCACTTATTGTTTCTCGCAGCCCAAATCCTTATGGGGTTTACTGCTTCTTGCACTTTATATTCTTTTGGATCTTTAACATAAATTTCATTGTTCCAGTGGCCCTTAATTCTTTTTCTTTGTTGCCAGACTAAAGAAACTTGAAAGTTGATGCTTCCACCACATGATGATGTGTTTCTTATAACAATTTCAGGTCTTTGTGAGAACTCTTGTGCAACTACTCTTTTGCATCTCACAACTTTTCATCATCTCATTCACATAAAGACCAATTTATGTGCCACTGGTTTACACCTTCACGTGTATGGACTACTTGTCCAATTACTCTCTTTTTCCAAGATATATGCATCTATTGTTTCTTTTTCTTTTCGACCATTTATCATATTGTGTACACTTTTCAATAGATGGTTTATGATTCTCATTCTCATCAACTGCTACATTGCATGCATAAGTATTCACGACGTCGATTTGATATTGGTTCATATTGTTCCAGACACGACATAGCTATTTGAGATTTCTTTATTCTCAGGTACCTGAATTCTTTCTTGTCATGTTTTATATCTCTTTTCGAGATCCTTAATATTTCATTCCTCGATTCTGCCATTCTCATTCATGCTCATTTTATTTTCCGAGGATTATTTTATTTTGAACCGATCTTTCACGCTTCAAGCACTCTTTAGACTCGTTAGCAGTTTGATACTGTCCTTCTGGGACATCCATTTTAATTGGAGCATTTACAGCTGGTGCTTGTGACTTAATCACTTTCTTAGAATCAGTAAATGAGTCTGGCAACTCATATGCTAATTTTTGTAATAGAATTATCTCCATACATTTATATTGGACTTCTATTTACGCTCTTTAGTCCGAGGATCAATGATAATTCATTCAACTCATTTATTCTCCAGCTATTTATTTTCTCCCCCTAATGTTGGATAGACTAACTTTCGAGTCTTTAAATAAATTTTATAAAATCTTCTAGATTTTATCATCAATGGAGATTATATCCACCATGTTCATAACCTCTTTCGAGGTCCCATCTTTTAGCGGTTTGGTGGAGCAACTACAACTTGTGCTAATTTTCTAGATGGGGGTCTTTGGTTCCTGACCCAAAACCAATTTGATGGGGAGAGTTTTTAGTTACTCTTTGGCATTGTGCGAATTAATGCTGCTGCATCTTACGTATGAACATTAGTTATAAGATGTTCATCATGTATCTCCACATGCATAAAATAATCATCAAAGGCTTGTGAATTCACCAGTATTACTACTTAGTCTCACAAACATCAGGTTGCAGATCTATGACAAGGATACATACGAACTTCATGTCGATGCATTAATTATAAGCATATGGTGGATGATAAGTCCACCAGTGGGTGATCAAGCCCACAAACATCTCCTTGTATAAAAAGATTCCAAATCTATTTGACTGGTGAAAACCGTATTCTTATATTGTGCCTTGTAAGCAAGCAACATATAGCAAATCATTCGTAAGAATCTTATAGTTCTTCAACAAATGTACATATGATTATCTTTCGCATCATTACTAAACCGGGATGGCATAACCGGTTTGCCAGACATTACACGTTCAGTAAACTTCTGGTTTACTATTACTTTTATCTCCATTTCTAATCATTGTGCAGTACAATACAATAGTGCCTTGGGTAATACTTGTGATTCAAGGTATTCAAGATTTCTCTTTACTTATTGTCTCAATATTTTTTAGATGTACAATCCCTTGGTTTTATTTTATAAATGACTCTTCAAGTCTATTTCCAGTGTGAACATACTTATGGATGTTCCACGTACTAGGGATGTGAGATTCTCTAATTCTCCCTCTCGAGATGATAACACTGCATTTTTGTCAATCTCGAAGTGAATCTCAACTAAAAATCAACAACATACCCAACTTAAGGTCATGTGTTACAACATCTTAGATCCTTTTGATCTTTGAGACTTGAGAAAGTATAAGTTTCATTCCCAAAGACATATGTATATGCTCTTTTAGAGCTTCCAATAATCTTGATACTACAAGACATTGTACTCACACTAGTTTCTTTCCTTATAAGGTCAGAGAAATATCTCTTATTTGCTACCATACTTATTTTCTCACTTTTGTGAGAATATTTTTCTTGAAAGAAACTCATTGGGGTCTACTTTGACCATATACATATCCACATTAACGTCAACAACGACTTTTGTAGCCACTTCCTTAGAAAACAATGTGGTCTTTCTTTTTTCAAATATAATATCATATTTTACTCACGAGAATATATATAATCAACTAGAAGTGATTTAAGCTTAAAATTCTATATATATAATGGTAATGAATAATAATCAAATTATATAAAAAGATGTATTAACAGAAGTATCTTATTATATCAAGAAATAAATACCTATAGTAATTATTTTATTAGCTAAATTCTTAATTTCATGCTATTTAACAAGGTTTAACCAATTAATCAATTTAGTGAACGAATTTTAGATCACTTGTAATAATTTTATGTAGATTATTTTAAATGATAAAAAATTAATTGACCTTGTGTATAAAGCAAGAAAGAATAAAATACTTATCTTGACAGGAAAAATGCAATGGATATAAAAATTCCAACTGCTCATGTTTCTCGTTGGTATAATTTGATCTTTTCTCTATTATAGAAGATAAATAATCCTGCAATACTTGAAATTTGCTCATATAAATATGGCTATTATTCAATATTAGTATATATGTATAGTCCATTCACCAAAAGAAAATCAGAGTGAAAAAACGAAACATAATTATATTCAAGGATACACATCTAACAAACATCTTTTGTAGTATGAAACATGTAACGTAATATAATAACTATTAATAAATTTCGTTTAATCAACCAACACCAAACCAATAAATCGATTGATACAAGTAAATAAAGCAAGATATGTACCAGCAAGATTTTGTTGTACAAATTATAAAATAATATGCAGTGTCAAATATAAACCAAAACATGCTACTACGATACCTTGCTAATAGTTATTCAAATATTAGTATGCTAAACAGTTTTATTGTTAAATATATATCTCATACTCAAGTCAATCAACATATATCTGCATGGTCAAACAACTAGATCATCTCGACAGTATGAAAATAATGCATAATACATCATAAATAATAAATAAATCACATCATAGAGTATTCACGTAAAAGACTTTTAAATAACTATAACCATGTTTGTTATATCGAATGATTCTATGATACAATACTTTTAGTTAACATTCATTATCCTTGATAAATTATAGCACACAACCATTACGATCAAAATAAAACAAGAAGATGTTACTGTGCAGTTCAAAGCCAATTATTTGAAGTTAATTAATATAATGAAATTAGCTAAAGCAACTCACGTCAAAGTGATATCTCTTGCAAAATCATTACAATCAAAACAAAATACTAAATAGATTTATCTCTTAGATGCAGATGATAATTTTGATTTAAATAATTCTGACAAGTCACATGCCATACTTTACGAACAAATCTATTTATAAATCTATATGACATTGGTTCAGATTCTGTAACAAATAACTGTGCGTTCAGATTTTATAGTAATGTTTAGGCATTCAATCTCAAATCTAAACAATCTCAAAGTAAACTAAACAATAAAACATGAACGAAACTAAATTCAGCAAATCGAACCGATCATTACATTTAAGGTTTGTCAAACAACATAAGATGGTATATAACTCTGTATATAATACTCCCTCTGTTCCTGAAAGTAAGATTTTCTAGAGCATGCACGCTTATTAAGAATTTAATAAATATTTATAATTTAATTTATTTTTTAAATTATTATACACTTTCCAATAACTTTCCACCAATAAAATTTAATCAATTCAAATATTCTCAATTAATATTCCTCAAAAGTATAAAAAAATACCTTAACAATATAGAAAATCTATCTTTGTGAAACAAGAAAAAAATCTAAAACATCTTACTTTTAAGAACGGAAGTAGTACTAGCTTGTAACGAATACTCATCAAAACATTATGAAGTTGTAAGGTCTTTTTGTTTCTCTCGATGTTGCAATTAGGGGTTCGTTGGTATCAAATCAACGTACATGCATCGAACAAATAATAATTTAATTTACTGAACACACCCTACATATCGTGCATAGTTTAGCTAAGATAATAAATCATATACTTTCAGTAATAACAACGCATACAAGATGTTCTAATTATAAGCGAGGTTAAGTTTAATAGATTAGGTAATACTTATCTCGATCAATAATGAATACAGAAAGACCGGAGACGCCATTATTCCCAAACGAATAGATCTTGATTTTCTCGATGGGTTCGTGTATTGAATGTTGGTCACACGGGTAGGGTTTCGTGCTAATAACATGTTGTGAATAGAGAGAAATAGGGAATTGATTAATCTTATTATTTTATAGATAATAGTACACATATATATACAAAGCTAGGGTTCTAGAACCCTAAAACATATGTTTAATGGGTCTAATGGACATCCATACAATTAGTTCATAACAATGTTACACTAATTAATTTTCTCGTAATAATAAATTAATCTACTCCAAAATAAATCAATTGAAAATACAATATAATGTGATAAAATTATAAAAAGGTATGTTTTAAAGTACCATAGAAATATTTCGAATAATGTCATAAATAATAATTAATAGATTTTTAGTTAACAACAAATGATGTTTTATACTATATGTTTGTTTCAGTTTATATTATATTTTCAAATTATAATGAAATTTTGTTTAACTATTAGTGTTTTACTAATTATGTTTGTAAATTATTTTAGCATCTTCTGAAATTGTTTTTAGCAAAATTATTTGTCGGACATTTTGCTCATGCTATTTGAAAATATTTTTACAGATTAATAATTAATAATTTTATAAATCAATAAAGACTATAAAAGTATTGCATTTATAGGAGAATTTAATTGAGTTTCATACAACATCATACCAAATAATTTACTTGAGGAACTAAACCATAATCTAACCATTAATAATCTGGAAATAAGGATAAACCAGACCACATATAAATGTTTTTTGAATTTCGTTTTTCTCTTTAGAGATTAAAACCAGATGAAGTAATTCAGTTCTATAATATTTACGGTGTTTGCTGTATTGAATGAAAGTTTATAGTTTTTGTTTAGTGCCAAGGATCCCATTCTCAGTTTCCACATTCACATCGTAAAGCATATATAATTACACAATTAAAAGGATTATGCTCTTCAAAAAAATGCACACCACAAAGCAAAATGTATAGAATAATCCATGCACTCCAAAGTCCAAATATGGATCCCTCTTTGATAATTCAGGAGCAACATAGTAATAATCGCTTCCTACTATATCCTTCTAGACCTTTCATGTAAACTATGAGCACAAGAATATCAATTAAACGGCATAACTTAATAATGTAAGTGTATAAGCAAAATATTATGCGCTTCAAAACTCAGTGTCTCCATTCTGAAGCTTATAATTATTTTTCAACGAAGCGATCTATAAAAACCACAAACAGACCAGAGTTTCAAAACAACCCCATAAAAACAGAGGAGAAATCAAAACCTAATTGGATTTCACAATTATGACAAAGAATGTTATTTTCTTTACACTCAACTACTGACGATCTTTAGTTGGTAAATGATTGTAAAAGTAATCACCATTGCAGAAATTATTTCTTTCTCTCTATTTCTCTAATTACAAACAGAGAAAGCCGATGAGAAAACAACAATCGTTACATTAAAGTATCTCTCATTTTTACTCTTGATTCGTCAACTGTACTATGATTCCATACGCAAGACTATGATTTCGCTTTTTGTATACCGATCAGTGGCCACTCTGGCGTGGAAGACTATTTAACAGAATATCATAAGATAGTTAACCTCCACTTGTCTTCTCTTTACCGCCGTTTCATCTTATGTTATCACTGCCATCTCTATCAACATCCTCCTCGCAGTCCTCCCGATCCAATGTGGATGCGGCCTCTCCCTAGGCCCAGTTCCAGTTGTACATAGATTAGCCATGGCTCTGATATCAGATGTCATCTTGCTTGGAATTCTCTTCTCCACCGTTGCTGAGATCCACGACACGCGCTGGCAATGGCGGCGAACATGCACCACGACTGTCAACTGGTTCCTTCGAGGTGAGAGATCATTACTCAATCTTAACCTCAGCAAGATCATCTTAAAGTTTCGCGGAGGATGATGACCCTTTGGCTTCTTGTGTTTTTAATGAAAAAATAGAATGGTTTGATGAAAACTGGAATTTGGAGAGGATTTTATCGCTATTTATAGGATCACAAATTTTGGATCTGCAAAGCAGTTACAGATGGAAAATGAGTAACTAAATTGACATAGAGGGAAAGAGATACGGGAGAATTAAGTGGGGTGGGGGGGGGGGTGTTAATGGAGGAAGATGGGAAGAGGTTGCCGTTCTCGTAGAGGATATGGAAATTAGGGATTAGAGAAGATGAAGGTTGTGGAGAATAGGAGGGCCGTTAATGGGCTTCGAATTCAGTCGAGAAAGTGGGCTACGGTAGATATAATTCTAACAAAAGAAGAAAGCAATTCATGTGCCACGTGTCACTCTAGGTTTTGGTGAGTTTTGCCTTGACATGTGTCGCGCTCTCAGCCTCCGAATTTATGACGTGGCATCACCTGGAGAGAGTAAACTCTATTATATATATATATAGATAGATATCAATTTTGCTGAAAATGGACTTCCACCTGCAGATTTCAAGGCCTTCAGTGGCATAACATAAGTCAGCAAGAATGAGAGCGTATTTGGTTGATAACAATGTAAGTGCATCAATAGGATCAGGATCTACTGTAGCGACTAACATAAAGCAGTTTTGTTGAAGAACTTCAAACTAATATTTGTGCTCCAAGAGCTAATTTTAATCAATGTGATTTTTAATAAACAAATTAAACTGTTTTTCATATGTTTAGTCAATGATAAGTGTGTTAACATTTTTAACTAAACATGTAATTTTCAGTGTATATAGAACTGAAATTTGGTTTTATTTAACAATTTTCTTACTTGCGTACGCACGGGATTAATACTAGTACACAATGTTTCAAAATGTGAGATGTTTTAGTTCAAAATATATATATTTTTAAAAACAACTTTTTTAAGACTGATTTATTATGATATTAGAATTATGATAAAGATTAGATAGACGACTGGACAACGTACAATACTTATCTATCTTATGAGGATCTACGCCTAACTGCATCACCCGACATCTGAATTTTTTTACTTTTTTCGTTGTATTTTGATATTTTCACAAAAGGACTGCTTTACTATTACGATATACTCAGTGATATAATCACATGACACAGTGCACATATATGGCAAGATCTTGTCCCACTGAAATGACTGCTTTATCCATTTCAATGTCTTCAATACTCCTGAGTAACCCCCGAGAAACACATCATGCTACTCACTAAGTATTAAAAAAATCAAAGCAGATGTTGCAGGTATCAGTAGACGATGTTTGTACCACATCAGATCATCTCTCACCCTAAAAGGCGAGTTTGGGTCTAGTTGACCAGAAAATTAATAATCTTAGGCTAAAGAATTGGATCTTGCTCAATTCTTTGAATGAATTATGTAATTGTAAAACATGAGGAACCATCACTGATAGTAGTAGTGACGAAACAGAATTCTTAGCTGGTGAAACAATCTGAGAAAGACCATTTACCACTGTATTTTTGATGCTTGGTTTATACAAAAATTCAAAATCATAAACCCAGCGGTTTTGTTAGCCACCTTTGATAATCAAAAGATACGTTTCGTTTCTCAAGCAAGAACTTGAAACTTTTTTTGATCAGTATGAATCACAAAATGACGTCCATTAAGATAGTGCTTCTACTTCTATTTGGACAACACTATGGCCATCAATTCACGTTTGTATATAGGTTTATGTTGTGTTGGAACTATTTTTTGAACATTATGAATAATGTATTCATATGTCAAAAATGAAATTTTATTTGAATGAGAAATGGAGGTCTAATGTGTGTGATTTGGGAATCTTATATAAAGTATCAAATACATACATTAGATATTTGATCTTGGATTTGGGTTTTGATTTGTTAGTTGGACTTCATGTTCATTAACTTAAATCAAATATATGTTGATCTTTTATATTGATAAAATATAAAAAAGAAATTCATTTTAAAGTATATTATTTTGTTTGAATTGGTCAAAACAATAATAATTTTACTCTTTAATTTCTTGGTCAAAATGTGGAATAAATTCACATACTAATTGACAAGAATTAAAGTCTCCATTAGTGTACCATGGAGGTTTCATTTTTGTGTTGAAGAATGAAATTTGTGCTTCTCATTATTTTTCTATAAAATGGCTAGTAAGCATTATAGAAAAAAATAGACTTTGAACAACAAATCAGTTTCTACTACTTTGAATAGTTATGTTAGTATCTTTTGTTTTTTGAGTCTGAGAGTACAACACAGAAATAAATTCGATAGATTCTGTTTTTCGGTGATGGTAAACAGAAACAATGCTGCAGTTGTATCCTGGGAATCTGAGCGCTATAAAACCATCACATTACAGGACATTTAAAGATTTAAGGAAAGAGATTAATCATCTCGACTCTGCAATTCTTCTTTATTCTTGTATTTCGGTATTGTAATTTTAATTTTGATTTTTATTATTTTTTACAAATATCAGTTGTCCTATGGTAGTAAAATAAGGTTCCTACATATTGTTCCATTGAGTTCAAACCATAAATGAATTCATGAATCTTCTTTTTCTTATCTTTACTCCTTCTTCATCTCTATGTTTCTTCTTCTTTAAGAACTACAAAAAATTGATAAATCAATCTAAAGAAATATAATGATTCGATAAAGTAAAAGAGAAGGATTGAAGAAGAAGATTTGTTTGTAAATATGGAAGGAATAGACGAAGATAAAGAGTATGAAGAAGATAAAAGGAAAAATTAAGTGAATTGTGTTAGTAAATCATTCTGTATCTACGTGTCAGCTATTGTTCCTAGATGTAGGCATAGAGGCTGGGATGACATTTAGAAAGTTTCACAGTCCGACCATCATTGAGAAACTTTGTATATATGGACTGCAAATACACAAAATTAATTTGTGAAAGACACGACTCGAGATAAAGTGAGAGAGACCTAGGATTTATAGAAGAAAGTGAAAGAGAAAAAAATATTTGTTCATAGAAAGGGAGAGAGAGAGATGAAGTAATTTGGTCCATTGGATTAAAATGCAATGAATGGTCTAAAATTGTGATCTTTGCACTTATAGATTGACCAGTGAGGATTCTTAATTTTTTTTTTGGTCAAAAAAATAGATGAGAATTCTTAATTTTTATTATTTTTTTTGGTCAATTTGAAACTCCATTTTAGCTTTATATTTTTGTGATTTTATGTTTTGATTTAATTTTATAAATTTAATTTCATCTTTGAAATTTTAAATATGTAATCTAGAATATGAATGTGAATGTGTGGTTTAAGTTTAAATTATGATTATAATAAACTTTAGTTGCAAAAGAATTATATTTCTGAATTTTGATTTTTGGTGTAAATTTATAAGATAAAATATATAATTTGGAGTTTTGAATTATAATTTTTTTTTAATGTATAATAGTTTAAGAAATAGAGTTTTTGATTACATTTAGAGTTTAGAGTTTAAGGTTAATTGTGTTTGGAATTTAAGGTTTAGGGTTTAAATTTTGTGTTAAAGGTTTGTGTATAATAAATATAGATTAGTAAAGTTTGGAGTTTGATATAGGGTTGAAGTTTATAGAGTAATTTTTAGTGTTCATGAAATAAGGTTTTGAAGTTTAAGTTGGGGGTTCGGGTTTTAGTATAAGATTTGAGACTAAAGTTTGAAATACTAAATTTGTATAATGTGTGTTTAAGATTTGGCGTTTGTCATTGAAAATATTATATTTTGTGGTTATATTTATGATTTGAGGTATAGGGTTTGTAGTATAGTGTTGGTGTTTAAATTTAAAATTTGGAATTAAATTTTGAAAAGATTAAATTTTGAGTTTAAGTTTAAGATTTAAAATAAAAATAAAAAAATAGACTTTTAAGGTTCATGTTTAGAGTTTAGTATTTAAAATCATGTTTAGGGTTTGAACTAGCCACAAAATATTCATGGCAAAGTCATGACAATTTATAAAATAGCAACAAAATTTTAAAGTAAATTGTGGCAAAAATATATTTTTGTCGATTAGCCACATTTCTAGCTCTATTTTATTTTGTGACTATTCTTTCACAAAATATTCGTGGTAAAATATTGGCATAACCGTGAAAAAATGGTGGTTATTTCATATATATTTTTGTGGATTAGCCACAAATGTATCCATGTTTATTTCATGACACAAAATGTTTGTGGAAAAATTGTGGCTATGTTTAGCTATATTTGTTTCGTTGTAAATTCATGGGGGTTTTAACCACGATTCGGATACAATAGAAACATTTCTCATTTTGTGGCATTTTTTTAGTTTTTCATTACTTTTTAAAAATTGCAAAAAAAAAGATTATGGTTTTTTCGTGACAATAGTCGAGATTTCTACTTCCTACCAAAATAAATAGTCGAGATTTCTACTAGTGGAAACAACAAGATTTCTTGTGTTAGTTAAGTCTAAACGACATTTTGAAACATAAATGACTAAAAATGAAGAGTTGATTATTATTTAGGACACATTTTGAGTTTTTCTTACACTCATAGACACTTTCCACTTGTGACACATTTTTTTGTGGGATCCACTGGATTTTTGGATAACTATACCCTTAAGAAAAAGAGAATGTTAGTTTTTTGATTATTTTTCTTATTGTACTTCATGATTTTATTTACTTTTATCTCAAAATCTAAAATATATTAAATAAAAATAATTGTCATAATAAATTATATATAAAATTCTCTATCTTTTAAGATTCATTTTCATATATGTATGTTAACTTGTAAAGAAAATTAATTGTGAACGTGGACTCCAAAGCGTGGATAGTAGAGTTATACACTATTTATGGACATGGACACCTTAACACAGAGGTCATTGGCTTATACCTTTAAGAGCTTGTTCTTCGCTATCGTCTTCGGGAAGAAGAAACCCAAATAACCATGTTTCCACCGTTACTCCCACCGTCACCGGCACCACCGACACCATCACCACGATCGAGTTTTGGTTCTAACTTTAAAGGTCTCATCTTTCGATCCGATGTACATCGATATGCTAGAGACTTCCTCGTGACCACATCCAATCCAACGCAACTGGCTCTCGATCTCCGATAAGACAGCTCGATCAGAGATGTCTTATCCATTGGAGCTCGATCAGAGCTGTCTTATGAGAGATCGAGAGCTAGTTGCGTTGGATTGGATGTGGTCACATAGTAAATCTCCAGCATCCAAAAATGAGATTTTTAGTGAGTTGGAACCGCTCGATCGTGGTGGTGGCCTCGGCGGTGCCGGTGACGGTGACGGTGGGAGTAACGCTGGAAACGTGGTTATGTAGGTTTTTCCTTTCGGAGATTATGGCGAAGAATATGCTCTTAAAGGTATCAGCCAACGGCTTCCGTGTTAAGATGTTCATGTCCACAACTAGTTTACAACTCTACTATCCACGCTTTGATGTCCACGTCCAAACTTAATTTTGTTTACACGTTAATATATATATATATATATGAAAATGAATTTTAAAAGATAGAAAATTTTATGTATAATTTATTATGACAATTATTTTTATTTAATACATTTTAGAATTTGAAATAAAAGTAAATGAAAACATTAAGTGGAGTAAGAAGATGAGAGATATCCATGTGATGAGAAGAAAACAGCTTTTATATTAAAAACATAAAGACAATGAGAGAAAGAATAAAGTCTAGGGTCATAGGAGTCTTTTTTTACTTGAAAAAATGTGTTTCAAGCATTAAGTGTCCTATAGAGTAATTGAAAAGTGAGAAAGTGTCTCTAAGTGTAAAAAACTCAAAAATGAAACTGAACGGTAGCAATACTTACTTTTATGCCAACCAAACAAACAACCCACAGACAAATTAAGTACAGATGAATATCAGACTTATTAATACTAAGTTGTAGTTTAATAGGTTCTCCACATACATTGGATCATACTTCGGAGTAAATTGAGCTTTCACCTGATGGCTGAGATGACCCTGGAATATTATGCATTGGCATATGCAAAAGAGGCTTAGGAGGTGCCTTAAGAGTATCCAAACTTCCTTCCATCATCTCAATGACTTCGTTCATCATTGGACGATCTGAAGGGCATAACTGAATACACCAAAGACCGACTATGATCATCTTTTTAGCTATATCTTCTTCTTCTTGATTCAATTCACCGCCAAGAAGCTTGGTGCTATCTCCACTTTCAAGATCCTTATAGATCCAATCCGGAAAGTAAGCCGAGCTGTTGTTCAGATCAGATTTTTCAACCCTTTCTTTGTCCCTTGCTCCGATCATCTCAAGAACTAACATTCCATAGCTGTACACATCTGACTTGTAAGACACACTTCCATACATTCTTGAAAACAACTCTGGAGCAATATATCCTATAGTTCCTCTTGTGTCAAGCGATGACAAGATGCTCTCTTGGTTCTGGCAGAGTTTAGCAAGACCAAAGTCAGAAACTTTGGGTCTCAAATTATCATCTAACAACACAATTCTGAGGTTTAATGTCGAAATGCACAATCCTTGTTCTGCAACCGTAGTGCAGATACTCAATTCCCTTAGCAACGCCTAGCGCAATTCCATATAGTGTACTTACATCAAGATTCAGCGACTGATCTAGAGATCCATTCTCTACAAACTCATAGACGATCGCTCTTTTCGACCCTTCGTAGCAGAAACCAAGCAGAGAAACAATGTTAACATGAGATGTTTGGCTGATGCTAGCGACTTCGTTGATGAAGTCTTCACAATTGCTCATCGAATCCTTCAAGACTTTTACTGCCATCACGTAGCTTCCCTTTATGTACGGTACCAAATCCACCTCGTCCAACTACTTCTGAAAATGATTTGGTAATTTTCTTGATTTGTCTATAACTATATAGTCTCGAGGTTACAAGCGCCTCAAGGTTTTGTTTTCTCAGAGCCTTTTTCTTTCTTCTCTCGCATAACAAGAATACTAGAATCATCACCAAATATGCAGTAACTATTGACCCTGCAACTGAAATATACAAATCCAAAGTTAGTTTCGTTCACTAGAAAGTTCAGACACAAGCCGGAACAGCAATCAATATCCTAACCTGTCCCGATTGTAATCAGAATCAAGAGATTCATACTGTAATTACCTGCAAAATTTACTGGAGTAATGAACATTCAGAATGTCAAAGTTAGTAATGAATATTCATGAAAGCGACTTTTACCACTATCATGACTAACACGGCATTGTATTGATCCTGATACATACTTGCAGCCTATGTTGCACCAAGACGGATACGGGGACAGAAACGGGGACGGAATCGGGGACGGGAAACGACAAAACTAAAAATGTAAAGATACGGGTACGGCATATATATGTGTATAAAAAGATATATAATATCTATAAGTTTAAACTATAAACAAGTCAAACTATAAATTTCAACGTAAAAGTAGAGCAAAGAACATAAATTCACAACCATAAACTAAAAAACAGAGCAAAGAACATATAGACACGATCATAGAGTTAACAAAACAGAGAACATTTGATATAACCACGAGCAGTAACCATTAGGGAATTAAAATATTGGAGTTATAATAGAGAAACGTCACGGAAACGTTTTCTCGCCGTCCCGGCCGTGTCCCCGTCTCGGAAACGTAACGGGTACGTGAGACGGCTATGAATTGCCGTCAGCAACCCTTTCCGGAAATACTAAAGCCGCAGATTTCACCAGTGGATAAACATTCTTGACAAGGTATCTCCTCCATATTCAGTTTCGCTTCAAAACCTTTTCTAAGAACACTTTCTAAATGTGTAATATTCAAAGCTTCTTCCTCTGGAACGTAACTTGCAGGAACAATGACGCTAAACCTCTTATCACAAAGTTTATTATATCTGGAGTCCTGAACCACCGACCCAATATTATTCATCGGACATGTGAAATTGCCAAGGAAATGGCGACGAGGGTCACAGTTGTAGAACACGGTGAGGCTTTTGTAAGATGGTAGGTTCTGTAAGAGATCTTGAGGCAAAGGTGAAGAGGAGAATAAAGCGGAGCAGAAAGAACCCGAAATTGAAAGTCTAAGTGTAATAGATTCCTCCTTCATGTCTATATGGAGGACAGTGTAGTTGTAGCCTGAGAGATTAATAGACGTTGTGTTTGAGCTTTTGTTGCAGCTAAGATTCAGCAAAGGGTGACCGCAAGATGGGGAGCGTTGCTCTCCCGGGAAAGGGTAACCGACTGTGATGTTTCCGCACTGAAACGGAGTTTCACAATACACAGTTGGTTGTTTCTGGCTTGGAACACAAGGAAGATGATAAAACAATAATAACAAAATAAGAAAGAACTCGGTCCTTGGAGATTCCATGGATAACGAAAAAAATATACTTTGCTGTGATTAAAAATGAGAAAGAGGAAAAGAAAATTAATAAACAGAGCAGTGTTTGTTGACTTTGAATAGATGGGAGAAACGCCCCGTTCAGGAACGCCTAGTCGGACGGTCGGATTGGACCTAGCGCCTAAAGAAAAAATCAGGGATTAATCGGAAATTATGCGAGGCGAAATTTTTAGATTGTTTACTATGTTATAAAACAAGTTAATCTTTAATTATGTATAACATTAATACATTTTCATGTTTAAGATTGTATAAAACACACAAATAGAATATATAAACTTAATATAGTGTAATTTTCATGAAAATTATGAATATAAATGATATTTATAAAATTTTAGATCAAACAAATAAATAAAAATATTATTTAAAATAAAAATAAAAAACAGATTAGGCGGCTAGACGGTCATTTAAACGGTCATAGACCGCCTGGAGAAAATCGGATATCCGATTTTTAAATCGATTTGGCATAAATCGGAACGGAAGAGTGACGCGTAACGCCGACGCGTAGCGGCTAAACGGCCGCCTAGGCGGCTAAGCGGCCGATTTTTAGAACATGGGAGAAACGTAAAGAATTGAAGTAGCTGACTTTTCTTACTACCAGAGAAGAACATGACGACTTGTTTTAGATCAGTGACATGTACGGCTAAGCAATTAGTTATCCCTTTTGATTCGAATTGAAAAGTCTGGATATCCATAATTAGATGAAGTAAAACAAATACTAATATGCAATATCCGTAAGAAACGAAACAAAACAAAAATGCTAATATTTTTAGGAATGAATATCTGATCCAATCTGTTGCATATATATACATATATTTTAAGAATTATATATATATATATATATATATATATATATATATATATATATATATATATAAATATATATATATAATATTATATATTATATAAGTTTTACAGTGCTTTTATTTACAAAATTTATTATATTAGTTATTATAATTTTAAAAAGTAAATAAATTTTTATTTTTGTGATAATAATATTATTTTGTATTATTTTGGCTTTTTAATTTATTTTTTAATTTTTTATATATTTTTTACGGATCGAATTGGATATCCGGTCAAAAATCTAAAATTTATCTGATATTTGGGACTCTGAATATCTATATTCTGGATGGTTACGAATCGAATCAAATCGAATAATTGATTATTCAGACGAAACGGGTCGGATCACGAATATCTCCAAAATCCGGATATCCGATTCTTGCCCATCCCTAATGACATGTGTATGGAACTAAATTGACCTTAATCTGAGGAAGAAAATGATTTCTCCATCTCTTGTCTTTTTTTTTCTGTTATGTCTTTCTATCAAGCATCTCTTGTTCGAATACTTGACTATATACCTTACTAGTGGTTTTTCCGGGTTACGTCTGGGTTTTCTTATATATTTTTAGTTTAGTTAAATTTATTATATTACTAATTGAATATATGTAATGCATATCTATCAATTTTACAAAATATAAATTATAAAATGAATTTAAAATTATTAGAGTGCAAAATTTAATAATATTGAAAATATATATTATATGACTGGAAAAATATATATTGTTGATTTATATTTTAAAAATAATTAAACAATAAATTATTATTCTTATAAGCTTTATTTAATGCTTTAGATGATTTATTTTATTTTCCTATTGCAATATTTTTTATTGTTTAGAACTAATTTTTTCAATAAAACTAAATATTTTTATTGGTTCAGAAAAGTGAATTTTGGGCTTTGTTAATATAATGCGTTTCATTTTTTTTGGCGGCATCCTTACGTAGGAAACGGACCTCTCACTCAAATAAAATTGGATGTAAATATATAGATTGTATTTTTACTTGTCATCACTATTTTGTTGTGAAGAGAAAAAAAGTGATTTAATAGATACTAAAATTAAATGTTTGAAAATAATGTATGATGTTTCAATTTTTAATTTTCTGTAAAAGAATAAGAATTATTTGAAAAATGTAATTTATTTTATTTTTAAAATTGTAATATATTTTTTCTTTTTGAGCTTTTCTATATTTCGTTTTATCATATTGTAGAAGACAAATATAGTCTTCATGATTTTAGCTCCAAATATTTTAGTTTCAATGTGATTTTTTTGTTGTTTAGTCTCTTAATTTTCTGGTGCACAAAAAAGTCTCTTAATTTTCTTTTGCGCACTAATCATGCTTGGTTTGGACATGTACTCTGTGACGGTAAGTGGCAGATGTGTTTCTCTTTTTTGAAAGTGCGTTCAATATGGTAAAACCGAATCGTACCGAACCGAACCGAAATAGACAATATGGTTTGGTTTTGGTATATATCATATAAACCGAATGGATATAATTTTATAAAAACCGTAGGATTTGGATATGGTTTGGTATATAACCGATTAAACCGAATAAACCGAACAAAACCGACTAAAAGTAGAAACATGTAAATATGTATCTATTTTATAACAATACATGAATATCTATTTGTTATATAAGTTAAATTTGTGTTAATAACTATTACCATAATGTTATAGTAACAATTTGTAAAACAATTGAACTATAATTAAATAACAATACATCGCAATTCAGACATCGTATTTTTAAGTTTTTTTTTTATTTTTTTGTTTTATTTTAGTATTCACTAAATTAATATGAAGATTATAAATTTGATAAAAAATAATTAATGGAAAATTTTCATAACTTTTTTCTTATCTATAAACAAACAGAGTTTCGTGTTCAATCGAAAAAGCATGACTTTAATGAACACTAAATATGGAAGAGTGGAAAAACTTTTCTTTCATGTTTCTGTTTGGTTTCATATTTTTATTTTCAAAATTTCAGGCTCTGATTTTAATTATAGATTTGATTATTTTATTTGATGGTAGAAGCATTTTTACTTTTTTGTTTATTTATTTGAACATGTAATATATTTTTAATAAATGACTGTGTTGACAATATGACTCTAAAATTCATTTTATATGATCTCAAACTAAATAATTATGTTTTTTGGTATAAAACCGAATAAACCGAAAACCGATGGTATATAAACCGAACCGAACCGAAGTAAATATGGATTTAGAATGGTAGTTATATTTTACTAACCGAAATACCGAAAACCGAAAAAAACCGAACCTAAACCGAACCGATATCCGGATTGAACACACCTGTGCGTGGTCCAGGCTCCTGCCAAGCTCTTGGGCCAAGCTCATTATTTGGCGGGTCTTATTGAGGAGTGCAATCCCTCTTCAAAAAAAAAATAGCAATATCTAAGTGAGATCCTCTTTTCTCTGTTTTAAGTGTGAAAATCGAGTGTATAGTCCAATTTTGAAGAGTACTAGAAAAGGTGTTTTGCCTATTTTGAAATATTCTTTCTTCGGCTAGAAAACACGTCAAACCAACCATATATAAATAAATGTTTGACAAATCTACAATTAGCTTGAATTGAACTGGTCTTAAATACATAATTTCATACTATTAGAGTGAGAACAATCGAATAGGAATTCTATTAAAACAGCCGACAGGAATATCTCAAGATCTAAAAATATTGGACGTAAGAGATTTCTCTATTCGGTAGCTGATCCTGTAATAGGTATTTGAACTTCTTTGTTGGAAAATCGTAAAGTATCTTCAGTAGCTTGGAGAGTACCTCTTTCAAACTGACTTGAGTTAGCGAAGCTTGAAGTCTCATTACTATCTTCAGTTGTTTCTGCAACTGTTGCGGGTAAACACAAGAGAGGTTTAGGTGGAACCTCGAGAGCCTCTAAACTCCCCTCTAACATTTCAATGACTTTCATCATTGCTGGACGATGAGATGGATTGGTCTGAATACACCATAGACCAACCAATACCATTTTCTTTGCAATTTTCTCTTCATCTTCGGTTGTCTGACCTCCAAAAATCCTCATGATTTCTCCCCTATCGAGATCCTTATAGATCCTATCGGGAAAGTACATTGAACTATTGTTTGATCCAGAATGTTCAACGTTTTCTATATTCGTTGCTCCAATCATCTCAAGAACCACCATCCCATAACTATATACATCTGACTTATGCGAAACTCCTCCAAAATTCTTAGAAAACACTTCAGGAGCAATATATCCTGCAGTCCCTCTCGCGTCTAGCATTGAAATGATGCTCTCTTTGTTTTTGCACAGCTTAGCAAGACCGAAATCTGAAATCTTGGGACAGAGATCTTTGTCCATGAGTATGTTTTGCGGCTTTATGTCGAAATGCACAATCCTTGATATACAACGATTATGCAAATACTCTAGGCCGCGAGAGACACCTAATGCAATGTCATATAACTTTTCCCATTCCAGCTTCGCTGACATCTTCTCGGAAATAAACTTGTCTGAGGGATCCATTTGGCATGAACTCATAGATTATAGCTCTCTTGTTTCCTTCATAGCAGAATCCAAGTAAAGAAACAATATTGACATGAGATGTTCTACTCATGCTTGCTAATTCATTGATAAACTCTTCTCCATTCCCCTTTGACTCCAGTAAAATCTTCACTGCAACATCATGGTTTCCATCAGGTAATTTTCCTTTGTAGACAGTTCCAAATCCTCCTTTCCCAAGAACATGCGCAAATGAGTTTGTCATCTTCTTGACTTTTTCGTAACTATATCGTTTCATCATTACAACTGCGTCAATATTTTCGACACTCCATTCACTTTTTCTTGCATTCCGTGCTCTCACTATTACCGCAACTATAACAATGATCACCACAACTGAAGCCGCTGACAGTCCTGCCAGAGGAGAACAATCCTTTTGAGATTTTATGAGAATTAAGAAAGAAAAGAGAAATTAAATGAAGAACATGAAGACTAATGAGAGACTTTCTTGAAAGATAATGAGAAAGAAAGAATTGAATTACTTGATTGTTTCATGTATCAAGAGTACCTATATATACAACAAATGGGGAGCCAAAACAAAGAGGCTCTCATGCACTAAGTGAGGCTCCCTTGCACTAAGGAGAGGCTCTCATACACTAACTAAATAAAGAAATGATAGTGCATGATATGTGGGCATAATACTCCACTCACCAAACAACCTCATTTTACATTTACAACAATTTACATTCATAAGTTTACTTATCTTTGCTTTATGATCAACACTCCCCCTCAAGCTTGACACAGGTAGGTATCAAGCTTGGAAACCATGAAGCATTCCCTCATTAAAACCTTTAGCTTGGAAAAACCACATGGGATAAAAAAACCAAGCTAAGGAAAAAGAGTAGAACACTTCATGGCTAAGGATCAGTGTGATGGGAGATCCACGAGTCCCAACTTAGAATGTATGAATTCACAAACCTTAGTGCTTGCAGCCTTGGTAAAGATGTCAGCCAGCTGATCTTCACTTCTTGTGTAACAAGGGAGGATGATTTTCTGTTCCACAGCTTGCCTCACCTTGTGACAATCTACTTCAATGTGTTTAGTCCTCTCATGAAAGACTGAGTTGCTAGCGATGTGTATGGCAGCCTGATTATCACAATGCATAGTGATTGGTGTTGTAGTCTCAATCCCCAAGTCTTTAAGCAGCCCCTTGATCCATATCAGTTCACTTGTGAGTTTTCTCATAGCTCTATATTCTGCTTCAGCACTTGAGCATGATACTACTTTCTGCTTCTTGCTCTTCCAAGTCACAAGGTTGCCACCAATAAATGTGCAATATCCAGTGGTTGATCTTCTATCAACTCTATCTCCTGCCCAATCAGCATCACAATATCCCACTATTTCAGTGCTCTTGTTGCATCCCATCCAAACTCCTTGGCCTGGTGCCTCTCTTAGGTACCTTAATATCCTTTCCACCATGTTCCAATGGTGAATTTTTGGCGCCTGCATCTGCTGGCTTACTTGGTTCACAGCAAAGCAAATATCAGGTCTTGTAATTGTGAGGTAGATGAGCTTTCCCACCATTCTTCTGTACTGCTTCTCATCTCCAAAAGGCTTATTTTCAAACTCCCCCTGTCGCAGCACTTTGTAACCATCTTCCAGTGGGGTCTTTGCTTTCTTTTCTCCAAGATCACCTGCCTCACTCAACAAATCAAGTATGTACTTTCTTTGAGATATGAATAGCCCCTCTTTAGATCGGCATATCTCAATCCCTAGAAAGTACTTTAGCTCACCCAAGTCTTTAATATCAAAAGAGGATTTAAGAAAGGCTTTAGTTAAGATGATACCTTCCTTATCACTTCCAGTAATGATAATGTCATCCACATAGATCAATATGACTACAATCCCACGCTGAGATGTGTGGGTGAAT
Organism: Brassica napus; assembly: GCF_020379485.1. Lineage (NCBI taxonomy): Eukaryota > Viridiplantae > Streptophyta > Magnoliopsida > Brassicales > Brassicaceae > Brassica > Brassica napus. The sequence goes on along the minus strand of NC_063447.1, from coordinate 42,717,035 downwards.
AGGGTGTGATCAGCTTCAGACTTGCTGAATCCTCTTCCATTAAGAGTTGTACTCAGCTTGTGGTACCATGCTCTTGGTGATTGCTTTAACCCATAGATTGCTTTCTTTAGCCTCAGCACATTCCCTGGTTTGACAAAGTTTTCAAGCCCTGGTGGTGGTCTCATGTAGACTTCATCATCCAATTCTCCTTGAAGAAAGGCATTCTTCACGTCCATCTGCCATAAGTCCCACTCTAGGTTGACAGCCAATGAGAGAATGATCCTGATAGTGTGAAGCTTGGCTACTGGTGCAAAAGTATCCAAATAATCCTCTCCATACACCTGAGTATATCCCCTTGCTACTATCCTTGTCTTCTTTCTTTCTGGCTTTCCATTTGCTAAGTACTTGATAGTGTGTATCATGCGGCTTGTCACTGCTCTCTTGCCTTTAGGGAGTTCAGTTTCATACCAAGTGTCATTTCTGATCATGGCATTGACCTCATCCTCGACGGATGCTCTCCATTCATCATCTACCATTGCTTCTTCATAAGACCTTGGAATGTACTCTTGATCTAAGTTGGTGATGAAAGCTTGATGCTCTGTGGGATAGTGAGCAAGAGAACATACTGCTTGTATAGGATGAGCTACTGCTTGGCTGTTGAAGTAAAATTTTTTGTTGATCCAGTTTGAGGCAGGCTTTCTCTCCCTTGTACTTCTCCTAAGTGGTTGGACTTCTTCAGTAACATGCTGCTCATGTTCATCTCCACCTGAATGTACCTCAGTGACCTCAGTGTGCGGCTCCTCCACTGTCTCTTCTTGTTGTCTCACATCCTGATCATGATCCTGACCAATATGTGTATCATCTTGTCTCCCCCCTTCAGGATCAGGATAGGGATTGTCTCCAGCGTGATCAACCACTTCAATCACAGTCCTTGGAACCTGTGTATCCTCTTGATCAGTTCCAGTCTCTGATGGTTGAGCCATATTGATGCCAAGACTCTCTATTATACGCTTCAGATTGTTTGCCCTATCAGAAGATGATTGAGAGATGTCCTTGAGCTTATCCCAACTCTTCTCTTCATAATATCCCCTTGATTCCACAAACTTTACATCTCTCGAGACCAGTACCTTTCTCATGTCTGGGTCATAGCACTTGTAGCCTTTTTGGGTTGAAGAATAACCAAGGAACACAGCCTTAGTACTTCTAGCCTCAAGCTTATTTCTTTGCTCCATTGGCTGCAAAATATAACACAAGCAACCAAACACACGAAAGTGATCAATATATGGTTTTCTATTATTTAGTACCTCATATGGCGTGAGATCATCTAGCACCCTTGTTGGTGTTCTGTTGATGAGGTAGCATGCTGTCATGACCGCATCACTCCAGAACTGCTTAGGTACATTAGTCTGAAACATCATAGATCTTGCCACTTCCATAAGGTGTCTGTTCTTCCTCTCTGCTACACCATTTTGTTGTGGTGTGTATGGACAACTGGTTTGGTGTATGATCCCATTCTTGGCTAAGTAATTTTTGAACGCATTGCTTGTATACTCACCCCCATTATCTGACCTGAATACTTTGATCTTAACATTAAATTGGTTAGTTATGTGGTTCTGGAAATTAATAAAAGCATCTAGCACTCTATCTTTAGTTTGAATCATAGTTAGCCAAGTATATTTTGATTTTTGATCAATAAAAGTGACAAAATATTTATGATTCTCCCTAGATATGCATGGTGCAGTCCAAACATCAGAATGTATAAGATCAAAGCAATTTTCATAGATAGTAGATGACTTAGGAAACACAGTCTTGCAATGTTTGCCTAGGATACACGCTTCACAGCCATCATTTTTAAAGGAAATATCAGGAAGCAGCAGGTTTAGTGCACGAGAATGGGGATGACCTAGTCTAGCATGCCATAAAACACTTTTATCTAAAACAGGAATTGAACTGAAAGCTGAAGATAAATTTGAAACAGTCTTGGTGTCTTCAAGTAGGTACAAGTCATCCTTTGTAACACCTTTTCCAATCAACTTAAGAGTCTCAATATCCTGAAAAATAACCTCATTAGGACTGAAAATCACATTACAATTTAAATCAGTGGTAGCTCTTTTGACAGATAATAAATTTGATGCAAAAGATGGCATGTAAAATGCTTTTGTATCTTTTTCAAATAGCTTAAGAGTTCCTACACCTTTAATTGGTATTTTATCTCCATTTGCAATCACTACATTACCTAATACGGGTTCTACATTACTAATCAACTTAGCATCACTAATCATGTGGTGAGAGGCTCCTGAGTCTATGACTAAAGGTTTAATACCACTAGATGAATGAGATGCATGTAGAGAAGTAACCAGAACTCTAGGCGGTTTATATAATGCATTAAGGGAAATACCAAGTGTGTTACCAGACTCTTTTAGAGCTTTGATGAGAGCCTCAAGGTCTGACTTCTTGATAGATTCATCTCGTGTAGTTCTCACAGCTGAGCAGCCACTGAAAGACAGTGTCTTTCCTTCACTAGCACCATTAGTGCGCTTAGGAGTAGATGGCTCTCCTACTTCACCAGAGAAGTTTGCCCTTGCATCTGCATATGGAGTACGAAATTTCTGAGGTTTGAGGTGTGGATGGAGGATCCAACATTTGTCTTTGCCATGACCCTTCTTCTTACAGTGATCACACACCCAAATCTTCTTATCTTCTGGTTTGTAGTATCCCTTGTTAGCTACGCCTTCTGGTTTGGTCTCTGCCCCTTCAGCTTGATTTACCATGATGAGCTCTCCCTTTCTCCCAAAGAGTCCAACTGATCCTTGCTCCTTTTGGATCTGAGAGCACACTTCATCTAGAGATGGGAGCTCATGTCCTCTTAGGATGTGTTTGATCAAGTCATTATACGCGGGGTTTAGAGTGAAGAGAAGCGCAAAGACTTTATCTTGCTCTCTTCTCTGGTTCAGTACTTCAGGATCCAAAGTACTTGGCCTCAACATCTCTAGTTCAGCCCACAAAGACCTAAACTTTCCAAAGTGTTTATCAAACTCAGTATCCTCTTGACACAAGTTGTTGATAGCCCTCTTGACTTCAAACACTCTACTGATGTTGGAGACATTTCCAAACACCTTTTGAAGTGTATCCCACAGATCTTTAGAAGTTTCACAGTAGGAGTAAGCTTCCAAGATTGCGGGTTCAAGACTGTTGTGGATGATAGATAACACCATGAGATCTTCTTGAACTCTTTTCTTATCACCAGCTTCAGCCACCACTATCTCCTTACCATCCTCTCCTAGGATAGTCTTCTTCTTAAGGCCTCTGCCTTCTTCAACAATTTCCCAGAGACCTCTGCCTCCAAGAGCTGTCTTAGTTAGCCTTGCCCAAAGTAAGTAGTTAGCTCCCTTGAGAGTAACTGGAATCACAACCATCTTTGAATTTCCTCCAGAATCCATTAAGAACAGCTTCGCAATGAGAAGAACAAAGTAATTTTTTTTTTTTTTTTTTTAAGAAAAAAAATAAATAGAAACAGAGTGAAAGATTGCGGAAGACTTAGGTTTCAAGAGCTTGTGGCTCTGATACCATGAGATTTTATGAGAATTAAGAAAGAAAAGAGAAATTAAATGAAGAACATGAAGACTAATGAGAGACTTTCTTGAAAGATAATGAGAAAGAAAGAATTGAATTACTTGATTGTTTCATGTATCAAGAGTACCTATATATACAACAAATGGGGAGCCAAAACAAAGAGGCTCTCATGCACTAAGTGAGGCTCCCTTGCACTAAGGAGAGGCTCTCATACACTAACTAAATAAAGAAATGATAGTGCATGATATGTGGGCATAATACTCCACTCACCAAACAACCTCATTTTACATTTACAACAATTTACATTCATAAGTTTACTTATCTTTGCTTTATGATCAACACCTTTAATATTAGGTGTTGTAATATGCATAACAGTACTGTCAAATGGATTGAGGGAAAGAGTACCGAGTATGAGTTTTAACTTCCATGATATTTTTTCTGCAATATGTGTCAGTCATGATTTCATATTAGGCAAAATAGTAGTAACATTTTGACCAAAAATATAATAGGCAAAATAACAAGTACACGATATACATTGGTATGACAAACAAAACAAAATATACTTACGTTTTGCTCTTGTAGTAGCTTCCTTGGAAGGTTGAGACGGTGAGGGAGGTTCAAGAGTTGTCGGGGCAGGAAATGGAGATTTTGAGGATCCATTTGAGGGTGTTTGAGCTGGAAATGGAGACTTGGCCACTGAACTACTGTTGTTGTTTCTCCAGCATGTCACATAAATGCATATTAGATTACAATAAAAAAATGCATATTTTAGTTTGTAAGCATACCAAATGTTAGAAACATTGTTAAGTTGTAAATATTTTTTTTGAGAATTCAGCTTTTTATAATCTTTTCGTGACATATTTATTTTGTTTTGTGTATGTTTACTTATAACATTTTAACAGAGCGCCATAAAAAAGGAAAAATTGAAACTCCAATCTAAAATTTTCACTTCCATTCATAAATTTAGATATCGACATCAAAATGTTATAAATTGAAGTCTTTCAAAATAAGAATTTATTAAACCATTGATAATTTTTTAAAAATTTACATGAATTTCAAATTCCCTAAATACTAACCGATAATTGAAAATAGTATAACAATATTTATACTAACAACAAAAGGGATTCACTTTATAAATTTGTAACTTTGATCCAAAATCTAAGACCATCTTTATCGCGGGGTCCTAGTGAGTTTTTTAGAGTGTGGACCTCACGAAAAGTTTAAGAATCAATCACAAAATATATGAAATAAAGATCGATTTTGAAGTGTTTCTTGCACTGTTTGCGGATACCACTGACACATGGCAGCCCACGATTGGTAATTAGTTTTTAATTTTTTTTTATTTCAGACTAAACAAAAATTAAACAAAAAAAGTTTTTTAAGAAATCTGCGGCTATAATCATGCTCTAAGGTTCATTTCAACTATCATAATTCTGAAAGATCTATTTTTCAAAAGAAAAGAAAAGAAAAGATATATCTATTGAATGAATGGTCTAAACTACAACCATGTGATAGAACGAGTGGATGAATTGACCACGTCTTTGACGGGGTATAAATGAATAAAGAAGGGCATTTACGGGAATTACTTGGTCGCGTTCGGAATAGTCGACGGACAAAACGTAACGACATAGTTAGGTGAGTTTGCGCATGTGAAGAGCATGGTTTGATCGTCCAAAGCATAGCTATAAGCCAGTGGGCATTCCCTCTTGAAGTTCTGCGAGTAAAGGCGTCGCTTGACATTTCTCCGTTGAATTGGTGCAACAGAAAATTGACGAGTTGAATGCCTAACAGGCACTCATGCAAGCCACTGGCTGGTCCCCGCCTACCTTAAGCTCCCGTGGACACGATTTATTCAGGTTGACCTCGCAACCAACGCTGATGCAACTTTGGCCACGCTGGGGATGCTGCGGCACAATTATCACTGGGAGATTGTAACCATCCACCACACTTACGTCATAGAAGTCCTGACCGTTAAAAGTGTCGAGGGAAAGCTCGACCAGAGTCGTTGGAGGCGTTGATGAGGCTCCAGAGCACTCTATATTTCCGGAACGGCAGTCTCCCGTGACGCAGGAGAATCCCCCAGTTGAGTTGGTGGAGCAGAGCGATCTACCCCAGAAACGACCTCTCCATGAGGACGGCACGTTGATGACACGAGCCTCTCCTTTTCTAAAAAGAAAGCCAGTGGTAGAGAGGGAAGGCCCATTAGTCGAATAGGTTCCCGGCCAGACACTATAGTCGCATTTGTTTTCTATGGTTATGTTCCTAGAAGTTACTCCTGCGATTTAAGAAAACAAATATACAAGTTAAAAGCTACAATAAAATTCATCAGACAAGAAAAAAAGACTTTTCCGAGAAAATAGAGTACCGTACCTGCGACGAACGAAAATGAAACGAGAAGGAATATCAATAGCAGCAATCCATCGGCCATTGATTCAGAGAAAGATGGAAACGAAAAAAAAAAAACCTAGAATATGAATTAAGGATTTGACTACCCTTCGCAGTCTTTAGCTATTAGGACTTTTCCTAAAAGAAAGTCTGCGAAAGAAGAAGTTAAATTGGACTTTTCCTTCAGGTTAGAAAAAAATAGTGTATGTTTTTCTATTAAGTAATGTATGTCTTCAACTTGTCTCGTTTATTAAAAAAAAAATTATTGTCTCCCTTGATACATATGTAAGACATGCGTCTTGCGCAGGATAAATTTATTTGTATATATTATCGATAGTTTCTTTTATATATTTGATCATTTTATTTGTATATATTATCGATAGTTTCTTTTATATATATAAAATATTTTTTGTTGTTATTATATAATTTCTTTCCGATAGATCGGATCAATTTTTATTAAAAATAACGGAACAAAACTATAATTAATACATCATGGATTGATCGGATTGAACATTAAACAAATTATGACATAAAAACCTTATTTTTTTCTTCAAACACATTCTTGAAAAAGTGAACAGAATTGTTTTCACAGTTGAATTATTTTGACTTTTATCTTACATATGGTTTTGAAAACTTTCAAATCAACCATCGAACTGATACATGTCATTTTAATGTTTTTAGTTGTATACTTAAGGAAAACTTACATTTTTGTAATTTAAAGTCGTTTTAAAAAATTCAAAATATAACATATAAGAAAAATCTAACATATAAGAAAAATATAACATATAAGGTGTCCTCATTTTTGTATTTTAAAGTCGTTTAAAAAAAAATATATAACATATAAGGTTTTCTCATTTTTGTAATTTAAAGTCATTTTAAAAAATTCAAAATATAACATATAAGAAAAAATCTATTTTTTTATTATATGGTTAATGTGATTGTTTATTTTTTAATAATATAAAATTAAACAAAAATGAAGAAGGATGCAAAAATTGTTATCAAATCTTTATTATTCATAATCATTAATTGTCATATATATGTAAATCATATTAGGTAATTTTGTAGCTTTTATTTAAGAAAAGAATACACACTTCTTATATTTTAGGTTAATATAATGTTCTGTAGTAGACAATAAACAGATTATGAGATAAAAACCTTATTTTTTCCATCCAACACATTCCTGAAAAAAGTTAACAGTATTATTCCACAGTTAAATTGTTTTGATTTTTATCTTCCATATGGTTTTGAAAGCTTTCAAATCAACCATCGAATTGATACATGTCATTTTAATGTTTTTAGTCATATACTTAAGGAAAATTTACATTTTTGTAATTTAAAGTCGTTTTAAAAAAAATTCAAAATATAAAATATAAGAAAATTCTAACATATAAGAAAAATATAACATATAATGTGTTCTCATTTTTGTATTTTAAAGTCATTTAAAAAATATATATAACATATAAGGTTTCTTCATTTTTGTAATTTAAAGTCATTTTAAAAAATTTAAAATATAACATATAAGAAAAAATCTAATTTTTTTATTATATGGTTAATGTGATTATTTAATTTTTTTAATAATATAAATTTAAACAAAAATGAAGAATGACGCAAAAATTGTTATCAAATCTTTATTATTCATAATCATTAATTGTCATATATATGTAAATCATATTAGGTAATTCCGCCGCTTTTATTTAAGGAAATAATACACACTTCCTATATTTTAGGTTAATATAATGTTCTCTAGTGTTATATAATTATGCAATAATGTGACATCATTAGATTAAACTATACTTTATATTAGATGTTCTAGAATTCTTTGAAATTGAATTTAGAAGGCATTTAGAGTGTCACATAGGATTTGAGATTTTTTTTAATTAATACAAAATTAACATTCTAATTTTTTAATTGTTTCTTAATTAATATATAGGGAATTAAAGGCAGTGTTTGTAAAACGCGTTATACGGTTGACAAACCTTTAGCGTGACACAGACATCTACGCTCGAAAGGTTGCAAACTTTTGCTGGTTTCGTGTGATACTTTGTTCAATCTTAATATTAATTTACCGGATGACAAAAAAAAGAAGGTTTGGATGTCTGTCCGCGCGACGTTAGACCATGATTAACCTGGAGTTCTTAGAGTGGGGTTCTTAGCGGAAGTTAAGAAACTGTTTCTTAATTTTTAACTAAAAAAGTTAAGAAGCGGTTCTTAAAGTCCTTATTTAAGAACCGGTTCTTAGTTTTTTTAGTTAAAAGTTAAGACACAGTTTCTTAACTTCCGCTAAGAATCTCATCCTAAGAAACCCGGGTTAATCTTGCTCTTTAGAGCATGATTATTTGAGGTTCTTAGAGTGAGATTTTTAGCGGAATATAAGAACTCGTCTCTTAACTTTTAACTAAAAAAGTTAAGAATCGGCTCTTAAAACTCTTATTTAAGAACGAGTTCTTAGCTTTTTTAATTAAAAGTTAAGAGACGGATTCTTATATTTCGCTAAGAACTCTACTCTAAAAATCCTCCAATAATCATACTTTTAGACCGTATTGTTTTCTCGTCATTAAAGTTCTCTAAAAGGAGAAAAGAAAATACTGTTTTTTCTTTTGAAAAATAGCAAATACTGTTTTGGGTAAACTAGTGTAGTAATTATTATATCAAGGAAAAAATGAAGAAAATAATCATAAGTTTAGGATGTGACAAATATATACATGATAATATATTTCTCCTTTACAGCAATTGGGTGTATGAAACAGATGTTACTGAACTTTGCCAATAATATGTTTTATAATACTATTTTATTTCATGTGTTAGTACAGAAAAGTTTAAAACACTTTTAAAGAAGAGATAATTGGTATTCAATGCGACCATAATTAGAGAATTACCCTTCATAAATAGAAAATAATTTTGATTCCAGTTTTTCTCCTATAACTTATAATTTAATCTTTACATAATATCTATAAAATATCAGTCAAGTGAAAGTGAAGAGAGAAGCCAGCAAAACATGACTTTATCCAGCGAATTAAATTAATCGATGGGACCATTCTGTTTTTCCCGAAAAGACTAATATTAGAAAAGTAAACCAACTTAATTATTCGAATTTGATAGTAACTATTATTTTTTTCACTATTATTTATATTATCAACTAATTTTAAAATATAATATTTAAACTCTCACTATTAAAAGTATTAACATGTTACAAGGATAGATACCTGATAACCAGTTACCACATACAAATATGATTTATGTTTGAGTGAAAAGCAACATGAGAATTAACAACTTATATATATGTTACCGTGTAAAACAAAATATGTATGTTTATTATATGTGATACATGACAAGTAACAGCTGATACTATGTTAACAACTACTATATTTTTTAAATGATACATCAACTATTAACAACCTACGATAACGATTATTGCATTGTAACTTTGTTGTCTTACTCGTTAATTTAAATGTTAGTAACTAACTTATCAATTACAGGATAAATAATATATTAGATTAATAACTAATACTAAATTATAAATGTTGTTATTATGTTATTAATTTGTTTAACGTGCCATATATAAATTAACTTGCTAATCAAATAAGTATCTTAACATCTCTATAGTATATAGTATTAATATATTTGACCTTTATCATATTTCTATAAATATATGGTAATGCATGTGCTCTAACTATGATTCACTAGAAATACAGACATGAAATTGATGGAATCACTATTTGACCAAGAGAATTACTAACCTTTAAAATTGATGGAATCACTATCATGGAATTCACTGGTTTTATCTAGATTTGGTGTCTGATCATTTTTGGGTTTTGCCGTAGTTTCAGAAAATTTGCATCCAAAATTTAATGTATTGAAAAAAATGAAAAACCAATGAAAATATTCAATGAGAGAGAGAAAAATAGAAGAAGAAAAATAATGGGGCAAGAAAAAAAAGAAACGAAAATAATGAGAAAAAAGAACGATAGAGATGATAAAAAAAATATATGAGACAAAAAGAAAATAAGTGGAGGTGAGAAGAAAGAGAATGTTAGAGGAGATGAAAAGTTGCGGAGGAGAGAGAATGTTAGATGAGAGAAAGAATTCTTGGAAGAAAAAGAGTGGGTATAATCGTCCGCTCAAGCTACAATGGGTATGACTAGGCCATTAACGTTAGTCGATGTGTATTTGGTCAATTCTTGCCCACATTATGTATATTTGGCTAATTGCGAGCACTTAAACAAAAAGTATAAAACAGAATGGTGGATATTGGTTATGGAAAACAAATATAAAAATAGTTAAGTGTTCTCTTTGAAAGTAAGAAATATTCTGCCTCTGTTTAGTTTGTCACTGCAAAGATGACACCATAATTGAGTAATGCAGAAGATAATTCAAGAGACAAAACAACTACAAGCAACACGTATGCTTTATTAGAAATCACTTTGTACACTCTATTACAAGATCTGCTTAATCAGCTTTACACAGTTTGTAACACCCTAACAACTGCTACTGAAAGATTCCTAAGCTACTCACTTATGTCTCTCTTCCGTCAAGTACTTCAGCCACTGCTTCAGCACGACCCAGAACACTTCCAAGAGCTTATCTCTCTCTATAAGATCAGCCTCTGTGTCTCTGTATCTATCTCTCTACAGACGACACATAGCTATCTTATAGTTATTCTCCACGTTCCCGAAATCCTAGTCTCCAAGGCAACATGTATGGACATCTTCCATATCAATAAGTGCAACTTTCTTTTTCTTAGAATGCACTTATTCCTCTTCCATTAAGTCATAATTGCTCCTCAAGGTTATTCTTCTTTCCTTATCTCCAAGATACTCTTTTGCTCTCCAAATCTACACGACTCCAGCTCAGCACCTTGCATCCATGTGGTCTTCACCACTCAACCTGACGTCTGCTTCAGCAACTACGTCAGCGACTACTTCAGGGCAGACATCTTACATCTTCAATCTCCCCCTTTTATCTTTGTGTGCCGATCAAGCTCAACAATCTTCTGGTTCAGAAACCACGTTGCAACCACGTTCCTCACCTCGAAACTTCCACACCAAATGTGTTTTTTTCCCCCATGAGATGTGCACCACACCATGCTTTTCTCCTACATGAGATATGCATACTCTAGACCAGAACATCATCATTCTCCCCCTGCTTGATTGCATACTAAGCTAAAATACAGATGCTTAGATGATGCTTAGATGTCAAGCCTTACAGACCCACCCATCTGTTTCTTCATGTATAATCATGACACAGCCCCTGCTGCAGCGGAATAACAAGTACTGCATCACGACCTGACACACCTGTCAAACTACCCTTCGACCAGCTTTTGTTGAGAACTTGGCTTCCTTCATGTGTCGTCTTCTTAACCATGAGCCCTTCCTCATCCACACCGAGTGCACTATGCACTCGTTGTTATTGTCTTGGAGTGATTTTACTATCATCCTCCTGAAGATAATCTCGCATCACTTCCTGACGCACTTTAATCTCCTTCCCCTTTGTACCACAAACAACTTCGTGTCCTGGCTCCATACTTGATGCTTCTTGATCAACCTCAAGATCACTCTTAGTAGAGTTGCACCCTTCTTCTGACGTCTCTTCCTTGACCTCATCAAGTAAGACACTCTTGGATAAGAGCACTTCTTCAACCCTATTGGGTTTAATGAACGTCTTGTTCACCTTCTTGGCCATGTTTATGCTCTTCTCAGGAGCAACCCCCCCCCCCCCCCCCCCCTTCTTGTGTCCAACCTTCCCACAAAAACAAAATCACATCTGATGTTGCTTCTTGCCTGGCTTGATACATGCACCGATCAGTCTCTTTTCTTGTACTAGCTGCACAATCATGCTTCAGACCTCATGTCTGACCTTCATGATGTTGCACTGATGTACTACTTTCAGCTTTTTACTCACAGTTACACGCTGTAGAACTTCCTGCCTTACTCCTTGTCGTACGTCCTGACATACTTCTTGACGAACTTCTTTGGCTTCACCTTTTGATGTGTGACAGCCCCTTGTGATGTACGTCAGTACTCTCAGCTCCTCGGTATCTCAGTCCCCAATTCGCCTTGGCTGGTTGTCCCATCGAGAGTATCTTATCCAAGTCCTTGGATCCACAGTTGAGCATCCTAATCTGTTTGCGATTGTCAGCCAAATCACGTTCCAGCATCCTTTCTCTCTCTCGTTGAGTAATGCAGAAGATAATTCAGGAGAAAAAACAACTACAAGCAACACATATGCTTTATTAGAAATCTTCTTATACACTCTATTACAAGATCTGCTTAATCAGCTTTACACAGTCTGTTACACCCTAACAATTGCTACTGAAAGATTCTTTAGCTACCCGCTTATGTCTCTCTTCTGTCAAGTACTTCAGCCACTACTTCATCACGACCCAGAACATTTCTAAGAGCTTATCTATCTCTATAAGATCAGCCTCTGTGTCTCTGACTCTCTACAGACGACCCATAGCTATCTTATAGTTATTCTCCACGTTCCCGAAACCCTAGTCTCCAAGGTAACATGTATGGACATCTTCCTTATCAATCACTACAAGAAAAATGTGTTTTAATAGCAGACCGGAATATCGTTTTTTATGATTGTGCTATGGTTGATATACGCGTGTTTTTAAGATAGTGTTTCTATATTTCGAAGCGCTATGTAAGCGTGTCGAGCTGAAAAAACAAAATTAAGCGTATGGTTAAAGGAGAAACGCTTATGTATAATAGCAATAAATGATTAAAAGTGTTATGGTTGAGTTTCGCGGTCATGCCCACGACACTTAGGAAATATTTGGCTCCTAAAACAATTAGAGTCGAGAAGAAAAACCCAAATTATTAGGGTTACGATCTTCCCTCTCTCTCGTATCTCCTTTCCTCCATTTTGCTCGATAGAATCAACCTCAATCTCTCTCACTGCTAATTTCATTTTCAATTCCTAAGCTCGTACGTTTACTCATGTCGAATCCACTTTGATTGAAATCCCCTCTTGTTGAAATCCATTCTGAAACCGTCGAAGGTGAACTCGCGTTTCATCACTTTGATATCCCGTCAGATTCAAAATCGAATTATCTCTTTCTTAATCGTGATTTAGGGTTATTGCATGTTCAATTGATTCGTTTTTTTATACTATTTTGCAGGAAGATTCTAATTATAGAGCTTCGGATTAAGGTCTTGATACTTCTTCATATCTGGGTTTCTCTTTTACTTTGTGATTTCATTGTAATTTAACACAATTGTTTTCTTTTGTAGCTGACTCTAAGTAAAACTGAAGAGATTTTATCGAAAGGTAAAAATAACTCAGACTATCATCTTTAATCTAGAAATCTCGTTGTGTTTTGTTGTTGTGGCTTGGTAAAGTGAGTGTCTTGTATGTACATTTGCTCGGAGATGTAACATGGATAAATCTTGGGTCTGGTTACCAAGGTATTAACTTCACTTCACTATCTTTTACAAAATGTTTTTTGTGTTTATATCATTTGTTTGTTAGTCTGATTGTTTTGTTCTCACTTGTTCTAACAGGAATAGCCTTGAGTATGAGAAAGGAGCTAGTGAGTTTGTGTCTTTGTCATCAAGACGTTTAGGTGATCCATCAGATATGTTCTGCCCTTGTGTTCATTGCCGCAATGTCTGCCATCAATCTTGTGAGACAGTTTTGAAGCATCTGGTGATTAGAGGAATGGATCAGAAGTACAAGAGTTGTATGTTTTGGACAAAACACGGGGAGACAAGACCTGATAAGTCAGCTGATGTCTACTCGTCTGAAAATGAGGCTTATGAGTTGCTTAGAACAACCTTCATGGCAAGTGAAGGCAATGAAGCAGCTGAACAAGAGAATGCAGGAGCGTCTGAGGGGTCTGACAGGCCAGAAGAAGCTGAGTTCAGAAAGAAGTTAGACGATGCAGAAACTCCGCTGTACCCGAAGTGTGAGAAATTTACGAAGGTTGCTGCAATCATGGCGCTTTACAGGATAAAGGTCAAGAGTTGGATGTCTGAGAACTATTTCGATCAGCTACTGTCAGTAGTTCATGACATGCTTCCCGGTGGAAATGTTCTACCTAAGTCTACAGATGAGATGAAGAAGTTTCTGAAACAGTTTGGGTTTGGCTACGATGTCATCCACGCCTGCAAGAATGACTGTATTCTCTATAGAAAACATTATGAGGATGCGGTCTGCTGTCCTAGATGTACTGAATCAAGATGGGAGAAGGATAAGCAGACTGGTGAGGAGAAGAAAGGGATTCCTGCTAAGGTGCTTAGGTATTTCCCGATAAAAGACAGGTTCAAGAGAATGTTTAGATCAAAGCGGTTGGCTGAGGACTTGTGTTGGCACTCCACTAATGCTTTTGAAGATGGAACTATGCGACATCCAGTAGTTTCATTGACTTGGGTTCAGATAAACAACAAATGGCCGGAGTTCGCTGCTGAAGCAAGAAACCTAAGACTAGGTATTTCAACAGATGGCATGAATCCATTCTCCATCCAGAACACCAAGCATAGCACATGACCTGTTCTATTAGTCAACTACAATATGGCTCCAACGCAGTGTATGAGGTCCTAGAACATCATGTTGACAATGCTGATCCCTGGCCCAACCGCACCTAGCAACAACATTGATGTATATCTACCGCCATTGATAGAGGATTTGAAGGATTTGTGGACAGAAGGTATGGAAGTTTATGATTCCTTCAAGAAGGAGAGTTTTACTCTTAGAGCTATGTTGTTGTGGAGTATCACCGATTATCCTGGTTTAGGAACATTAGCTGGGTGTAAAGTGAAGGGGAAGCAAGCGTGTAATGTCTGTGGGAAGGATACACCTCATAGATGGCTAAAGTTTAGTCGCAAACATGTTTACATGGAGAACAGGAAGCGGCTCATGCCTAGTCATCCTTATAGACGAAGGAAATGATGGTTTGACAATACGGTGGAGGTTGGTACTGCAAAGATGATTCAGAGTGGTGCTGAAATCTTTGACAGCCTTAGAGACTTTAAAAACGAGTTTGGGAAACATTTAACTAAGAAGAGTAAGCGAAAAAGGAGTGAAGGAGATGAGGATGATGGTGTTTCAGCTGACGAGTACAAGAAGATGATGATATGTGGCGGTGGAAGAAAAAATCTATTTTCTTTGACTTACCTTATTGGAAGGTATGTATTATTTTAACATTTGCAAATAGAGCATATGATATCTGAAATTGTTAATATCATGTTCTGATAAATACTTGTACAATTTATTGCAGGATATGCCAGTGAGGCATAACATCGACGTCATGCACGTGGAAAAAAATGTGTTTGATGCCCTGTTGTCTATTCTGATGCATAGTTGCAAATCCAAGGATGGCCTGAAAGCAAGAAAGGATTTAGAAGAGATGGGTATTAGAAGCAACTTACATACACAAGTAAGGGGGAAGAGAACTTATTTTCCTCCAGCTGCGTATTGGCTTTCTAAAGAAGAAGAAAGAAAATTCTGCAGAAGGTTATCCAACTTCAGAGGCCCTGATGGATATTGTGCCAATATATCCAATTGTGTCTCATTGGATCCTCCTTCTATTGGCGGCATGAAGTCACATGACCATCATGTTCTGATGCAGAATATGTTTCCTATAGCGTTGAGAGGTTTACTTCCAAAAAAAGGACCTCAGATTGCAGTGACTCGTATATGCAATTACTTCAATAGACTCTGCCAACGCATTATTGATCCAGAGAAGCTACTTGCACTAGAATTAGAGATTGTGGAGACAATGTGCTAGCTAGAGAGATTCTTTCCACCTTCATTATTTGATATCATGTTTCACCTTCCACTGCATCTGGCAAGAGAAGCACGCTTGGGTGGCCCTGTACACTTCAGGTGGATGTATCCATTCGAGAGGTAATTTTGGAGTTTTAATTATATATAATTGAAGACAGTTAAGGCGTATTTCAATATTTTTTCTTATTGATTTGTAGGTATATGAAGACACTTAAGGCTTATGTCAAGAATTTTGCAAGACCTGAAGCTTGTATGGCGGAGGGTTATCTAGCTGGTGAATGCCTTGCATTTTGTATGGAGTTTTTGCTGAAATCTGTTCCAGTTGAAGAAGCAATGACAAGAAATAAAGATGTAGAGGCAACTCAAATTGTACTTGAAGGGCGGCCACTGCAAAAAGCTACAGAAGTGTCACTTACGGATAAGGAGAGAGATACATCTCATCGGTATATCCTCATGAATACTGCTGTGATGGATCCTTATGTCCAGTAAGTGAACATAAAATTGGATTTTTGAATGTTTTGCTCCATCAGTTACTGAATCAATGAAAGTGCAGGATGCATTTAGAGGAACTGCAAGCAACTGATGTAAGATGCGCAAGAAATGAAACAATATTATGGAAATGCCATACATAAAGGTTTTCAAACTGAATAAAAGAAAAGGTATGATTTGGTTATGATCGTTTCATAATTTTAGTTTAAATATTGATATTCATATTTGACTTGTTCATGTTAGATACCAAATAACTCAAAGGACCATTCACAAAGGCTCAGGTGGCTTGCTTTTGGACCAAGAAATGTTGCACACACATACAAGGGATTTGTAGTTAATGAACATCGATACCAGACAGACGATGTCAAGCGGAAGACTCAGAACAGTGGGGTTTCAAATGAAGCATTCTCCATGTGCAGAGCTAGTACCAAAGATTCAAAGCAAATGGCGGACATGGTAGCATACTATGGAGTCATAAAGGAGATCATATTGCTTGACTACCACATGTTTCAGGTGCCTCTGTTTAAGTGTAGTTGGGCTCATAAATGGAAAGGAGTTAAAGAGGAAGACGGTTTTACACTTGTGAATCTCCATATGAACCAGTCATCATTTGTAAATGATCCTTACATTCTGCCTTCTCAAGCTAAACAGGTTTTCTACTCTAGAGAGGATGACACCTCACCTTGGTATGTTGTTATGAGAGCACCACCGAGAGGATACCATGAGTTAGTGACTGAAGAGGAAATTTGTCATGTAACGTTAACAGTCCAACATGAAGAAAAAATTGGAGATCAAGCTTTTGATGACGAGAGTTTTTGTGTTAGGAATGATTGTGAGGGTGTTCTAATATATGAGCAATGATAAGTTTTTGTTCTTTCAGGTAATCTGCTACAGTGAATAACGCGCATCGCAGTAAATGGCAAGCCGGCCTTGATGTTAGTCCTGAAGTGTCTTTAACTACGAAGAAACACAGGAAGAATGGTCCAAAGGTGAATGTGGAACTACAGTCACCGCCTGAAGAAATGGAACAACATACCCATTCTGAAGAAGTGGAACAAGAAGCAGAACCCGTAGGCGATGAAACTCAACCACCTGAAGATGATATAGACGATGACACTGAAGCACCCGAAGAAGAAGGAGGCATTCCTCCTTCAATAAACGAAGTGAGCACTCTCTCTGGGACACAGACACAACAATCCGTTAACCAAGTAAAGAAGACAAGAGGTCCAACAAAAATGCGCAAAGTGGCAAAACATATAGAGGACAAGGTAGAGGTGGAGTTTAATTCTTTAGGAGTGCATGTTGGTCGTGGATCAGTGACACTGTCCTCCTTCCTTGGTCCTCTTGTGAGAGAGTATGTGCCTGTCCTGCTAGATGACTGGAGACATCTCGAAGAGAAAACAAAAAAATGCTTTGTGGGAAGAAATTCAGGTAATTTTGTTAACTCTTTCATTTGGACTTACATATAAGTATTTAAATTGAATATGTGTTACAGGGAAGATTCAACTTGACAGAAGAATGGCAAAAGGATGTGGTCTTTAAGCAGATTGGTTGTTTGTGGAGGGCCTCTAAATCTAGACTCTCTTCCAAGTTAGAGCAACAAAAAACAAGGCTCAACTACAGATTATTAAACCCAGCAACATACAATCTGCAACAGCTTGGAACAATTGGGTGAAAGGAAGATGTACTACAACTTTTCAAGTAATATATATTGTGTCTTGCCTAGTTGAAACTTGGTTATATAAGTAGCATTAATTTGAAATGGAAATTGGTTTCGGTAGGAACAAAGTCATAAATATAGGGAACTCAGGAACAGTCAAATTCCTCACACCACTAGCCGTAAAGGCATGAATCGCCTTGCAGAGGACATGGTATGACTTTATAATTGATAGAATTAGTAAGTGTTCATTAGGAAAACAATAACTCTTGACAACAATTTTATTTAACTTGTAGAAAAAAATCACTTCTGATCCTAAGCAAGTTACTAGAACTAAGGTTTGGGTAGCTGGTCATACACACTCTGATGGAACACCCGTG
This sequence comes from Brassica napus, assembly GCF_020379485.1. Taxonomy (NCBI): domain Eukaryota; kingdom Viridiplantae; phylum Streptophyta; class Magnoliopsida; order Brassicales; family Brassicaceae; genus Brassica; species Brassica napus. The sequence continues at coordinate 42,698,843 of NC_063447.1, read as the reverse complement.
CGTCAAGAATTCGCAGATACAATAGTAAGATAAATTTTAATAATATTAATTTTATTTTTAAAGTACAGTTTACATAACTTGTGGAAATTTTGATTGCAAGAGAAGATAAAGAGAATTGACAGTGAAATGGAATCAAGTTCAGCAGATAATATCGGTGAAGATGATGTCACTCAGGTTCTAGGAAAGGATAAACCAGGAAGAATTAGGGGGATGGGACGAGGGTTTACTGTTACCAAGTTGACATTCTTACATGCTAGGGATTCACATGTCTAGAAGCTTGAAGCTACTCAAGCAGAACTAATGAACAAGGTTGAAGATTTGCAAAATGTTGTTAAAGACTTAGCCGGTAAAAAGGTAACTTACTTATTCTTGTTGTTTAATTATTCCAACTTCTGTGATAATTAAGGTTTTAAGTTAAATGTTTTTGGTTGTTGGGTTAGCAAAAAAACGGATATGATTCTACTTCTGAGTTAAGCGATGTGAGCAAGGGAGGAATAAGGTGCCAGATACTGGATTGGGTCGCGACTGATGGTTTGGTTGTTGCTGAAGGAGAATTCTACTCTAGTGAACCCACATATAAGATTGGTCGAATTCCATTGGGTTTTAATGCGGCTGCTGTTGTAGTGAAGTCTGTATCAGTCATAACAGCACCTATATGGAGACCTACTCCAACTTGTGTATCCCTCACTCAGGCTGTTGGAGTCAAAATTGCATGGCCATCTGAGAAGCTCATCTTGGATGATGCTATTAACTTATCAAACAATGGTAACACCGACGGGTCAGAGGTAAATATAATCCGCTTTGTGTTGTTTGATAATCACTTAAAATTTGCTAATGGAAAATTTTGAATATATTTTACATGATTCAGGCTATAACTGAATCTTTAGGAAAAGTTCAAATATTTGATTACTGAAAAATACAAGATGAGTTGATTGTTGAGGGTGTATTGTTGACAACTGAACCTACGCAACTCGTCAACCAAATTCCCCTGGGACCGAATGCCGCAGTTCTTAGAGTCGAACTGGTATTTAAACATGATGCCTATATCTGGAGACCTACGCCTGAAATGACAAAGATGGGTGATGCAGAGCATGGGAAAATTGCATGCATGGCCTCTAGATAAGCTAAGACTACCTGATCAACATTCACCTACTGAATCAAACAAGAAATCCAATCAGGTAAGTTCGTAAAATCTGAGAATGGGATTAGATATTGTAATGTCTTCATTTTGTTAGGTTTCTCGTGATGATATTGTGATGAATGTGTTTGTCATTTTTGGTTTTAGAGTGGTAGTAACACCAATGGTAGTAGCAACAAAGGTGGTAAACAGAAGTGCGCTCTCTTGGACTGTCATAACTCAGAACAGAGAGTTGCTTTAGGTCGTGTGTTCTCAACTGATCCAACAGAGAAGGTGCATTTCGTCCCTTTAGGTCCAAATGCTTCGAAGGTCTGGGTAGAGGTTTCCGAGTTCGATGGGGCGCGAGTGTGGAAGCCAAACTCTGAAATCGAATTCATTGGTGATGCAGTAGGAAGCACCGTGGCTTGGCCAAATGATAAGCTAGTTTATATCTAAGACAATTATGTTGCTTAAGTGTGAACTTTTAATATTTGTAGTGTGAACATCTTATGTAATGTGTTTATGTTGAATCTTTGAAGTTTATATTTCTTAATTAAAATTAATGTTCTGTTACAAAACCAGAATTCGAGTGTGTACAAATATATAAATATATAATTGTATAAATATATAAATATATAATTATATTAATATAATATTTATAGCACTTATATCAACTGCTATAGTAGTTTTAACAATAACAAATCGAAAACGCTGTTAATAATATAAGTAATAGCATTAACGACACGCTATTAAATAATTTTTAATTGCAGATAGAAAAGCGCTATCATATCGAAAGAAAAGATAGCAGCGACAAAAACCGCTATGTAATGTCCTTGACCTATTATGACGGGCGATGATACAGCTCTTCAAAAACCGCTATTGTATCGTTATATAGCGTTATTCGTCCGCTATTAAAACGCATTTTTCTTGTAGTGAATAAGTGCAACTTTCCTTTTATTGGAATGCACTTATTCCTCTTCCTTTAAGTCATAAATTTGCTCTTCAAGTTTATTCCTCTTTCCTTATCTCTAAGATACTCTCTTGCTCTCCAAGTCTACATGGGTCCAGCTCAGCACCTTGCATCCATGTGGTCTTCACCACTCAACCTGACATTTGCTTCAGTAACTACGTCAGCGACTAATTCAGGGCAGACATCTTACATCTTCATAGTTCTTTTAGTTTTAATGGGAAGAATACACCTTATACAATACATATTAATACTTAAGATGAAATGAAATCTATTGATGACAAAACTATTTTTAATTAGCCAAATAATCATATTAACTGAATGGGTAGAATACACCTTATACAATACATATTAATTGTCATATTGCCATTATCTAACAGTGTATCTAGTATTATGTATGATATTGTTATTTTTTCTTTAATAAGTATGTTTTTCCTTCTATTTTTAGTTAGATAAGTATGTTGATAAAATTTTAAACAAATAATCATGCTGAGAAGTATATACACATTTTTCATATATACCGTAACTTGTTTATTTTTTAATGACATATTTCCTCAAATCTTGTGATTTTTTAAAATAGAACTTCTTTATTTTTACGGCTTTGCCAAATCATGTGATGTCGTGCTATCGTTTACCCAAGGCTACTGCAAAAAATTGACGAGTGCAGTAGCTCAGTTTTGGTGGAGCCCAAGCAGTAGCACAAGAGGAATGCATTGGAAATTATGGGACAAAGTATGTGTAAGTAAGGAAGATGGAGGTTTAGGGTATAAATATATCACTGACTTTAACACCGCAATGCTTGGGAAACAATTATGGCGGCTGATAGAAAAGCCAGATACTCTATTTTCTAGAGTTTTTAAAGGTCGGTATTACAGGAATGCTTCACCCCTGGAACCGATTCGTTCATACTCTCCGTCTTATGGTTGGCAGAGTATTGTTTCTGCTAGATCTCTGGTAAGCAAAGAACTAATCAAAAGGGTGGGAACATGATCCTCCATATCTGTATGGAATGATCCTTGGCTCCCAACCACTCGCCCGAGACCAGCAAATAAAAATCAACACAATCTTTACTCAGACCTTACAGTGGATTCGCTTATTGATCCTCATTTGCGAAGATGGAATTCGCAGGCGATTCGGGCTTTGGTGGACCCACAGGATGTGAAATTAATAGAGAGTATACCTTTGAGTAGGACTCGGATGGCAGACAAAGATGGATGGCATTTCACAAACAATGGAAAATACACGGTTAAATCTAGATATCAGGTGGAAAGGATATATCCAAATAGGGAAAAACCACCAGTAGTGTTTGGACCTACGGTGGATATTTTGAAGGCACATTGCTGGAAAATACGGTGTCCACCAAAGATTAAACATTTCCTATGGCAATTGGTGACATGGTGTATAGCAGTCCAGAAAAATCTGCATAAGCGAGGGATACCCGGAGACATTGTGTGTGCAAGATGTGGTGCGGAGGAGGAATCAATCAACCATGTGTTTTTTGAATGCCCTCCTGCACTTCAGACATGGGCTCTTTCAAAGATTCTAACAAATCCAAATATGTTTCCGACAAGCTCCCTCTTTTTGAACATGGATCATCTTTTTTGGAGAGTGCTTCCACAGATGGAGGATCATCAGTTTGCATGGATACTATGGTATATTTGGAAGGGAAGAAATAATAAAGTCTTTAGTAATATGGATGTAGATCCGCTAGATACCCTTAAACTGGCTGGTACGGAATCAAAGCTTTGGGCTGAGTCGCAAATTCTGACTGATGAAAAGAGAGTTCAACAGGTTGGTGCAATGGTTCTTCCGTCAATCCCAGGAAGATGGTGTTTTACGGATGGATCCTGGAAAGACAATGATATTTTCTCAGGACAAGGATGGTATAGTACTCTAGAGGGATTTGCGGGTTTGATGGGTGCAAGGAATATCCGGGCGTCCCTTTCTCCACTTCATGCAGAAATGGAAGCTTTGTTATGGGCAATGGAATGTATGAAAAACTTACGAGAATTTCAGGTTACGTTTGCAACGGACTGTTCTCAATTGGTGAAGATGGTTTCAACACCAGAGGATTGGCCAGCATTTGCAAGTTATTTGGAGGATATAAACAGCTTGAAGGAGAGTTTTTCCTGTGCAGAGATTATCTATGTCCCAAGAACGCAGAACAAGCAGGCGGATAGCTTAGCCCGTAGCGCTAGGAAAGAAACGTCTTTTGTAGTTCACATGGATCAAGATCTCTCAGTTTGGTTCACAGAGTCTATATGAGTCTGTAAAGTAGATGACAAAAAAAAAAAAAGAACTTCTTTATTTTATTATATATCTTTTGTATAGAATAAAATAATTTATACAATACAAAGAGTTCAGATCTATACTAACTATACATCCCCTATATATTAAAGGATAAGCATTTTTAAAATTTACCTTCAAAATTTATTGGCAAGGAATGTGACGTGGTGACGTGGCTTCACGAGAAGCTTTTATTTTGTAAAACGCTTAGGTGTCACGCAGAGAACATTTCTCACCAAAACTGTGAATTTAATCCGTTCACACTAACATTCCTTTAAAAAAACCTTCATACCATCTATATTTTTCTCGACGAATACTTTTACATGATAAACCTTCAGCTTCAAGTTCGATTAGTTGATTTATCAATCCTCTCAATATAATCATAGCATCAATAAAGATTTGTTATTCCTCTATACGTTTCTGTTAAAAACGGTAACCCATCTGATCTATCGCCATTAAGTCGACAGATCCGTAGAGACGACAAAGCGATGAAACTTTAGTACGATGCCAAGTGTTAATGAAAGAACCCTTTTCTCCATACCTACTTTCATGAATTTAGCAGAGCACTCACGTTCTTGAGAACTGCCTCTCGTTGCTGAAAGAGGACGTTGAAAATCTATTTCTAGATAAATGTATTGTATTCGGTTTTGTTACTGCTAGATGAGGCAATCTCTGATTCGAGGAGACTGAATCACTGTAAATCGTCTCGGCTTAGTGTATTAATCTTCTAGAGCAAGAAATATAAGCATGTGAGTGTCACCACCTTCACCGCCGTGAGAGCTCTGCATTAGACAACCTTGAAGATGAGAAGAAACTTCCAGGAACGAACCACCAACAAGTCTCACGTGTTGGTCGCATCTGGAACAACCTTTACAATTCAGAGGGTCAAATAACCTTCGATTTATTTTATTATGCAACTATGTTTTCTGAATTTAAATGAGTTATACTTTTTTTTATTTCATACAGATATTGTTTTGCTTATAATATGTTATTGATCCACCTTTTTTCGATTTTATGTGCTAAACCCCTAAGTCCATAACTACTACAATGTAATAGGAAAAATATAAAAAAAAAACTATTTTCCAAAGCTTCTTTTCAAACTTGCAAACACCATATATTAAATTTTAATATTAGTGAACTCATTATAAAAAGCCTCTGGCTTCGTCTCTAATAACAATCATACATTTAGTTCTATCTAACTATCGCTTAAAGTATACCTTATAGTATACATAATCGTAATATATAATTTCAATATTAATATAAACATCTTATCCCGCGCAAAGTTCGGGTTACTATCTAGTTTATATAGTATAGTCTAAGTTAGTTAGTTCAAACAATGCAAAGCATTCAAATCTTTGAGATCGACATATAAAAATTTCTTTATTTGAATGTATAATGTTGTATCCCTTTGAAACGTGCACAACTCCATATTTGAAACCTGCAGTGAAATCGAAATGGTTTCACTTACCATTCGCATCCCTTAAAACCCATGATGCACCACCAATGGCTCTACTTGCTGAACAGTGGATTCCGATGTTGCATTTAACTCATGCTCTTTGAGGATCTCAAAAATACTGAACTGGTAGAGTTTCTTTCCTTTCATCCTCTTCCTTCTTTTTCTCAATGTAATCAGCCATAAACCACAACTCAACCGAGTTTCAGCCGTGCAATTGAGTGGAGTCTATCCATGCGGATGATGAACAGATTAGACATGAGACTCTTATTTGTGAGGCTGAGTCCCGGCCCGCTCTTCTATAAATTGTCTTAAAGAAGCTGTGTGGAAAGTAAAAACAGCTCCAAAGATCATATCGTTTATGTGGCATACGGTTTCTAATGCTATTCCAGTAGATGAGTTGTTAATAGTGAAGATGGATCCACGCTTCCAAATATGTGGCTTCGAAGGCGAATCTGTCAACCACCTAATCTTTACTTGTTTAGTGGTTTGCCAAGTTTGAGCCCTGCCACTCATACTTTTGTCAGAATCGAGGTTTGCTGAGAGTTCTTTCTTCTCCAATCTCTATTTTCTATTAACCTATTTGAATAATAGCATAAGCTTATGGATCTCAGATCAGACATTTTCTAAGGATCTTGGGCAGTATACAGAGATGAGTGTAGTTCAAGTCCTTAGGGAGTGAGCCTTCCTAGAAGAATCTATGAACCTCCACTGTTACCTTATTCCCAATAGTTTCCCAACCCTACTGAAAGAACAAACCAATTATTGAAAGGTGGCGTCGGTTGGGTCGCACTATCTAGTAAAGTTTAGCATGGTATGGCGATGAAGCTTGCACAAATTATGGATTTGCCGGCGGCATGGCGTCACCAATTACCATCTTACGCAGCGGCGCGTGTAAACACGTGTATCCAAACTTGGCGATACAGAAACCTGTGATGATGCCTGTATTGGTTTATTTACATGTTGGATGCGTATTCGCTGAAGTGGTCTTCAAAGTAGATGGATCAAGTCAGTAGATTGGGCCTGTAAAGTAGAAAAAAATCACAACGTAAAATATTTTCTAAAATATTTATGCTGTTTTCAGTTTTTATGTGAGAAAATGTATTTATGTTTAAAAAAAAAATAGTATATTTCAATAATTTCGATGTTCAATTATTAGTAAATTTTCAAGCGCGTAAACAATAATTAATTATAATAGCTTTTGAATTGCTAACGCATATATTAATAAATATTTGTAAGATGATTATACTCATCATACACACGGATAAAACACTTAGTATAGACTAAAATGATGAACTTGTAATTTTGTGGCCTCCAGATCAGTGATTTGAGATTTATTAGATATAACTAGGGGGATAGTCCCCGCGCAAGCGCGGAGCCGGGTACGTTGTTGGTGCGTTGTGTAGGTTTGTGTACGGATGTTGTCGTTTGATTTTTTTTTTTTACTTTTGTTTTTCTGTGTTATCTATTATGTGATGAATGAAACATTGAAAATCACACAACTTGATTTGGTTGATATAAGAATGATCGGTGAATTCTTATGTGTTGTTATTTTCATATCTTTTCTTCGTAAGGATTTGATCGGTCATTAGCGCTTTCATGTTCAAAAGTTATCGTTTATGGAGTTGATTAATGTTTACTTAGGTATTTGTTAGTATATTAATCAAATAGTGGAAGGAAAAAGATATTAATTTAGGAAAAATCTAATAATTTATAACCGAGTGCTCGTGGCTTGGTGGTAAAGAACTCATGGCAGTGAGTTCCGGCTATCTCACGGCTGTGAGTTCCGGCCACCTAAATTCGAATTCCAGCCACCGTCGATTATAATTTGGTGAAAAAGACGGCCCTTGAAGCTACCTACCGTAGGACTCTTAGTTTCTCTCTTTGTGTTCTATATTGGAACACCATTTTACAGGCATAAGGTGTCATCAAATCAGACAATATAGCAAAAGATTTGGTTAGAGTCCCTATTGCTGCATTCAAAAACCGAAAGCTTCATTGTCCTAGTGACCTTATGGAGCTTCGTGAGCTTGACTCACATTATTACAAAAGCACTGGTAAACATCAAGTTCATCACACTCCCATATTCAGGTCAGTGTTGCATATCATCTCGTCAATGAATTTAATTGTATTTCAAATTCTTATTCTATTTTTTTTGCCAATTACAAATGATTACTTTCTGTTTTAAAAATTTGGATGAAAATAAAAAATAAAAATGTAAATCAACTTGTAACTCTTAAATATTTTTTAAAAAATAATTATTTAAATGGTATGTTTTAGTAATTTTAAAACTATTTTTGGTGTTTTAGTAAAAATATTTATCAAACATATAAAAATATTTATTTATTTTTATTTCTTCATTCATTTTTAGATTATTTTACAATAAGCAAATTTGAATACATATGCAAAAATATTTTAGCTTTTTACGTAAATTGATCTTTTGACCTTTATCCCAATTGTTCGCGTTGTTTAAGTTTTAACTTGTTTAAGTTTTAACTTGTTTACGCTTGAAGAGGTTGCACTACTTCATCAAACCCAACTGTAGAAGCTTATGTTAGTTTGATTGAGTGAGCAATGAAGGTTGAGATTTTAGTAGAAATGATAACTTGCCTTCTTGATCGCGTGAATGTTCTTTAGCTTACTTCAAGTGATCGCTCTGCACATGCTACATCATGTTTTTTTTATTGTTAAAGAAACTCGTACTACAGAAGATATATGTTCTACAACTAAATTATGTGGCATGCAATGATAATCTACGACGGTGAAGATTGCGTCAAGTGTGTAATATATGGTATGAACATTTTTTTAGTGAAGGGCTAACTGCTGTAAAGTGGTGCTTAAAATATGCTGCTAAATTGAATCTTCAATTTGGAGCCTCCATTGAGTTTGCAAGGTAGTTGTTATTTATATACGTGTAAAAACAGAGCTTACTTGATGAGACATAAAAAAATTTGAAAAAGAAAAAGACAAGACCCTAACATGAGTTGGGAATAAGTTGTAGACATATTTCATTAATATGCAAAATTTAAAAAAGCTCCAGAGTAGTTGCGGAAGTCGACATGAGGGTCATAGACTCGAGTAGACATGAGGGTCATAGACTCCCTTACTTGAGATTTACTCAATGCATGTCTTCTTTACAGAGATTCCATGTTCAGAACCAGGTCGAGCACTTGGTAGAGCTGCCTCGCCCCTGTTTTCTTCAACCATCCCATGACTATCAAGTCTTCTGCTGGTCACAGGAACACTGATGTACACACCATGTAAGAAGGATGAAGATTAATTTATTAGTTGCTTCACTGACCTAGACCACAAAATTAGACGTGTAAGTTCATATAACTACCATAATAGCCAGTTAGCCACAGTGTAAAATAAACTCTTTCAATTGAGCAATGATTCAGAATGTGTATTTGCCATAATCCGCTGAATTGTCTTCGTTGTGGGTGGTTTTGATGCCCATAACTTCCCCAACAATATCTTATATCAAAGAGTAATGAGTCATAACATTTTCAATATCAAACAAAACAATCGTAACCGATAATCCATATACTATGGAAGCAAGGTTGAGAAAAAGACCTGGTAGAGGATGTTTGCGTTAGCGAGTAAGATCATTTCATCAAAGCTCCGGAACAGGAAAACCTCCCTCGGCATAGGATTAATGGTTATATAAAATGCTGAATGAATCAATTGAGACGGGTGCAGTAGTCAGCTTGAAGTACTGATTGCTCTTTGTCCCATCAAATGAACTCAGCTAATAAATACCTCTCTCTCTCTCTGAGGAAGCGTTGGAAAGTGATCAACTGGTGGACGCTAAATGATCCCTGGATCAGCGTGGACTGCATACTTTAAAAAAAAAAACAGACGTTATAAACACAGTTATCTATTACAATAAGAGAAAATAACAAAAAATTCAGTGACTTCTCGATCTATAGAATATAACGTTTGAAGCAAAACTTCAATAATTTAAAGAAACAACCAACTACTTGGCCATAGACTATTCATGCAAAAAAATAATGGTGAAAAATTGAAGACCCCATCACACACAAGTCACAACCACAAACTACCCAACCTTTCGTCTATCTGAATGGGCGGGTCATCTAAAAAGATCTTTTTAACATCCTTCCCTACCCTCTAACAATTTCAAAACTCTTAATACTGTAGTAAGTTTCAGACCATTCCTGTGATCTGACATGAACACAAAGACAGAGAAGAATGATTACCACATTGGCAAAGACAACTTGAAGTTCATTGAAGAAGTTTTCTCTACGCCTTTCATACTCAGCAGCAGTCTGTAAACACAAAAAAAAAAACATATTAGCTAAAATAAGGAAACAATTCTAACTAATTACATTGGCCTGAACCATTCAAACACTTTCTCTATGAACTTCTCTAGAAACGCTAATAATTTGCCAAAAAGTTCCAAACTTTCTAATGAAGTAGATAAGAAAGAAAAGGCAGACACCTTAGTGAAGACACCAACACCACATTCCATGGCGAGTTTAGCCAAGAAGAGATCATCAGCCAAAAGACTTTCCCTAAACCCAGAGAACTGCATCAGCCACCTCATCACAACCGATCTCTGAAGCTCAAAATACCTGCTCATTGGAGATGAAGGTGTTGAGGTCCCCTATGGAGACAAGTTCCAACACTACATCTGCGACACGAAAACTACATAAGCGACGTTTGGTGTGGAAATTATGAAATTATAATTGCGATGAGTAACATAACACACCTGGTAGCTCTAGTTGGTGTTCGCAAGCACTTGGAGGTGATTGTAACGTCTCACCATGAATTTGTCAAACTTGATGATTGGAGCGTCCGTCTCAACCTCACTGATACGCGTCGAAGGTAAGAAACGGATCACGAACTGATGCTCCGTGATCTTGTACATGTGAGCCACACACGCAACTTCAAAACGGTCCAATCTGATAATAGAACCAATTTTCAAATCGTTCTGGTAGTGGTTGGCCCGGTTAGCGGGTATGAAGCAGTGAAACACAGAGTCCTGCAGGTATAAAAAATCATGTATTAGGAAGTTTTCACATACGAAGGAACGTAAAGCTTTGTTTTCGGGGAAAAAAATAAAATCGAAACAATCCTCACCAATTCATCAAGAAGGAAAATCGTTATCCCCATAAACTCATTGTTCTTGTTGATGTTCCTGGAATCCCAAAATCGGATGAGGCGAGCAACAACTGACTGAGCAGCTCGGCCGAGGCGAAGGGAGCCGAAAGTGGACGGCGGCGTTAGCGACAGAGGCGTTAGGGACGGCGGTGTTAGCGACGGGAGCACCTGAAGAAGTCATTTTCGCGATGTAGTTTCGAGATTTAAACGAAGGGGAAAAGGGAGAATAAAATTTGAGATGAATGAGAACTCACCATAGACGACATAGATATATAGGAGACTGGAGTGTCCGTTACAGGAAGATGATTCGTGACGTCGGCAGAGATTGTGTGTAGGTTCGTTCATAATGATCGACAACAAAAAAATGAATGCGGGAAGAGGAAGAGCCTCAGATGAAGGATCCCGAAGAAGACGGCAACCCAAATCAGCATAAGCCGACGGCCATGCGGACGGTTAAAGGCCGGAGAAGCCCATGACAGAAATGTGTATAGTCCCAACACACACACATAACCCATATCGCGACTTTCAGGTAAAAAAAAAATAGTATAGGTCCAACACATACAAAACCCATAGCTCAACTTTCAGGAAGGAAAAAAATTAAAAAAATATAATGGGTAGGGCCCACATACCTGCTGAGGTGTCTCTCCAGTAAAGAGTGAACTGTACTATTATATTATAGACTAGGGTCGGCCCGTCAAACGGGAGGTAAGTTAGAAAAAAAAACATTTTTTTATGAATTTGCATTAATTTTATGAAACATTTTTTAAAAAAAAAATTGTAGATTGAAAACGAATATTATAAACAAAAATAAATAAATAAAATTCGGAGATCGTGTTGTTACTTTTAATAAATATTTTTGGACTGAATTAATATGACATTAACTTTCATTATTCTATGAAGAACAATCTAATATAATAAGATTAATGATATCTGTATATAATTATGCAATGATCATGACAGATAAATATGTTAAGGAAAAGCTTATATTATCTAAGCCAAAACAACATTTTGTTAATGTGAGTAGCTTGGTCTGTGTATGTTTTAATTAAAATGTGATAGTTTTCTCTTGATGAAAGTCTTACTTCAACTTCCATGCCACTCTTTAAATTGAATACGGTCTATCGTTATTAAATAAGTTTAGAATTTATTAGATAGGTTTTACTATCAATTTAGAAGTTATTAATATTGTGTAAACTTACGTTATAAATTAACAATATATTTAAATTAAATGATAATACTGCATAGACGTTTTTTATAGAATTCATGCTAGTATGTAATAAAAAGCTTATGGTGCAGATACGTGTATTATCTTGCAAAATATATTTTTGCATTGGTGTATTAATACATTGAAATAAAACCGTTTACCGCACAAAGGGAATCGTTCAAAATTTTCAAATATCAGAGTGTTCTTTTATTCAAATAGCTAAGTAGGAATAATATATAATAATATGTTTGCTCTACTGTATGAAAAAAAAAAGAAGTTATGAGCACTATCTATCGTGAAATCATGGACCTTAAAAAAATAAATTGATGTAAATGGGTAAAGCAAATAATTGTTCTTAAGTTTTTTTTTGCTAAAACATTATTCATATGTTTATCAAATTTGTAAATTCAATTTTACATTCACTATATAATATTATACATTTTATATATAAGTTCACTAATATAGTATAAATTTATTGGTTCATCTAGTTTTTTTGGTTTTTACGGGTTATTTTACACATTAAAATAAATAAATAAACATTTTATTATATTTTCGACATATGTAAATCCAATTAAAATCATCATACTCGGTTCTGTTGATTTACATTAATTTGTCATACCGGTATGATCGGATTGATTATCAACAATATCATAAGAGCTATTTTTATGACGTATTCATAAGACGAAAAACACGACATTATTTATTTACTAAAATATAAAAGTATACTGTTAAAAGTATTATTTTTAATTTGATCTAAAGCCTACGTGACAATATTCTCGCATGTTTATGAGTTACAGCAAAAGCTCACACGATCTCCAATACTAAATTAATGAAACGCTGTGTTTTGGACGCGGACATATGTCGCCTTTTCAAGACTCGAATTAGTGACGTGTCCATTTACGTGGACAGCGTAGGAGGGAAGAAAACCCAACTTTATATATAAAGATTTGCAAAATTTAATTTAACTAAAGATTAATTATTTTTCTGGGTCAAGACTAAAGATTAATTTGTACAGAAAAAATTAATGACCGTTTGATCAATGTGTGGTTGGGTCCCACACTACCAAAATAAGACCGTTACACGTAAGTAAAATCGTCAAACACAAACAAGTCACTACTGAATAAATCGGACCGTTGCGAAAGTCAAAAGAGTAATAATAAAACCCTTTTTACTTTATAACATTAAATGAAGTATTTGCTAACAACAAACTCTTGAGTAAACAAAACAATCTCTCTTTTTTTGTCGCAGAAGAAGAGGAAGAGAACGATTCATTAATGGCAGATTTGATCTCAACCCCAAGCATGGAACCTCTGCTCTTCTCTGTTGATCCAATGTCTCTCATTCTCTCTCAAAATTCCGACACACATCAGCTTAAACTCTTGTTAGACGGTTTCTGCGGATTCGAGAGGGGACCAAGATACGAGGAATACTCACGGTTGCGTGAATCGAAGCTTCGCATGAAACGCGATTTCCAGAGATTTCTCGACGAGGAAGAAGCAGAAGAAGAAGAAGCAGAAGCAGAGCCGAAGAAGAAACAAGTGAGGTTCGAGGGTGATTCTGTAATTTCACGAGAAGAAGAAGTTGTAGTTACACCGGAGAAGATAAAGAAGCAGACTCGGTTTGGGTTTTCTCCGATGTCGAAAACGAGAAAAGCTGCTCCGACTTCTTCTTTGGCTCAGTCGGTTCCTGATTTCTCCGCCGTGATACGTAAAGAAAACCGCCGTCCTGTTAATTACAACACTACTCCTCCGCCGCCGTCTTCGAAGAGCAGAAACGGCGGCGTTTTGACGGGATCGGCTTCTTCATCTTGCATTGCCGCGAGAGGGAGCAAATCGGCGAATGCAGGGGAGAAGAAGAGTAAAGGGTTTATGGGAATGGCGCGGAAGAGCTACGCGAACGTTGAGGATCTTAAAAAGATTTCAATGGCAGCCGCTTCGGCTATTAACGGCGTCGGAGTTGGAGGGAGAAAAGCCGTTGGCGGTGGCCGGAGCATTTTGGGTTACCGACAAGTCTACTGATTTCGCTTCCAATGCTTTGATTGTTCTCCCACGACTCTTTGGTCTTTGTTCATTTGTGTGCATTTTGATTGATGAGATGGCATTCTTGATTTGGTTTTCCTTAGTTTTTTTTTTGTTAAAGGGTTTTCCTTCGTTTTACTATTTTTTTTTTTAAGTTGTGTTTGTGATTGATTTGTTTGTAAAAAATAAACATACATTTTTGATTTAAAACTCATCTGACTTTTTCAATCAGTTTTCGCATTCATAATAAATAAATCAATGTAAAATATGACTAACTAGGTGTCTTGCCCGCATATGCGGGTTTAATCACTTTACAAATATTTATTAGTTTATTTTTTATTAATTCAAAAACTAGCATAATAACTTATTATTTATGTTTTCAAAAAAATTAAATCAAACCACTTAATTTATTATAATTGTTTTATATTTTATTAGTTTTCGCATTCATAATAAATAAATCAATGTAAAATATGATTAACTAGGTGTCTTGCCCGCATATGCGGGCTTAATCGCTTTACAGATATTTATTAGTTTATTTTTTATTAATTCAAAAACTAGCATAATAACTTATTATTTATGTTTTCAAAAAACTAAATTAAACCGCTTAATTTATTATAATTGTTTTATATTTTATTTTTTAATTTTATAATTGAAAAATGTGTTTTAAGATAACAACACAATATATAAGAATTATCTTATTTTTAAAAAGGTTAATATTATTAATAAAAATTCATTTTTGATTATATAATTAATTATATATAAAATAAAAATTCATTTTTGATTATATAATTAATTATATATAAAATTCATTAAGGGTAGTATAGATATTAACCGCTCTAACTTTCAACGAGAGAGTTCCGTTGCTAAAAATTATTTCGCAAATAATAGTATAGATTCTTCTTGTGTTTGTGAGATGAGGATGCTTGTTTCTCGGCGGATGCTCTTTTGAGACGATCGGATTCAAAGTCTCACCAGTTCGTCGATATTAGAGTTGCCCGAGTCTTTGAGCACAATGAGCAGAGCATTGATCATATTTGTTTCCCAATCCTAAGTTAGAAATCTGTATGAGATTAGATGAAATCAAATGGAAAAATAAGTCCCTGTGTGCTTTTCCTTTAGTGGAACTTGGCCTACAAAAAAAAGGAAACGTAAGTTGGTCAAGCGTCTGAGGTAGATAGAGGTGTTAAAATAAGCTATAGCTCATGAGCTAGTTCAGCTCAGCTCAATTTTTTATGAGCATGATCTTTATTTTTTAGGCTCATTTAATAAATGAGTTTAATGATCGAACTTAAATTAGATCACGAGTTATTTGAACGATCTTTATTGAACGTGAGCTAACTCATGAGCTTGATAGTTTTATACTTTATATGTATATATATATGGATGACTTCTATTTTCTTATGAAAAAAATAATTTCTATACTAATCATATTTATCTTATAAAATTAAAATATAAAACCAAAAAGTAATAAATATATACTAAAATGTAAAAGAATATTGATATAAATCCTCTTATCATATATCTTTAGAACTAAAACACAAAACTAAATATTCCTAAAAATTTCATGCGGAATATATATCTTTACGATTTGAATAGATAAAGAGTTTGAATATGAATCATCACAAGACTTTTATGTAAAATATATTTTTGTATCACTGATTTAGCTTTGATTTAATATATTATTAAGTCTTGGTTTTATTCAGTATTTAAATATTAATGCTTTCGATTTTTAAATTTAAAATTATATTATTTATTTTTTAATTATTTTTATAATTTTTTACTTTTTATGTCTGATCACGGGTTAGCTCATTTAACTCATGATCTAGATTATCTGAGTTCGAATTTGTATATTGAATCTCATATGACAAATGAGCTGAGTTGAGCTAGCTCATGAAAGACCCGAATTCACCATGAGTTGAATTGAATTGAGCGAGCAAATTGAGCTGAGTTGAGCTAGCTACCTCATTTTTACACTCCTAGAAGAGGTAGACACCTTCTTCTGAACCATCTAATGCGAACAAAGTTTCACAACATTAACTAGCTAAACCGACTTTGAATTCATACCAAATTAGTTACCTAAAAATATATAGAAACCCATAATTATATCAGCCTCTCGGTTTTGTCCTTAACCCAAACCGATCAACCAACAAACATTTTCTTAGTCATTTAAAGACGTTCGTAAGACCATTTGTATGAAGCAACAAATTGCACATGTCTCACAGCTAGAGTTGTGGGTCGTAAAATCTTCACAAGTAAGGAAGTTAGATGATAATGTACAACAAGGTCACCAAACAATTAAACATGCCTTACTTAAATTACTCCCAAACCTTTGTTGTATTAGTCAATTAAATCTTCATCTCTCCAAAACAAAGTCTAAGAAAAAATGCAATGCTACACAAACTATCCAATCCCGTATTGGGGTTTGTTGATTTCTTTTGACAAAGACGACAGTCATTTATTCTTGCATAATAATTACGTTGGACTAAACTCTAAAGGAATTCAATGTTGTTTCAACTATTTGGACGTGTATTTTAGGCTTTCAGAAATTGGACCATTCCGACTCTTTTGACCGTGACTCGGTATCTTAAAAATTGTTATTCTATATATATAGAAGAAACAAAAATATATACATACTAGGTTAAGCTTGAGCGCAATAAACATCACACATATAAATTATTTTATGTATGATATATTTTTTTACTTATTATGAAATAATAAATATATATTGAATAATTAAAAAGTAAGTAACTATTACATATATAATTAAATTGATGCAAAAATATAAATAAATTATATTAATACAACAATAATTTTTCGATTTGATATTATATATAATTAAATTTAAATGATATTAACATATATATAAAATATATTTTAATATTAATATCTATTAAATGATGTTTTCTACTCATATGTTTTTTTTATCATTTGTATATTTTATAACAAAAAAATTAAATTATTGATAACAAAATTTTCATTATGGAACTAATAGTTTTAGTAATTAATAATATTTTTAAAAATTAAGTTGTCAATAGTTGTTCAAAGATTTTATCAAAAACATTTGTTCAAAGTAATTTTGAATTTAAAATATTTTTATATGGTGTATAGTTTAATTTGAAACGATATATATATATATATATATATATATTTTTTAATCTTAATACTTATTAAATGAGATTTTCTACTTATATGATTTTGTAATCATTTGTATTTTGTCATAACAAAAATTGTAAACCATGGATCACAAAATTGGAATGTGAGACTTTTAACAGTTTGAGTAATTTATAGTCGTTTTTTTTAATTCAAAATATAACATATAAAGAAAAATCTAATTTTTATTATATGGTTAATATGGTTGTTTAATTTATTTTAATAGTTTAAAATTAAACAAAATGATGTAAGATAATTAATTTTTATCAAATCTTATTATTCAAAATCATTAATTGTCATATATACTTTAGTCACAGTAGGAAATTCTGTAATTTTTATTTAAGGAAATAGGGAAGAACATTAATAATGAATTTTTGGTTAGTTTAATAAAAAGCTTATTATATATTTATATCGACCATCTTATTTTTCTAAAGATTCAAAGAATCATCCTAGTGATGACACGTGACTATAAAAAAATGTTGTAATATTTCTCAATTAATATATAAAAGATTTATGGTTAGTTTAATAATAAACTTATTATATATTTAGATGGACCAACTTAATTTTCTTAAGATAAATCATCTTAGTGAGACACGTGGGTAGAAAAAAATGTTGTAATGTTTTTCAATTAATATATAAGGGATAATTATAATCATCTATCATCTACTAGTAGCTGTCCCAAGAGAACCTATTTGGCAAGTCAGGTTTTGAAAAGAGATATCTCCAAAGTGAATTCATGTTAGAGGACATGAATCGAAAATCCAAGTTTTTGAAAGTATTTATGATCCGATATTTTTATCCGAATAATTAACTATTTGATCTAATTCGATATGTACCTATCTGGATATTTGGTGTACGAATATCCAGAAAATTTATGTTTTAATTGGATAACCGATTCGATACGTACATATATTTTTTTTTTAAATCCAAAATAACATAAAATAATATTTTTTATTATAATTTTTTAAAAAATATTTAATTTTAAAAACTCTAATAACTTATGTAATCAGTTTAATAAACAAATATTGTAAACTTGCATAAAAAGTAATAATTTTATAATTTACATATATAATTTTTAATATATGTATATATATGCATGTAACACATTAGATCAAATATATTTTTTTATAAACAATTATTTGTGATTTGCTTCGTGTTTGTAGATATTGCATATTAGTATTTGTTTTATTTCGTAAAGTTACGAAAATTTGATTTTTTTTTTGTTTGAATCAATCTAGATAACGAATCAAATCAAAACTTGCAGATATTTTGTCCCATCCTAGTACTAACACCAATCCGCAATAGAAGTAAACGGTCTACTTTTCAGCAAAGAATGATCATCCATCAGACAACTTTCGTCAATCTTATTAGTCAAAGGTTTTTAAATCACACGTTTAATCAATCGTTGTATCCAGTTTGACTAGTATTTGTATTATTGATCGTTTGTCGGTTTGATGTTTTTGGCCGGTACGTGCATTGTTCAATCGTTTTATCTTCTTCTCAACAAAATAGATTTTTCTTCAATATACAAATACTTTTCTGTAGCTAAAAGTTTGAATATATATATTCCGAATTACAACAATCTCTATAACTTGATGTAATAAATATATCAAAACTTGAATAAAATGGAAGCTAAGCATAAGTATGACGATCTTCCTCAAGATTCGATTTAGTCATTCATACTCCAAGTTTATTAGCAATAAAAAATCATTTCAAATACAAGCGCTATTAACTTTCTAATTAATGGTTAGAAAAAGAATATGCGACTTCTCCACAAGTTTATGAATCCGAGGTTACTAAAAGTATTCTTCATATTTTCCGATCCTGGCTGCCGGAAAAAATAGGACCTAAGCAAAACATATCAGCTAATGGGACATTTAAAGCCGAACTATTCATGGATCTTGAAGCCCTAATCTCTGTAGAATTCATCTTCTGCAAACTCTTCTTCTTCTTTTTCTGTGGATCACTATTGCTCCGATGATATTCTGAAGAAGAACTTGTCTTCTTGTTTCTCATCGAGTAGCCGACAGATTTGCTTCTGACAAGCCAAAAACCACACCCAAAACTTGGATCATCTGAGTCAGAGTCTCTCGTGTCCGATTTTACAGCTAGGGTTTTAAGCTTGCTTTCGGTAGAAGTAATCTCGTTCTTCTTGGAGGGCTTGGCAGACGCAGTGCGAGAGAGGTTTTTCCAGTTGGAGAAGAGCTCATCGGCGTGAGAAAACCGTTGTTTCGAGTTCTGACGAAGGCAAAAATCGAACTCTGGACTTGAATTGAGACAGGACTGGTCTGACTCTGATCGAAGAGGGACTCTCTCTTCCGAATGATGAAGATTTTGAGACGATATCAAGCTTCCTCTGTTTGTATGGCTCATCGTAAGGATTACGAAAATAAGCTACTTGATCTTTTTTTCCAGAGCTGCTTGATATTTTTTTTATGAAGAATGTCTTAACAATTGTGATGTACAAGTTATATATATACACGTCATTTACGTCAACAAAATTCATTGTTTGTTTTTGTACTTTTAGCATTCTTTCAGTCATTTTTAATTATCAAATTTTGATAGAACTGTCGACTTATGTTACACGGTTTTTACTTTACGAAAAATTAATATGAGACATTAAAGTAGATTACATAATATGATATATGTTAAAGTAACTTTGTAAAACGAAAAAAAGTTAGAAAACTAAAATCTAACTTGGAATTTAAGTTTTTTTTTTATTGGGTGTAGGAAAGACTTTGACTTCAGCACTGATATTTTGGTTCGACTTTGAATAGTTGTAGTCGTAGGAAGGGGGTCGGTCGAGTCCACATTTCCAATAGTTAAACAGATTAAATGTTCACCTAATTACAAATTATAATAACTCGTTACTTTTCATAAATAAATATCATTTTGACACTTTATCTTATTACACAAGAAATATCACTTAAAGTTTTAATGATATTTATACATATTATAATTTTAATAATGATTACAAAATGCTTTGATCTTATAAATAATTTTAATTTATTTCAAAATTTATTAGTTAAATAAATATAATTATAAAATATAATTGAATTTTAATTATTTTAATTGATGTGAAAATGTTAAAATAACATTTTTTATAAAAGGAAAAGAATATTATTTATATCTAGAAAATGATTTGATTAATTCTTTAATATTAGTTGTTGTATAAGTCACAAAGAATAATACACACTTCATTGATTTGTAAACTAATGAAGCCCTAATGAAATTAATAATAATAATAATAATAATAATAATAATAATAATAATAATAATAATAATAATGGAGCCTTGTAACAATGAAGCATATTTAGTGATGACAGATACGCATATGCCTAATTCCTTATAAAAAAAATTGACATATCTGTGAATCCTAAAATTCGCATTACGTATTTGAGAGTGATTGTTTTGTATAAATGAAAAAAAAAAGAAAAAAATAATGTATAAATTCCAAGCACAACCATGTAATCAAGTATGATTTGACAAAACAATACTAATATAGAAGCTATCGACTTACAAGATCGATGATATAAATAAGAATAAACAACAAAAGTGATGAACAAAAGAGAGATCAATGAATATATGTGGGAGAGGTCGATGTCTACTATGTGTGTGTTGATGAACGTGTCCTTCATCTTACTCTTCCTCTCCTTTTTTTTTTTTTTTGAATATCAAGAGGTTCAGGGTCAGCCCATAATCCCCTCCCCTCTAAACCCAAAACCACTGTATGTAATATAAGTTTTGTCCTAGGGGACCTCTGACACTATTGACTAGGGGTGGGCAAAAAAACCAAACCGAACCGAATCAAACCAAACCAACTGTACCGAAACCGATTCAAACCGAACCAAAGTTTATTTCAAACCATTTGGTTGAAAATTTCTCCAATCCGAATGGTTCGGTTCGGTTCAGTTTTAAACCGAACCGACCGAACCGAACCGAGAAACTGATGTGTTTTTGTAATTATTTAAATTAAAAATATTAGTAATACCGATATACTAAAATTCTAATATCAAACCACATATTTTTCAATTTTCATAACATATATTCTTTTAACCGAATATGTATTCATTCAAATATTTGATTTAAAAGAAATAGAAAAGACTGTATTTTCATATTCTTATATATGTAAACATGGATGTTAAATCTAAACCTTAAACCTAAAATTTTTTTTTATTAAACACAAAAGTTCTTCTCCACAGTCACATGGAAGATGATTTATTGTAGGCGTTTAAATAATGATGTAAGAGACATTGATGATTCATTGGATGCTTTTAAATAATGATATAAGAGACATTACTAATGATGTTGGTTTTTTTTTTTAGTAAACTTTCATTTGTTTTAATTCTTATATACTTTTTGTGACTTTTAAATGTTTTTGTTTCAGTTTTATATTGAATTTAGTTCACATAGTTTATGTTTACATAATTTATGTTTTAAAACATAATTTCTCTTAAAAAGTTAAACTAAGAAGAACCTAATTAAACTGATCCAAAAAATAAACCCAACCAAACCGAATATAAACCGAACCGAACACAAACCGAACTAACTATAGTTAATTTCAGTTGAAAAAATACTAGAACCAAACTAACCAAACCGAACCGAACCCGAAACGAACCGAGAAAATAACCGAAGTACTCACCCATTGACATGATTTTTTTCTAGTTGAACTAATGACTTTCTATTTTCTCCTTTTATATTCATCCTTCTCATTTAGATTCTCTTATATCTTCGCCTTGGTCTTGTTATCGGGCCCCGGAAATCTCGGGTTTCCCTCTTTCTTCTAGAATGAGTCTAAGGTCAGCATTGAGCTCGGGCTCGATTAATCACCATCACTAATATAAACCTAACCGAACACAAACCGAACTAACTATAGTTTATTTCAGTTGGAAAAATACTAGAACCAAACTAACCAAATCGAACCGAACTAAGAAAATAACCGAAGTGCCCACCCATTGACATGATTTTTTTCTAGTTGAACTAATGACTTTCTATTTTCTCCTTTTATATTCATCCTTCTCATTTAGATTCTCTTATATCTTCGCCTTGGTCTTGTTACCGGGCCCCGGAAATCTCGGGTTTCCCTCTTTCTTCTAGAATGAGTCTAAGGTCAGCATTGAGCTCGGGCTCGATTAATCACCATCACTCTTTCTTCCACGACGACCTTCGATCTTCAATATTTTCGTCCTGAGGGGAAATGTTCCAAGACTTATCTGAACACTCTGAAACCTTATTCCTTTTAGTCCGTGTCCAACATTATTGTGAAAACCTCAATACACATTACTCTTAGTGCACAGTAAAGAATGTATGAGTGGAGCATTAGAGCTTAGGACCATGTATTTTTGGTATTTTATGACTATATTTGGCTAATTTTTTTTTGAAAGTACATGTATTTGCAATCTAGTTATTCCGGTGAAAAAAGTATTGAAACGTAATTTATTCTCACTTTCCAGCCAGAAACCTTTGTACACATACGTCAGAGTAGAATATGAACATGTCCAAGTCACCAGTCCTACCAATTTAGATCATTTTCAAGGAGAATTGGTCTTACCAAGTTTTTTTTTGTCTTACCAAATTCGAGAAAGTAAGATACCAAATACTTGTTTTGGTTAGCTATATAAATATTAATAATTAATGGTTTGTGGTTCAACAAACGCATAAAGTTGATTTTTCTAGCATAAAAGTCTAAACTTGTATTGTTTTTATGTTACAATATATGGACGTGTACATAAGTACCACCAGTATATGACCATTAACAAACATTTAGGAAGTTGATTAGACACGTGCTGAAACTGAATGCCATGCATGGTTTTACACAAACTCTAAAACATTGGATGAGACTCAAACAGTGAACAAAACAAGTAATATACAAGTTTTTTTTTTTTGATCAAACCATTCATTAATTAGGAAGAAACAGAAACAGAGTTTAGCCACCAGGGCCAGAGTTTACAAGATCCTGAAGACTTCTCTTTGCCAGAGAGTCAGCTTCCAGGTTAAAGGAATGAGAGATAAACATAAAGGAGATAGATTCGAAGTCTGTGCAGAGAGCAAGGATATCACTGAGAACACTTTGAATCTCCACACATCGGCTTCGGTTGTTGATACAATCCATGAGGATCTTCGAGTCTGAGCGGATATGCAGAATATGTGTCTGGTAGATGGACTGCTGAGGCACAGTACAGTGGATTCGGCTTGGTATAGATAGATGGATCAGGATTTGAACAACTCTTGGGGTTGAGAAAAAAAGATAATCATGTGTCTTCTTTGCATTCAGAACGGAAGGCATTTATTTGGGAAATGAAATCAATGCTACAACACACAGATTGTCAACATTTTGGGACTGTCTGTAAGGATATTGTATCGACGCTTAAGGACCCCAAAGCATGACCGAGATTCTCCACAGAGCTAGGGGAGGTAGCATTACTTCAGAGACAATTTTCGGATTTCAAGATTTCCCATATACTAAGAGTACAGAATCAGACAACATATGGTTTAGCTAAGATTGCTTGTACGTTTGATCATATTCTACATTTTGTTGGTTGTTCTATTCCGACCAGGATCTCCAGACCACCTCTAGTTTGAGTAATAGAATACCATTTTGATGTAAAAAATGAACAATTAGGAAGTACGAAAGAGGAATTAGATTTCGTATGATTCATAAGTTCAATTTAGTTCTATTGTAAAAACAGCTATGTAGACTGAGTTCAAGTATCAGATTCTTTACTAGCAATAATTTATGAGGAAAATATTATAGATGGAGTTCACCATTGCAACAAATGGCTTTGGGGATACGACAAAGAATAATTCATTCAGGTTATGGTACAAAAGATTGGGAAGATCCATGGATCCCAACGATGCCAGCAAGAACTGCCAGATCCATTGCACATGTTGCTCATCCTATGATTATTGTGAGTGATTTTATTGAGGGTATTACAAAAATATTGAAGGTGGAGAAACTGAGGGACTTTATCACGCAAGAGGATGTCCCTTTGGTTCAATTCTTTCCCACAAGTCAGTCAGAGGAAGACATTAATTTTGCTGTAACTATACGATGCAGGGATTGTACACTGTCAAATCGGGATATTGGGTGGCAAGGAATATACTTATCAAGGAACCTGATGACATATATTCAGATCCTAGGATAACACAATATCAAGCCTTTGCTTAGAAAGTTAACACTCCTCAGAAGATACGTCATCTTCTATGGCAAGTCATATAAAGAAGACCTACCGGTAAACATGAATCCAACACGTCGCCATATGAAATATGATAATCATTATCTTAGATGTGGAGCTGAACATTAATAATAAACATACTATTTTAGTGTCCATGAGCTCTTCAAACTTGGGCCTTAGCATCAATGCCTTCTTCTCCATTGGTTATCCCTGTTACCAATGTATATACAACGATGGATTATCTTTTATGGCGTAGGAACGATATCATATCTCAAAAGTGGATATAGGTCTGTTCCATGGATAATACAATATATTTGAAAGATACGAGAAACTTTTCGGAGGACTCAATAAGGATCTCTTGGAGACTGTTAGACATGTAGAAGGAAAATACCAAACATGTTTCGAAGCTAAGAAAAAAGGGCAGATAAACAAGAAGTGAAACAAAATCATCTACTCAAGTCGTACGCTTACAGGAGAGATATGTATGATCGACGGATCATGGACTCGTAACTCATCTCTTTAAATGTTATGGATGGGCTTTGACAAAGTTGAGAAGCAAAGTTCAGCTTATGGGAGCAAAGAATCAGAGGGGGAGAATGACATCGCTACATGCGGAGGTTGTACCACATTAATTGTCCATCACTGACAATAGCTTCCTTGCTTAAACAAGTCCAACAAGATTTTTATACGCGTTTTAAAAACATGAAATGAGTATTGTAAAATTTTAATTTAATTTAATAAAGATAAAATATTGAGTTTCAATTATTTTTTTTGCTCATATATATATGTTAAAAAATTTTATTTATGCATAGTGGTAATAAATATGTTTAGTTTATTTGATCTAGAATTATTAGATTTTAATAATATAGTAGAAACTCAATAAATAAATATTCCATAAATTAGTAAACAATATAAATTTTACTAGTTCAGAGTTGGGCCAGCGTAAAATATGACACAATTCGATAAGATAAGATAATATATATTTTTTAAAAAAATATATAAATATACCGCTCCAACGTAAACATAAAATAATAATTAATGTATATTAATTATATAAATATATTTTATAGTTTGTATTTGTTCATACTGAAATTTCTTTTAGTTTTCCAAGAAATTCTAAATATTTTTATGTTATTTTTATATTCTACACCTAAAATTCATCTACATTCACGTAACTATTTTCCATACACCATATAACCTAATAAGAACAACATAAAATTTTTAATTCATATACCGTAAAATAAAATATTTTTATTATTTACATAAAATAATTTTTTTTTTATATATATATTAATAAAATGTCAAAATCACAACATTATTAATTTATCGAGTTTGTTAAGCTGGAAACTTCTATTACAGTAAAAATTCTATAAATTAATAATGTTATAACTAAAAGAATTCATTAATTTGCAGAGTTATTATTTTAAGAGAATTCCCTTTTATATTTATATTAAAAATGAAAAACATATTTCATTCATGATATTGTTAAAGTTTATAGATATAAATTTTAACTATTTGTTAGATTATTGATATACTTTATGTATGATTAAAACATATCATATAATACACATTTATTTTATATGTAATTCGATAAAACTAAAATTAGAGATGAAATTTATTTTGAAGAAAGATACACAATAATAGTTTTCTATATGTTTATATAAAATTTATATTATGGGAATTATTAATTAATGATTTTAATGAGACCATATATTTACCTAAGAGTTTTCTAAATACTATCATTTTATTATTTTATCGAATTATTTCATAATTTACACCGGTCCAACTTGAGATTGGAAAAAAATATTAATTTTTCGAGTGTTAATTGTAGAGTTTCTACTGTATATACTTAACTACACGAGTTTTTCATTATTTCTTGTATATTCTTAACTAGGAATTTTTCCCGCACATGCGGGCATATTTATTTAATAAATATACTATTAGTTTAAAGATCAAAAAAATTAAATAAAAATTAAATTTATAATATTTTATGAGCCTTTCAATTTCTTAATTTTTATTGATTTAAAAACATTATTTTGGATAACAACATTAATATCTTGTATTTTAAAATATGTTGTTATCTTGAACACATTTTTATTATATAAGATTTGTAAACAATGATATAATTAAATAAACAAATATATAATTGTTAATATAAAGTGATGTTATTAAACCAAATTCTAAGAATTAACATAAACTACAAAATCTCAAAATAAATCAAAAGCACAAGAATGTTAAACCAAACTCAGCCTTACATATTATATTAGTCAAAGTAATTAATTATATTGTAAAATACTTCCTATAATAACTAAATTAACACTCAAACAGACCAACTATGTTGACAAACAAGACACTAATATGTAATGTATAAATATTTGGTAAAAATAAAAACAAAGAAATATTAAATTTTCAACTTAAATAACAAATACAAGTTATTCTTGCAAATGAATGATAAGAATAAAAATGAAAATATCACAAAAATCAAGTTAACAAACAAATATTAATCATATTTATTGCTATTGTTTATATACTTCTTTTTAGTATTTTAATACTAAAATAAATTTAATAATTTTCAAAAATATGCCATGACATATTATGTTTACAAACAAATATAAATCAATTTTCGTTATTTTGTATAAAAATATTTATAATATTTTAGTACAATGATAAATCTAATTATGATATGTGTATATATAATACTAATTATAAAAAATAAATAAATAAGAAATAAAGATGTAGATGAACACAAAATAAATACCTGGAATTATCTTCTTTTTTCGTAAACGTTTTCCATTTATTTTTGAGATATTTTTATAATATTAGTTTGTAATCAGTTAAATAATGAATTATATAATTTATTTATTAGATATTAAAATTTTAATTAGTCAAATTAAAATTGTTTAATGACTCAGCCTAAAATCATGGAGAACATGACAAATAAGCAAATTCAATTCTCAACTTAAATAACAAATACAAGTTATTCTTGCAAATGAATGATAAGAATAAAAATGAAAATATCACAAAAATCAAGTTAACAAACAAATATTAATCATATTTATTGCTATTGTTTATATACTTCTTTTTAGTATTTTAATACTAAAATAAATTTAATAATTTTCAAAAATATGCCATGACATATTATGTTTACAAACAAATATAAATCAATTTTCGTTATTTTGTATAAAAATATTTATAATATTTTAGTACAATGATAAATCTAATTATGATATGTGTATATATAATACTAATTATAAAAAATAAATAAATAAGAAATAAAGATGTAGATGAACACAAAATAAATACCTGGAATTATCTTCTTTTTTCGTAAACGTTTTCCATTTATTTTTGAGATATTTTTATAATATTAGTTTGTAATCAGTTAAATAATGAATTATATAATTTATTTATTAGATATTAAAATTTTAATTAGTCAAATTAAAATTGTTTAATGACTCAGCCTAAAATCATGGAGAACATGACAAATAAGCAAATTCAATTCTCAAATAATAGTATAGATTCCTCCTATTTATAAATCATATGTAACACCTATTGAAACAATATAGAATTTCATAAAATAATAACAAGATTTTCAAATTCGATAATAAATGCATATCCGTTTGTATGTGTTTAATTTGTACGTTTATATTTAAAATCGATTAGTAGAAAATTAGATACACCAAAGTTCTTATCCACAAAATACATTGAAAACATAGTACAATAACGCATTCAAGTATTTATTTTTAATAAAATTAAGTTAAAATTCAAATATGTTAACTAAATATTGAGCGAAATAATTTTTATATTTCACGGTAATGATTACGGTTCAAGTATGGATTTGCTGGTATTTTCTTTTTCTCTGTAAAATTCATTAAATCAAAACAGAGATTAAGTACATTGTGATAAACGAAGAAAGAAGATAAAAGAAAGTCTCCTGAACCTAAGCCCAAATAAAGGAAATCACCAAAGAAACTAAAACGAATTAAAAACAAACATCAAACCACAACACACAACACAATCCAATGGAAATTTCAACTTTCAACTCCGACTACAAACAAAAAAGGATGATGATCAAAGAGTACTTTGACAGAACCGCTTTCTCCATCCCACAACCGGATGACAGTCACAGATGGAAGGAAGCCACCAACGAAAAAGGGAGGAATCTAAAAGCAGCTTTCCAGAATAAGCAAACTGATATATCACGATTTTTATGGGTTTTGACCATGATATAAGTCCGGTTTAAAATATATATTATATATTTCGAATCTGCTTTAGAATTTTTCTAGGTTCATGTACATATTGGAGCACTTTGGAGAGTTTTGAGCCATTTTGGAATCTCGAGAGTTGGGATGCTGAGAAATGCAAGTCGGAGTTGGAGATTTGGTCTGGTGTTGGACAACACCCTTGTTGTACAAACAAACTGACACAAGTTTAATGATGTTTCAAAAAATTACACATTGGCTTTGAAATTTTCCTTAATTGCAAAGAAGCCCCTTAACGTGTTTTACACTATATTATGTTTTCTTAAGCCATTGTTTAAGCTACGCTTAATTAATATTTAGAGAGCTTCGAAGAGAAAGATCAGCACTCATTCAGGGATTGATTTGAAACTCCAGTGTATCTATTTTTAACTTAAGGCAATTTATTCAGACTTTAACTATGCTTTCTTTGATCATGTCTGATTAATCACTTTGTTAGATTTATAAAAAAATTAAGTTTATAATAAATTGTTAAGTTGTTTATATTGCTAGGGTGATATATTGATTTCTTCATCACTGGTTGATCTTAAAGATAAATTTTAGAGTAATTAACTAGAATCATGATCATATGATAATTGATCTATGCAACAACATTATTGATTACCTGAAACTATCTTTGATAAACTGAATAACTATTTGCAAAGAGATTTGGTTTATTTCTCCGAATTCTTTAATGAAAGTTATTCGGAAGAAGTTCACGGTGAGGGGTGTGTACCCGATTTGCTATGCTTCTTTTCCGCGAACAACTTAGGGTTTCTCCGCGATTTCGGGGAGATCAACTTTTATTTTCCCAAAACAATTTCGCCAGGTTAGATAGATCCAATCTTTGTGAGGTTACATAGATCCAATCGTTGCCCTTTTCTATTAGGGTAGAGAAAACGCGAGCTTGTTTTGGTTGATCTTCTTGTGGAGAAGAG
Source organism: Brassica napus (assembly GCF_020379485.1). Taxonomy (NCBI): domain Eukaryota; kingdom Viridiplantae; phylum Streptophyta; class Magnoliopsida; order Brassicales; family Brassicaceae; genus Brassica; species Brassica napus. Next base: position 42,669,179 of record NC_063447.1, on the reverse strand, counting down.
TTGTGACTAGGTTTTCTATTTCGTTGAGCGCTGCAGTGTTTGCGTTAGCGTTGGCCACAGGAGCAGTCACTGATGGAGTTGTGTTACCAGCTTTGTTGTCGTCGTTTGAGAGTGTCAATGCAAGTCGTGAGTTTGTCTTTCGTATTTGCAAACATGTTTCGAGCAAGCGTTTTGCGGCCGAGTGAGTAAGAGTAATCTGCCCCCTCCTTCTAGCGCAAATCTGTGGGAATCAAAATTTGCAATGTCAAAATTCAATTTGTTAGTGGAGAAATATAGAAATTCTCGATTTTCCATGAGGATGCGGATTCTCTGCAAGGGCCAACGACAAGTGATCAAATAAACGTGAAAAATACAGAAAACAATAAAATGAATTAAGAAAAGGTAGATCTTCATTTCAAATTCGCTTAAGAGCGTAGCGATTATTACAAGAGATTGTAAAAGCTTCGGCGACAAGAGCTGTCAATAGATCATTCTAGTTCTAGTCACCTAAAGCCTTAAACCTAATTGAGTCACAGCTCTTTAACAAAAGACAAAAAAAGATACAAATAAGGTTTTGTTGATTTTGGACTGAATCTTTGGTACGGTATCCTCTCAGATTGATATATTCTTTTAAACATGTTTATAATTGGTAGGTATCATATCCTTTGATACGGTATCCTATTCTGCTCACGTTCTTGTGGTTTAAATCATGGCTTTATGCATAAGAGACACTCAAGTACCTTCTCGTCTTCTCTCCAGTATATCGTACAATCATCGATGCAGACGTCTATCATTTTTGAAAACAACCCAAGACTATAAATTAATTTCTAAATCACATAATAAGAATCATCAAACAAGTTATCTTCTGGCAAATAATCTTTAAGCATCTCAGCGCATGCATCCATATAATTCTTAGGTAAATTATCATCAGTTTTAATATTCATAATCCTAGTTGCTAGAGACAATTTAAAGAACCCTTTTATACAGCCAATGTAGATTGGCTGATTTGTAACATCTAACATTTCATAAGACATTTTTCATCGAAGTTAGGTTCTTCAACATTTACAATTTTTTTAGTTATTGTTAATGTAGTTTCTGAAAATGCAATTGTAACCATGTCGTGAATCCTATCATGATCTACCATATGATCCTCCTGATGTTAATTATTTTAATCATGCAAATGAATCAGTTCTTCGTTACCAGCATCCTTATAATTAATATTATTACTACTAGGTTTATTCCCACCATAATCTTCTCCACGTTGAAACTATATATAGTATTGTGGTGCAAAACCTCGATATACAAAATGGTTTCATACATTTTCACTACGAGTAAAATTTTGTGTTTTGCACTTGTCAGAAAGAACATCTTATCGGTTTCATGTGTGATCGATCACTACCAGTGAATATTTATAGACCATAGAGAAATTCCTTTGACATTCTCCTGTCAAAATATTTGTGCATATAAATCCAGTTTCGCCATAAACATTGCAAGTGTTGGACATTTTTCCTATGTTTCACGTATTTGTATATTTATTTTTTGTTCGTGTGCTTCATTCTCAAGAGAAAATGGTATCTAGAAAATTTTCATCATTGGTAGATAAGAATTTAATAGCTCATTAATAAGAAAATGATTTACAAATCTTTTACACCGCTCATTAATTTACGACGAAATTTGTTAGGGATATAGCCTATTACAAACATATTTCCACCTACCACATCATTAGTACTTGTACATTCATGTTAAAGAATTGTAAATTCTTTCCTCGCAGAATGGTACTCTCTCTGTTCCTAAATATAAGATTTTTTAGGTAAAACACACTTATTAAGAAAGTTACATTTTGTTTAAAATATATCACTAATATTTTAAATTAAAAACTATTCAACCAATTATAAAATAGAACTATTAAATTTGACTGGTTACACAGTTTTTGATAAACTTAAAGCTACCTAAAAATATGAGAACATCCTACATATTGGAACATAAAAACTATTCTAAACATCTTATATTTAGGAACAGAAGGAGTAGTTACTTTGCAATTTTTTTGTGGTGAATTTTTTTTTGATGTTGTCGAAACATCACTTGTGTTTTTCATTGTGACATTGTTGTCACTGTTATGAACCAGATTGTGGATGGCTCATAACCAAGAGATTATGATTTGTAATCTTTCCATTTATCTATGACGGTGTAATCTCCTATATAAGGAACCTCTATGTTATGAATATAAATAGACTTTTCCATTACTTTTATAACACGTTATCAGCACGAAACTCTAAATCCCTAAGCCAATACCCAAATCGAATAACCCTAAAACCCTAACCCTAGCCAGCGATCCGACGAACCCTAAACCCCGATCGCGTCTCTTGTTCTCTCATCTGTTCCAGCTCACGTCCCCAATCAGCTTCAGCCCAAGGCGTTCCTGATCCTAGTTCAGACGTTCGCGACCCGAGAGCAGCTCCAGCACGCGACCTCTTCCTCGTTCGCGACAGCATCAGACAGCTCGCGTCCGACGATAAAAGCGTTCCCGATCAAGCAACAAAGGACGTCTGCGGCCCGATAGAAGCGACTCGATCCATTCCAGCTTGCGTCCCGTTCGTGTCCAGCTCGCGGCTCAACTCCTTTGGTGGTCCGATTCAACAATCATCTAAGGTTAAAAGGTAATTCAAAACCTAAGAACCCATAATCGAACATGGATTGATTGATAAAGAATGAAACCCTAAAACCTTAATCTTTATAAATCAAAACCATAGGGTAATAGGTCAAAAATCCTAATTGAGTAAATCGAAGCTCTAAAAGTTCGATACCCCAAACCCAAAATCATGTTCCTACATGATTAAAACCTCAAATCAATTTTTACAAGTTAAAATCCGATAAACCCTAACCCTATATCTATAAACCCTAAATAATATAAGTATCATAATTAATTATACTATAATTATCAAATCACATATTAAAACACTAATCGAATAGTTTGAAAACAAAAATATTTTCGGTTTTGATCATTGAGGTTTTAAATCTGATTGAATCTGATGCTATGTTGCTAGATTTGTTTGACCGTTAAATTGATAGATTTATTTTCTCATCCTGCTTGATTAATTGTTCATCTGATTTAAAATTGTTTAAACCGACCAGCCTGTTAAAACATTGATTGAATCCGATAGGTTGCTAGCTTGTTTTGCTTATATAATCCGATAGGTTGATAGATTGATTGAGGTTTACTTGTTTAAAATCTGAATGATCTGATTGCATGATTCTTGAGGTTTAAATCCGTGTGAGTTAGGATTGATAGTTTTTATAACCTGATTGAATGATTTGAGGTTTAATATTGCATGTTAGAATCTGTTATAATATAAGCCCTAATTCGAATTGATAAACCCTAAAATAGAATCCATGTATTGCATAATCCGAATTGAATGTTTTGAGATTTCATATTATACTAGGTTGATAGTTTCATGATATAATCAACTATTCCGAGGTTTAAGATTATTTGCTAGAAGTTGATTGATTGATAAAACCCTAATTTCGAATTGAAATCCTAAACCCTAATTTGTGTATTCCTAAAATCAGATTGCTTGATTCCATCTTGCTAATATCAACATTGAAACTGATAAATATCAGCCTTGAAACTGATTAATAAAATTGATAGAATCAGCCTTGAAACTGATTGTTTTGGTTTTTCATGATTAAAACCCTATTTTTGGATCGAAACCCTAAATTGTGTAATGCTTGAATCCGTTTGATTATTGATCCAATTGCTAGTCTTGATAAAACCTAATTAAATTTGTTTGTTAGTCTAGCTAAATCTCATACCTGAAACAGATTGATTAATTGCTAAATCTTGATTGAATGTTTTAATATTACCCTTGCACATATAGAATCTGATTGCTAAGATTGAGTGCATCATATCTACTTGGCCGTGTGGCCAGTTTACATCATATATCATCCTGACCTACATGTTTATGTTATACGCATGATCTGATTATTATCACCTTTGCATGATCTGATTGTTTTAAATTGAGGTTCCATAATTCCACTCCTGTACATATAGAATCAGTATGCTAGGTTTGCATTATAACCATATGGCCACATGAAAACATATAGAAATTGCTTGTTTGGTCGATACCCTTGCTTGATAAATCTGTGTGACTTATTATGCATCATATATCACTTTGGTCGTGTGGCCGTATTGCATTATATCACATTTGGCTGTGTGGCTTGTTTGCTTATTAGAAATGTATTGACTTGATAGTATGTCTTGTTTATGGCCATATTTTAAATATTTTATGAGATCTAAAATTGATTGATATATGATTTGAGATGTCGAAAATCAACTTGGATTTTGCTGCTCTAAATCTCTGAGGAGATAATTATTTGAAATGGGCACTGGATATTGAGTTTATCCTAAAGTCAAAGGACTTGGTGAATGAATCACAAAAGGCGATAATGCCAAAAGAGAAAGATTGATACATGGCAATATTAATTATTAGCCATCATCTTATTAAGAGTCTCAAAGATCAGTATCTGACTATAGAGAATCCTCTAGACCTTTGGACAGAGTTAAAAAAAATCGAGATATGATCACCAAAGAACGGTGTTATTACCAAATGTCCTATTTGATTGGAGGAATCCCCGAATCCAGGACTATAAGTCCGTGGATGAGTATATTGCTAGCTGGGCAAAATAATGGATTACTGATGAGAAACAGTGAATTGAGACCTCCTGGATTAATCCCATTACCTGATACCAATAAGGCCGCAGAAGAAAAAAAAGGTAACCACATCCAGAATGATAGACCACACGGTCATAGCCGTGGAAGGTGGAAAGGACGTGGCCATGGCCACTATAACACATTTGGGCGTGGGAATCACTATGGCAGAGGCTGTGGGTATCAACCAAATTTGAGCCATGGTCAAGGCAGTTGCCGTGGTATATCCTTTAAACCACAAAGGTCGACCAAATCAGTGTGCCATAGATGTAGAATGGGGAACCATTGGGCTAAGATATGAAGGACTCCCAAACATTTTTGTGACCTCTATCAAAGAGAGCCTTATATTCACTCAGCTCTAAGAGCAAGAGCAGCCTATTGAGTTTTAAAGATATAAGAATGAATAGTTTTCATATTGAAACAATGGGCGCAAGAAACAAAGAGTTCCTTCAGATATATGTATAAAATGGCCCAAGGCTATAATAAGTCCTAAAGACTATACATGCATTCTCTACTGACCTAGACTATGCATAGATCAGTATGATAGAGGCTAAAAGCCTGCGAAAATATACACTTTATGGTACGGCCTGATTGGCCATCCTGGTCCAAACATGATGCGAAAATTGATATTCAAAAGGCACACATTAAAAGATAAGAAGAGTTATCCCAAAGAATCTCACGTGTGTAGCATGTACACAAGGAAACTCATTAGGCCATCACCAGTAAAACGGCTACGAGCCCCTTTTTCATAAATAAAGACTATATGTCTAGATAATACTGGTGAATACATGTCCCAAGCGTTTAAATGATTATGGTATGTCCATGGGGGTAAGTGTGGAAAATTATATGATACATGTCCATACCAAGAACGGCTTGGCCGAAATCTTTTAAAACACAAATAGCTGATTGATAGACCATAACTTATGAGGTCAAAACTCTCATTCACAGCTTGGGCCACACGAAATTTACATGCACCTAAGTTAATACGCATCAGGCCATTTAGTGAGCATAGATATCCCCTGTCACAATTATTAACGGGTCAAGAGCCATACATACTCCATCATAAGACATTTGGATGTGTTGTCTATGTACTAATTGCTCCACCACAGAGAACTAAAATGAGACCTCAGAAGGAGGATGGGGATATATGTTGGATATGATTCTCCCACAATAATAAAGTACTTTGAGCCAACTATGGGTGATTATATTTGAGGCCAGGTACACGGATTATTTTAAGACCAGAAGGAGAAAAAAAATAATAAAGCTGGTAAAAGAATGGTAAAAGAAATATAATGGAATCAACCATCAATGTCTTGCCAAGATCCTCGGACTAAAGAATGTGAAATAGAAGTCCAAAGATTATACATTTACAAAGCTAGCTAATCAAATGCCAGACACATTTGCTGACCCGAAAAAGAATGACTAAGTCATATATAAAGCAGCTTGTAAAGCACCAACGAATTTGATGTCCAAGAAGAGACACAGTCAAGTTGCTACAGAGTCTAGACAATGTATGAAACGTGGTAGACCAAATAGGTTCCAAAATATAAGAATCCTCGGAAACAAAAGAAAGGTGCAAAGAATGATAATCAAAATCCAAATCCGAGGTTACTAAGGAAACCATCCTAGACATGGAGATAAGGCCGGCCGGCTCTAAGGTACATGTATCAAACAATGTAGCTTAGGACGCCAAGCTGCAAAGTATTAAAAGTCCTGATAATAATGAATCTCAATCGATTATATCATGTCTGGAACATAATAGAACCAATAAGGAATGTCGATATAAGATGATTTATTTGCATACAAGGTAACACTTGAATTTATGAATATAAGCGAGGATCATGAACTCACGTCAATATAAGAGTGCGCACTCGTAGAACAGATTGGATTGAATGGAAATGTGGGGTTAAATAGTTTAAGGAAGAAATGCGTATTTGGCCATATGATTAAGATGCCATATGATGTTAAAACCAGTGGATATAAATGGGTCTTGTGAGGAATAGAAATCGTGAGATATAAAGCTGGTGTTGCACAAGGATTCTCACAAAGACCAATAATAGATTATGAGGAGACATACTCCCATGTGGTGGATGCAACTAGTTTTATATTTCTCATAAGTCTGGTTATATAAGAGAGAAAATTATACTTGCAGCAAGTTGATGTAGTGACTGCATATTTATATGATCCACTGGATAATGAAAGTACTAGAGGGTATTGAGCTGAAAGTACAGCAAGTTCTCGAGAACAATATTGATAATCATCAAAGTATATGATCTGAATATCCTAGGAACCTTTGGATACAATTTCCCAAACAGTTGAATATCTCAGGAAATAGTTTGAGATGAAAGATCTTGGAAAACAAAGTTTTGTTTGGGATTACAGCTTGAGTACATTAACAATGAAATCCTTGTGAATCAAATAGTATATACAGAAAAGAGTACTCAATAGATTTAATATGGACCAGTCTCACCCATTATCTAGTACATGGGCGTGAGATCACTTGTTTTGGACACTGATCCATTCAGTCCAAAGGTGGACGATAAAGAAGTCCATTTAGTCCTGAGATGGACGATGCAGAAGTCTTGTTTTAGACACTGAACTGATTGGTCTAAAAGAAGGACGATGAAGAAGCCTTTGATTTTGGTTTATTTTATACTAACCAGCCCAAAGAGGGGTTATTTGGTTTTGTTGATTTGTTTTCTGTATATGCACACCAATTAACCTAATGTGCACACTACCACAATCAAATGGTATGTCGATGTATCACTTTAGGATCGAATCCACAGAGACCAACGATTACACTTTATCATTATGGGATCAATACTTAGCTAAAACAATGATGGGGTTTTGAGATTAAGGTTTCGTAACAAGCAAGTAATAAGATTAATTAAAGATTTCAGATGATTAAAATGCTAGCCTAGGGTGGTTTGGTCGGGTGTTAAACAAGTGTGAGCCAAACAATTATTCAAGTTCGATTAAAGACCAGTCTAGAACTCGGATCACTTAAGATCAAGTCCGATCTGTTCACAAAACACCCTAACATCTACTTTCGCTGGTTAGGGAGATGATGCTCATCCAAGTTATGTCTAGCAACCTATAACACTTTTGATGAATAGATGAAACCTATAATCAGGCACTAAGTGGTTAGCTTGATGCAAGCCTTAAGAACGACAGTGAATGAAGACAATCGATTTATAACTTATTTATGTCAAGCTCACGGATGTAACACCCTAACACCCTAGACTAAGCAAGCTGACTACTCAGCCATGAAGCAAGAAAACACAGAGACAGAGATATAAAACAACATGAAATATGGCTGAAATAAAGTAATAGGGTTCAGAGGGTTCTTCTCTAAATCGAGAGAGATGGTCTTCTCCCTTTACAAAGTAGCAAAATCTCAAGTCTCCAACTCTAAGGTCTGGTTCCTTGTGTAAAAAGTAGCGTAGTAAAATATAGAAAAACAGAAATAGAATTTTTATGGAAGCCACCGGCGGCTGTGAGAGAAAATAGAGAGATTAGGGCAAATCCCGAAATAGGTTGTAGTTTCTTTAAAAATCTCTGCCGCTGGAACAGACACTCGGATTGTTCTGCTCTATCCAGAACAGTCACTCGGGTTGCTCCGCTATCCGGAACAGTCATCAAGACTGTTCTGCAGGATATTCACCAAATTGCATTGTTTTCTGTCTCTTTTGTTCCAGCTGGTGCATCTCCCATCCAATGCAACTCCAGACCTGTAATGACTCGAAAAGGACTAGGAAGACTCAATAAAGACTTGAAAACCAATTGAAAAGCATATATACAAGATGTATAAAACACCATATATCAATTCCCCCAGACTTAGATCCTTATTTGTCCTCAAACAATGTCAAGTATCAAAAACAGGGAGAAAGGTTTGAAAGTGTGGGAACTCTCCTATTCTCAGCAACCATACTTTAACCACGAATCTCTGAACCATACAAGCAGTAAAACTAGGACAACACACCCTTACCGGAACCCCACTGACTGTTGTTCGAAAATTGGCTCCATACTCTACATCTCAAACCTGAAAAAGCAACACTATCGAGACAGAACTCCCTATATTCATTTAAGAGTAGCGTGAGCTTCTCATCACAGGCACTATTCAGGGTAGACGGTCTAGGTGTGGAACAAGCTATTTAATGGTGGAGTTAAGAGTGTTTAGGGGCAACCATTTCATTGTAAAGGATGCAGGATATCACACAAAATGGCAAGAGAGGATAGATCCATTGATGTCCACAGCCTCTACTCGTTTTTATATCTGGTGCGACTGTTCTGATGATGGAGCAGGCGACTGATTGTTTTCCACTTTCCTCTACATACTCTTCAATACTTGGTACCAAATTCTTGCTCGACCTTTCCAGTGGCTCCATGTTTCTTTTCTTTCTTCCCCTTCTCCATCACATTATTTTCGTTTTTTCGTATCTTTTTTTTTTTTTTTTTTTTTTTTGAAGACTGATATGGTGATGTGACGAAGAAGGAGGTAATACATGATCGTTCTGAGTGCCACTGGTGGTTCTGATTTCACGACCATTATGGTTCTCCGCCCCTGCTCTTGTGCAGTTCATTGGTTATGGAGCGGTTGCTCCCTTAATCTGTTTGTTCTCCTTTCTGACTGAATTTCTGGAGCAGTAATGAGTAAGAGGCTGCGTTGATCCTTTCCTCTCCGACCTTTTTGCACATATCTGCACATATGACACTGAAAAACAAATGCATGAAGGTGGAATAAAGGCTAAGGTGCAGGGTGGGAACTAGCTAAAGATGAGCTAGCCACTCAGGATCAGCAAGATGGACAAAAAGGATAAGAAGTCCTGAGTGTGTTCTCGTTTCCCTGATCTAATGCCCATAACAAGAACAATTTCAGTCAAGATTAAGTTCAAGTTACGTGGAGTTAAGTCTACGCAATGTAACCTGATCGGCTGAGAACTTCTGGAGAATCAGGTGAGATATGTCAAAGTGTTCCAGGTCCACATGTGTGTCTTTCGTCACTGCTAAGGTCACTGAATAAGATAACTAAAGCACGAGGTGGTCAGTGATCAACACAGAATAAGGTCCTAATTCCCACAAAGTTTTGACTGACTCGATCATAAAAAACTAACTCAAATTGACCCAAAAGAAAAACAAAAGAAAGAAACGAGTTAGTAAATGACGAAAACCCTCCCCCAGACTTACTTCACAACGTCCCTGGTGTGAAAATAAATCAGAGAGAAGGTGAAAACAAGAATAAACATTTTTTTTTTGGTTGAGATACTTACCTGAGTGGAGCGGACACTCCATGAAAATTTTGGGTGTTCTATCGTTAGATGGTCGCCTAGAACAGCCACTCTTTTCAGAGGGCAGGTTGTTCCATTACTGCAACCCAGAATTTTTGAAGTATATCGGATTTTTCTGCTTTTTGACCTAAGACTCAATAAACTAAAACAAGAATAAGTAAGCAAAAACAAAACGAACTTATATGTACACTTACCAGTGGGTTGCCTCCCACCAAGCGCTTAGTTTAAGTCACTACCTTGACTTGGTGATAGGGATCAATCTGGTTGAGCAGGAGGGCCTGTTCCAAAACAAGCTCCACAATCAGACATGTTCAGCTTCAAAACCCTGCTCAACAACCCTTTCACAGCAGCTTTCCCTTTCTCCTTCAACTCATGTGTGAGAATGGCTCTGACTTTAGAGAACGGTTTGGAGGTACCCTTGCACTTTACCTCATACTCGATGGAGTTCTCATCACACTTGAGAGGTATCAAAGTCATTGTAGGATCTCCCTTGACCCTTTTCTTCTGGACTTTATGTTTCACCCTTGAATTCCCTTTGAATTTAGTAGGATCAGTGCTAGGATTTTCATCAGAGAACAGCCTGCTCTCACCCTTATCACCATGCTCCTTCTCTGGAACAACCTTCAGCTTTTCTACATCAAACACTGAGATGCAAGAGGCGTGGGATGAGGAAGATCTGGTGGGTACAGCCTTGTAGAAAACTTTCTCGTTGATGTTGGAAAAGCAGACTCTCTTGTTGGGCATATCGATGGTTGCTCCAACAGTAGCCATGAATGTCCTTCCAAATATCAAAGGCATCTCATGATCCTTATTCATCTCAACAACTTGAAACTCAGCATGAAAAACGCATTCCCCTACTTGAACATGAAGGCTGCGGATGGTTCCATATGGGACTGCTCTGGAAGAGTTTGCAAAGGTCAGGGTCAGCTGAGAATGCTCAACATCAGCAATACCCAAATCTTCTACAATAGCCTTTGAGACGAGATTCACACAAGAACCAGAGTCACAAAGAGCGTCCTTGAAGGTTGTTCCTGCGATGGAACATGGAAAAACAAACTTTCCAGGATCATCAACCTTAGGCAATACCTTCAGTGCTGGTGTAGACAGTGCTTTGGTATAGAGGACCTTGATCTCCTCTTGAGTCTCTCTACAGTTTTTAAAGAACTTGAGCAATGGACGAATCTGCAGAGCATCTTCGAATGCAAGTTCTTTATGAAGCTTTCTCACCATCTTGTTAAAACCTATCAGCTGCTCTTCACTAATGGGATCCATTAGATGTCTAGGTGGAATGGGATAGGGAACCTTGGGAACATAGACTCGAGATGGTGGAGTCTCAGCAGATTCGTCGGGAGCAGTTACTGCAGAGCTAGTAGGCTGCTATGCTCTCTCTTCTGCGCCTGGAGCAGTCTCTCTTCTGCGCCTGGAGTAGTCTCAGTGAACGGCTGCTCTATTGCATTACAGTGCTCAGTCCTAGGATTTTTATCAGTTTTTCCAGGGAGCGTCCCTTGTTGCCTCTTGACACTCTCAGCTGTTTGAGCAAGCTGAACATCGATCTTTCTTATGTGGATCGTAAGAGTGTCATACTTGTTATTCAGCTCAGTGAACATGTTGTCCATCCTGGTGTCCATTTCCGTGATTACCTGATTCAACGTCTTGGCCTGAACCTGCTGACCCTGCAACAAATGTTGCATCATCATACCCAGACCCTTCAGCTCATCTGGTTGACTGTTCCCGGCAGCTAGAACAGCTTGCCGATTGCTCTGTGGTTGTCGCTGGTTCTGGTTCTGAATATGCCCGGCCGTAGCTTGCTCCATGCTGAAGACGTGCCCTTGGTTGTTTTTCAGTAGCTGATCAACCTTGGCAGTCAGCTCATCTATTTTCTGGGTGTTGGAACTGTTCCCGTTCATGGAGCAATCACTCTCCTCTTTCTTATTAGCTGAGCTAGCAGCCATGTTCTCAATCAGCTTAAACGCTCCATCAGTGGTTTGAGTCATGAAGTCTCCATTGCTCGCAGAGTTTAGAGCACCTTGGTATTTCCAGTCCACTCCATCATAGAAAATGTCCAGGAGGTAATCATCATCAAATCCATGGTGAGGACATTCTCTACGATAGTCATTGAAGCGCTTCCATGCGTCGCAGAAAGGCTCATCAGTGAGCTGTCTGAAGGAGGTGATCTTGTTCCTCAATGCAGTTGTTCTCGCCTTAGAGTAGAAATGGCTGAGGAACGCTGATCAGACCTGTTCCCATGAAGTGAGAGAGCCGGTAGGGAGAGAGTTCAACCACCGTGCAGCTTTTCCATCAAGAGAGAATGGGAATAACATGCACCTGGTGTAATCTGGTGGAACACCATTCGCGCGAGTGAAACTGCAGACTTTTTCGATGCTCTCAATATGCTCCATTGGAATTTCAGTAGAGAGACCAGAAAACACCTTTCTCTGTACGAGACCGATCAAAGCAGGCTTGATCTCGAAGTCCTGCCTGGTGCAGGGTGGAGGAACTATGGCAGAACGAGTTGTAGGGATGTTGCAAGGAAGGTTTCTCTACCTGATTGGAACAGTCTGCGCCTGATGTTCCTGCTGCTGCTGCTGAGCAGCTTGTTCATGCGCTTGAATGGTCTGCTGCAACTGTTGCATCTGCTGCTGCATGAGTTGCATTGCTGCAGCTAGATCATCCTGATTGGCGTGATCACCCATAGTGGTGTCGGTTTTCCTTGGCTGTTGACGATTTGTTCTTTCTAACCTTGCTAGCTCCTGGTTGGTAACTGTAACCAATTCTCCTTGTGCGTTTCTCCGAGTATGTCTACTGGTCATACACCTGGAACATTAGTTACAACAAAAAGGATAGAACAAGTTAGAGGTCTTAGACTAAATAAATAACCGAAAAATAAAGGTAAAAAGATGGTCCCCGACAACGGCGCCAAATTGATATTACGTGTATACGCACACCAATTAACTTAATGTGCACACTACCACAATCGAATGGTATGTCGATGTATCACTTTAGGATCGAATCCACAGAGACCAACGATTACACTTTATCTTTATGGGATCAATACTTAGCTAAAACAATGATGGGGTTTTGAGATTAAGGTTTCGTAACAAGCAAGTAATAAGATTAATTAAAGATTTCAGATGATTAAAATGCTAGCCTAGGGTGGTTTGGTCGGGTGTTAAACAAGTGTGAGCCAAACAATTATTCAAGTTCGATTAAAGACCAGTCTAGAACTCGGATCACTTAAGATAGATCAGCCCACTGTCGTGGTGCTTCACCTTTTGTCAATCGATCTCAGTACCTAAACTGTCGTTTGGACTGAGATGCAATGACAAACATTAAGATCAAGTCCGATCTGTTCACAAAACACTCTAACATCTACTTTCGCTGGTTAGGGATATGATGCTCATCCAAGTTATGCTTAGCAAACTATAACACTTTTGATGAATAGATTAAACCTATAATCAGGCACTAAGTGGTTAGCTTGATGCAAGCCTTAAGAACAACAGTGAATGAAGACAATCGATTTATAACTTATTTATGTCAAGCTCACGGATCTAACACCCTAACACCCTAGACTAAGCAAGCTGACTACTCATCCATGAAGCAAGAAAACACAGAGACAGAGATATAAAGCAACATGAAATATGGCAGAAATAAAGTAATAGGGTTCAGGGGATTCTTCTCTAAATCGAGAGAGATGGCCTTCTCCCTTTACAAAGTAGCAAAATCTCAATTCTCCAACTCTAAGGTCTGTTTCCTTGTGTAAAAAGTAGCGTAGTAAATTATAGAAAAACAGAAAGAGAAGTTTTATGGAAGCCACCGGCGGCTGTGAGAGAAAATAGAGAGATTAGGGCAAATCCCGAAATAGGTTGTAGTTTCCTTAAAAATCTCTGCCGCTGGAACATGCACTCGAATTGTTCCGTTCTATCCAGAACAGTCACTCGGGTTGCTCCGCTTTCCGGAGTAGTCATCAAGACTGTTTTGCGGAAAAATCACCAAATTGCATTGTTTTCTGCCTCTTTTGTTCAAGCTAGTGCATCTCCCATCCAATGCAACTCCAGACCTGTAATGACTCGGAAAGGACTAGGAAGACTCGATAAAGACTTGAAAACCAATTGAAAAGCATATATACAAGATGTATAAAGCACCATATATCATTATGTTTTACACATGGTAGTACACGCATATCACAGCAACATCATCCAAGAATTCGTGTGTGTGTATTTGAGGTCGATGACTCAATATGTTCGATCAGATTGTGGCATGGCCAATGGTAAAGAAGAACCAACTATCATGTTCGAGGACGAAGCATATTCTGCCCAAGATCTTTATCACCCACGGATTGCAGAAAATTGGAGAGGTCCAAGGGACCTTCAATAATGTCCAAATCAGGAGGAGTAATGTGTGTTGTACTCTTTTTCCTTCACCATGGTTTTGTCCCAATTGGGTTTTCCTGGTAAGGTTTTAATGAGGCAACATTAAAGCACATTACAAGCTCTAAATGGTTATAGCATCCACGGGAGAGTGTTATGAACCAGATTGTGGATGGCTCATAAACAAGAGATTATGATTTGCAATCTTTTCATTTATCTATGATGGTGTAATCTCTTATATAAGAAACTTCTATGTTATGAATATAGATAGACTTTTCCATTACTTTTATAACAGTCACCGTTTTGTGAACTTAATTAAATTTTTCTGGTTATGTGCATATTTAATAGTGAAAACGAAAAAAAAACAATTTTTAACTGCTAACGCATGTATGGATTGATGTTAGAGAGGCCAAAGGAATTGGAAAGTTTGCATGCAAAGAGAAAAAAAGATTGAGAAAGTTTAGGAGATAGCGAAGTTATGTGGGACAAATTTCCTTGTATATATTCATGTAAACCTCCATTCCAAATAATATATGGAAACATATAACCTTTTTCCATGGACCGAACTTAGGTTCACCCCCTTAAATTAACTCCACTTTTTATGACCAATCAAAGTGACACATACATTATTAATTAAAAAATATTAAATTAAATAAAAAATAGCTACAAAAAATAAAAACGCTAATTTTAACGACGCTAACGCTTCCAGCTAAACCCTTAACCATAAATCTTAAATTTTAAACCATATACCCTAAATTCTAAACCCAAATCCAAACTCCTAAACCCAAACCCTATACCCTAAACCCTAATCCTAGACCCTAAACCCAAATTATATACCCTGAACCCAAAAACTAGACTATAAACCTAAACTCTATACCCTAAACCCAACTCCTAGACCCTAAACTCACACCGTAAACGTTAAACCCAAATTATATATCCTAAACCCAAAACATTAACTATAAGTCCAAACGGTAAATCCTAAACCCAAACCGAAAATCCTAAACCTAAAACCTTACCCTAAACCCAAATCCTATACCTAAAACCCAAATGGTAAACCCTAAACTCAAACCCCAAACTTAGATGCTATAGGGTTTGGGTTAAGGTTTACGGTTTGGATTTAGAGTCTAAGACTTGGGTTTAGGGTATAGGGTTTAGGTTTATAGTCTATTTTTTGGTTTAAGGTATAGAATTTGGGTTTAGGGTTTAGGATTAGGGTTTAGGGTCTAGGATTAGGGTTTAAGGTTTACGGTTTGGGTTTAAGGTGTAGGACTTGGGTTTAGGGTATAGAGTTTAGATTTATAGTCTAGTTTTTGGGTTTAGGGTATATAATTTGGGTTTAGAGTCTAGGATTAGGGTTTAGGGTATAGGGTTTGGGTTTAGGGGTTTTGATTTGGGTTTAGAATTTATGGTATAGGGTTTAGAATTTAAGATTTAGGGTTTAAGGTTTAGCTGGAAGCGTTAGCGTCGTTAAAATTAGCGTTTTTATTTTTTGTAGCTATTTTTTGTTTAATTTAATGTTTTTTAATTAATAACCTATGTGTCACTTTGATTGGTCATAAAGGGTGGGGTGAATATAAAGGTTCAACCCATAGGGTGAACCTAAGTTATGTCCTTTTTCATTTAGTATAATGAACAAAACTTGGGTTCACCCCCTGTGGTGAACTCTTAAATTCACCTCAACTCTCTACACCAATTAAAGTGCCCTGTAGAATTAGTTAAAACGGAAATAAAATTAAAAAAAAAAAAGGAAAATATGTGAAAAAAATATAAAAGACGTCGTTGTCAAAGAAGAGAACGTGATCTCTATTGCCTCTGCCTCTTTCTTATTCATCCTCACAGAGAAGATATGAAGCTTTATTTGTCAAGTTTAAGTCTCCAATTCTGTGCTTTCAAATCTAATTTCGACTTTATCTTCTCGAAATCCATTCAAATCATGTTCTCTTATGAGATAGATAAACAATAATCTGCATCAATTTCTAAACCATAAATCCTAAACCCAAATCGTAAACTCTAAAATTTATTTAGATGTATTAGGTTTGGGTTTAGAGTTTACAATTGAGTTTGGGTTTAGAGTTTACAATTGAGTTTGGAGTTAGGGTTTACAGTTTGGGTTTGGGTTTGGGTTTGGGTTTAGGGTTTACAGTTTGGGTTTAGGGTATAAGATTTGGATTTAGGGAATATAATTGTATTTGAAAGCACATAATAAGAGACTCAAAGCTTGACAAATGAAGCTTTATATCTTTTATGAGGGGATGAAGAAGAAGAAGCCGACGTCTTTTATTTTTTCAACTGTTTTTCTTTTTTTTTCTAATTTTTTTTTTACTTAATCCTATATGGCGTATTAATTGGTTTAAAAGGTTAGAGGTGAATTAGAGAATTCACCACAGGGGGTGAACCCAAGTCTTGTCCGGATAAGCTTGAAATGGAATAGCTGCTTGTCACTTGCGCGGTTCTAAGATTTTCGGGGTCCACTCTCCTATATATTAATTGAGAAACATTTAAAATGTTAGAGCATGATTAACTGGGGTTCTTAATTTGAAGTTCTTAATTCATGATTTGACACTCTTTTTTTTACACTTTTCGGCTAAGAGCCGGTTTTTATATCTCTTATTTAAGAGTCGGTTCTTAGCTTTTCTTAGTTAAAAGCTAAGAACCCACTCTAAGAACTCCGGTTAATCATGGTCTTATAACCTGTAGTTTGTACTAACTAAAAAAATCTCCTACAGAGTTGTTACGTAATTATAATGTTAATTTTACTGACGTGGCGGCTTGAGAATCAAATGAGAATTTTGTTAGTTCAAAATTAAATTGGTAGAGAATGTTATATTATATAATACGTCCATTATAGATTATTCATTTATTAAATTGAAATTATTATATATTATTTCCTTAAATAAAACATACGGAATTACCTAATGTGATTAAGATATATATGGTAATTAATGATTTTAAATAATAAGGATATGCTAACAATATGTATATTTTCTATCATTATTTTTTAATTATTTATTATTAAAAGAAATTACACAATTACATTAATCATATAATAAAATTTTAGATTTCTTTTTATATGTTGTACTTTGAATTTTTCAAAACGAGTATAAATTACTAAAAATGTTAAAAAACTCACATAAAATTTTTTTATCAAAGTTTAAATTTTTTTCAATAATAAGATACAATGATTATAAAATCATTTGAATAAATTATTTTATTTTAATAGGTGTTTATTTTAATATATATATATATATATATTTCATATCGTTTAAATTAAACTATACATCATATGAAAATACGTACTTATATTTTGACAAATGTGTTGAACATATATTGAAAAGTTAATATTTTAGTTTTGAAATTTTCATTGTTTTTTTCAATGATTATAAATTATTGAAACCACTAAACAATCCACTTTAAAAACAATTCGTTGGTGTAAATGTTTTTCACAAAAATATGCAAATAATCATAAAATCATATGAGTAGAAACTTCATTTAATAAATATCAATATTAAAGGTATAATATATATCTATGTTAATATCATTAAAATTTAATTATATATCATATACGATAGATAAGATTGATGATTTTTATTTTTCTACCCTAAAATGATTGCGAATAAACAAGAGTGATCGTTTAATTTATATGCGCACGCCAATTTATTACATAATAGTAATTGATTTCTTAGTTATTTATTATATAATTATTATTTTATTATTTCATAATATGCAGAAAAACATAAAATAAGTAATAAATATAAAATATTTATTCTACACAAAGTGCAGATCTTAATCTAAGTATGTATCTCTTTGATAATTTTAAATCTTAAACATTTTATAAATCTCAGGCCAAAACAAAATAACGAAATTAGAATAAACTCAAAAATCAATATTTATATCGAGCAATAACCAAAATGAAAAAACGACACAAAAATGAAAAAAAATACCGAAGATACATAGGATCGTCACGTGAACGTAAACTTCTCATAAGCATAATTAAATTTTAAATTGCTAAATCATGATATAAACCGAGCTGACATAGTTTCATTGTAACCAAATTGTAGGTCTGAGATTCTTCAGCATAAGCGTTAGGTTCTTATGAGATAAGTGATTTTTTGATTTAAAATATTTTAAAAATAGGATCAGGTCATCGGTAAACAAATTATGTAATAAACAAAAAAAATTAAAAAAATTGTTGAAGGGCCAAAAACATTAATTCGATCAAGAATATAAATTTTATTTTTCCATACGATATTTCTTAAATAATTTTTATATAAATTCACCGTACGCAAGGCGCAGATCTTATCCCAGTATGAAATTAAAAAAAGAAGCCCTTAAATAATACATAAAATTTTTGCTCTTGTAACAGATTGTAAGCGTTGAAGAATAATTAATGTTTAATTAATTATTTTCTTTTATTCGTTCTCATATTAATTTATCAAAGAGGGATATATAAGCTTACAAACTAGGCATGGTGTTCGGTCTCCGGGTCGGGTTCGGGCTAATTTATTTCGGGTCCAGGTCTTTCGGGGCCTAAATATTTAGACTCG
This sequence comes from Brassica napus, assembly GCF_020379485.1. NCBI lineage: Eukaryota > Viridiplantae > Streptophyta > Magnoliopsida > Brassicales > Brassicaceae > Brassica > Brassica napus. Next base: position 42,650,296 of record NC_063447.1, on the reverse strand, counting down.
CTAGGTACTAAGAAAATTTTGGTTCGGATTGGGTCGGTTCTTCTCGGGTCTGGATCGGTTACCCATAAAATATCTGTAATTGTTTGGGTCCATATCGGGTCTAGATCGGATTCGGGTATTTAGGATATGAAAAAGACATGACATACCCAATTCCATCAAATTTAGATGATTTTTGTCATATATGTCTAAAATTTTACAAAATAACTTAAATGAAACTATTAATAATTAAAATAAAACATTTTTAAACTCTAAATTTTACATTTAAATTTTCATATTACTTAAAAAATGTTACAAAATAATAACAAATGTTGTTAACAAAAGATATTTTAACTAAGTCATAAAATAATCTATATAAAATAGAACACAAAAACATCATAGTTTTAGATATACATGTTTTTAAGTCGGATACAAATCGGTTCTTACCGGATCGGATCTATTCGAATCGGTTCTTTTCGGGTCTTGATCTATTCGGATCGCTTCTTTTCGGTTATGGTTCTTTTGGGTAAAAAAATTTAGACCCAAAAGTTAATTGTAAATTTTCGGTTCGATTTCGCGTCGGGTATCTTCGGGTCGGTTCCAGTTTGGGTGTTCAGATCCAGGTTAAAATGCCTAGACCTATTAGAAACGGTGTTACTCAGCAGAAATATGTTTTACAAGGTCCCACCGCCTTATTGAATAAATCATGGGCCCCATGCAATTGTTTCTTTGGTATGTGTTCAACGCCGGCACTTGACTTGTCGGACTTTCGGATTGCCTTCGATAGCTAATGTATCAGATTTTTGATAACTTTGCAACCGCATGTATTAGTATTGTCAATTAACCGCATGTGTTTTTTTTTTCAATGAAGCCAAGCTTGGTTTACGTGGAAATCCGGCACCAGCTCTAATAACTGGGCTAAAATCAGTCAAGGAAAATTAATTACGAAAAAGAATAGTTTAGACCTTTGGTTGAAGATTTAGGTTTAAGTTGGGTGAAGATATGATTTAACGACTGTTTATTTCGTTGTTGTCAGAGCATCTCCAATGTAAAACACCATTTTTTTCTCCAAAATTGAGTAAAAGTGAAAATTGAGTAAAATTGCTCCAATCCTACTCCATTTCCCACTCTATAATGGAGTGATGAAAAAAAAAAAATAGATTACTCTATTTATGGAGTAAACTTCATTATGGAGTGAAATATGGGGTTGGGTTGGAACATTCTTTACTCCATAATCACTTTTACTCTATTTTAGAGAAAAAATGGAGTAGGGATGGAGATGCCCTTATTCGCGTCAGTGATGACGATAGTGACAAACAACAAAAGTCCAACGATGCATTATCTTCCTTTATATATTGTTGTTAGCAAAGAATGATAAGTGATAGTGATAAGCTATTAAGCTTTATAGTTAATGGTTTGGTTAGGGGATATATTAGAGAGCATTTCCAGAAAGATTTTCTATTTTGAAATTTGTAAAATTCTATATTTGAAGTTTCAATGTGTTTTTTCTCCAAAAGTACTTTGGTCTTTATATTTTACAAATTATTTATATTTTACACTATGGCCTTTACATTTTTCATAATTAACGTAAGTCCATATGACTTTTATATATAACTAGTACATATATAAAATATTACAACAATATTAATTAATAAAATTTTACACTAAAATATAAAATTATAAATCTAAATACATAATTGAATATTAAATTACAAGTAAAATACCATATTATTCCATAAAATTATTTTTGTAATGCTCTATCTTTGGTTACACAAAATTTGTTTGGACAATATTTTGAAAGTTCCGAAGCAAACTTACCATGTTATTAGCGTTTTTGTAATATTTAAATTTTTGAAATAATTATGTCTTCATGTATCTTTTAAAAAAAAAATTATTAAGTTTCTTTTGTAATATTCTTGCTGTCTAATTCTATTTTTAAAATATTGTAAAAATTATTTTAATTTTTATTTAATTTTATGTGTAAAACTTGGATTTAAAAAAATTAAAATATTTATGAGACATAAAAGTTTTAAAAATTAAAACGATAAAAGGAAAAATATTTATTAATAAAAATGTGATGTATAGTTAATTGTAAAGACCAAAATGCAGATAAAAAGATGAAACTTTAAATTTGAAGTTTTACTCTTCAAAATGATAAATTTGAAGTTTTGAAATTTTTTTTAGAGCAAAAAATTCTATATTAAGTTATAGAATTTTTTTCGAAGATGCTTCTCTTCGCAAAGGCGATAAAATAATTTCCAGTGGTGAACAAGACGTTTAAAATTGATAAAATAATTTCGTGTGGTGAACAAGACGTTTAAAATTCTGGCTTCGTGACATGTCGCCGAAGTAACAACGACAAAATAAGGATTAACATGCTATTTCTCACACGATAATTATTATATATCTAATGTTCGTTATGATCTCGTGGTATATTTTACCATATTGAATATTATAACTTTTTCCAAATTAAAAAGTTACAATCTTATTTTTCTTCAAATAAAAATATACAATTATGTATAATTAATTATACATAATCATAATTTTAATCTGTTTACTATTTATCAAACAATAACCAAAAAAATAAACTTTAACTATACAGACTCCTTCACCCAAAAAAAAAATTAAAATAAGAAGCGTTATTAACTCAACTCACCCATTCTTGATCCGACAAATCTTAAGAAATAAAAGGCTAACAACACGTCACAAGGTGTTTACATGATGTCATTGCGCCATGACATGACTACTTCTCCAAGTTCTGTAATCAAATTGGACAACTGTACTGTGATATAACCGCTCCACAAGACCACGCATCAGCTTTTGTTCCGTTGTATCATCGCGGTGATATAACCTCCGGAGTTGTGTAAGAGTTGTGTAACCCACAGTTCAAAGAAGATCAAATGTTTAAGATTTTTAGGGTGAAGAAGAAAAAACAATGAGTCGAAGTGTTGGGTCTAGTTTAATTAATTATTTTTTTGGGTAAAGTTGTTTGGTTTAATTAAAATTGATTTTTTATTTGGTTTAACAGTTAATATTTTTGGTAAATAATAAACCGCTTAAAACTATGGCTTTATGTATAATTAAGTTTTAAATTTTGGTTTGTGGAGAAATAAGATTCTAAGTTTTAATTCAAAAAAATACATTTATAATAATATTCAGTGCAGGCAGATATATTACAAAGTTATAATTCAGTGAAAATTTGATGCTATGTAATAATTTTTGTGGGAAAATAGCATGCTAACTCACAAAATAAACATGATCTGGCTGCCAAAATGTATTGTTGCATGAACAACAACGATATAACCCAAAATTAAAGTTTTAAGTTGATTTTAAGAGCTTCGTCTTCAGATATATTACATCCGTTTAAATATTTATTTTAGATTTTAAAATTTGATTTGTTATAAATAGTTGATTACATTTTAAATTTTGATAAAAGTTTCAATTTACTTATATTTCTAATTTATGATTTAATAAAACGAAACAAGTAATAAATTAACTAAAGATAAGTGTTTTAAAATTTTAAATGACATTTATAGTAAAGCTAAGATGATATTTTAGAGTAAATTTTACTACACTAGATAGTACGACATTTTTAGTATTTGTTGAAAAAATTTAGCAAGAATTCTATTTCTTTTGTGAAGACTGAAGCGTCTTCAAATTCATTACTATTATGTATGTAACAGAAATAATACATTTAACATTCAACTACACATTGATAAGAAAATCTAAAAGTAAAACTCAACAGTTGGAAGTTGGAACCACGAAAGCCAATGATCAATGTAATAAAACTCCGTTCAGAGCTCCGGAGAAAGAAAGTAAGAAACAGAGATCCACGAAAAAAAAATTCTTACCAATGACAAAATACTGATATCTTCTTGTTCTTGTCACTTCCACTACCGACAATGATCGATCCCAATCCAAACAAACTCCCTCCCGGAAACACATCCAGAAACGAATTCACCTTAATCCCTCCGCCGTTACTGTAATCTCCATGGCTCTTCTTACTCAATAGCGGTTTCTGAGAACTACAGTTTGAAGAAGAAGAAGAAGGAGACGAAACCTCGAGCTTCATAGTTTCTGTCTGTTTATAATTCGAACCGGTCGGGTTATCCGAAAGCAATGGCAACCCAACTTCGGAATTGAGACGTTCGCTTCTTTTCTTAATCCCCCAACACGGATTCACAGTGGGTCTCTCTTCATCTTCTTCGATTTCTTCTATTTCATGAGCATTTCTGATTGGATTCGTTTCCGGTCCGGGACGACACGGTTCAGAAGGAACGTGAAACGGCACCGTATTGCGTATGGCTCCCGTCGCCGTTAATCCGATTTCCAGAACCGGTTTAGTATCTCCTATTGGATTCGTATACAAACCGGTTCCATCTTTCTCGGGTATCTTTTTGATTTCTGTGGGGAGCATTTTTCCATCGGAGAAAAACTCTTCGGCGGACCACGAGCTTTCACCGGAGATTACGCCGCCGGGAATGGAGAAATCGAAGTTGATGGTTGAAGGTTCCGAATGAGTTCGTAATGGACTTTGCTCGATCGGTATGGAATCATAGTGGCAAAAATCTTGAGAAAAGGAGAGTCTTGGACCGTGCTTGGCATTTTCCGGCATTGTTATTAATTTTCCCTTGAAAATATTGGAAATGATTTGATAGAGAGTGGGATGAACAAGAACTTCATTTTATATTTGAGGATTATGTAGAGGTGAATTAAATGGAATGTGGCTATTTTCAATGTTCGACAAAAGTTTTGTTAATGTTTGATTTTCTGTACGTGTCTATGCATTATTTGAAAAATGATTTAGTTTACTGTCATATTTTTTCATGAGTTTATGATGTTATGCTTATTGGTCGCCTTTTTATTAAGTTTTAATTAAATCATTGATTTATAATTATTTTTAATTGAATTATTAATAATGTAAATTTAAGATATTTGTGAAAAATTATAATAATTTAAAAGTAAATTTTAAAAATAGTATCAAATATGACGTAAATTATTTTTTTGGAATTAAGCTATATATTGTAACATTAAACCAGTTTTTGTCACTAATATAGCATCTAAGAATAAATATGACCAAAATAGCACTTAATGCTTTATCAAAGGAGATAAATATACATTTATACCCCAATGGTTAGACATTAGGGTTTAGAGTTAATGGGTGGAGTTTAGGATTTAAGATTTAGGGTTTAGGGTTTAGAGTTTAGGATTTAGGGTTTAGAGTTTAGTGGTGGGGTTTAGGGTTTAGGGTTTAGAGTTAAGGGGTGGGTTAAGATTTAGGGTTTAGGATTTAGGGTTTAAAGTTTAGAGTTTAGGGTTTAGGGTTTAGGGTTTAGAGTTTAGAGTTTAGGTTTTAGGGTTTAGAGTTGGGAAGTGGGGTTTTGGAATAAGATTTCAAATTTTGAAAAATAAAAAAAATTTAAATTTTTCAAAAGATAAAATGCTATTTTGGTCATTTTAGTTTTTGAGAGCTATTTTTGTGACATAAACTTAAAAAAATGTTATTTTGGAGATTACTGTAACATTAAACCAGTTTGATAAATGTGTGTTCTCTTTATATAGAATAGTGTTGGAATATTAATCTTTCTATCAGATGATAAAAATATGTTCATGATTAATGTATTATATATTCATTTCATATATATATTGGTCGTCCATTTATAGAGTAGGAGATGTAAAACTTTATATATAGTAATTAATAAACCAATTTGGTATAGGATTTAAATATTAGATTGAAATGGTTTTTAACTCAATGGAATATATAAACGCTAATAATAGTTGACTAAAGATTTATATATATGATATCTAAAGAGGTAAAATGTTTCATCTACGAAGGAGTGTAAATTAAATTTTAACCATTAATAAGAATATTAGACTTCTGTTAAAAATTATTGACATAAATTGTAATGTTACATGATAGAAACATTTAAAGTTGTGACATTTAAGAGATAATTTAAAGTAAAAAATCGAACATGCAATAAGTCATGCTTTATGTGTTTAATAAATAAGATATTTTTATTTAAAAATTAAACTAGAAATGAATATTGCTTTCCAACAAAATATTTTTAAAATCTTTGTAAAATTTATTTTTGAAAAGTAATAATTTTGAGTTTTTATTATCATTAAAATATTTTATATAATTTTTAATTTTCGTTTATAAATCAAAATTTATTTAAATTTCTGATTATATTTTATGATAGCTAAAATTTAAATTAATCATTTTTCGGAAATAAATTTTAAAATGCAACTTCAAAGAATTTGTTAGAATTTTCTTAAATAAATATTTATTTTATTTTAAATAAAAAATAAAGATATTAAAAGATATTATAATGAAGTTATGTACATTTGATAAACTTTCTAAATAATGGTCAAACTTAAAATATTACACATGAAATGAATTTGTGACTTCTATTTTAATAGAATAAATTTGTTAAACAATCAGCCATTGTTCTAACTAAGAATCTCGTTTTCCATGGAAATAGTAAGCATATACTTTCAAGATATCATTTCATTCGTAAATGTGTGGATAATGGGCAAATCAAAGTGGAGAATGTGTCGGGCGTTGAGCACAAGGCCGACATCTTTACCAAACCATCAACGAGAATTAAGTTCAAGCAAATAAATAGCTTAATTAGAGTTCAATAAATTGATTTTCCTAATTCAAGCAGAATTAAAGAGATGAATGTTAGATAATTGCAATACTTATGGAGCAAGTTAAACCCAAAAGGAAAATAGAGAATAGAAAATGAAGTTTACTATTTTATATTAAGTTTGTGTTTCTATATTCCACATGTAGAAGGGAAAATGGAAACATTGAGATTATGTTTGTCTTCTACTTTAAATATAAGTTTTATGGAAGATTGTTACATAAGATATAAAAGAAAATAAAAGTTGAGAGCTTTACTTTCTAGATGTTTCTAAAGTATAAAAAATTGTTTTTATAATTCTTTGTGTTTCTAGAGATTTGATAATAACCAGAAAAGTTTCCCGGTTTATTATTCAACTTCTTTTTTCAAATTACAATAATTAAATTGTTCCATTACTCAATTTTACTTTATCCTTAAGTAAAAATTGAATATATGCGTTATTCTATCTTTGAAATTATTTTATTTTTATTCTATTATAAAATGTAAATAGAGGAAAATTAGAAGAAAAATTATTTTAAATTCGAAAAAAAAATTAATGGAGTTGGAATTTGGAAAAGCTATTTAGACTACAGCTAATCCACAAGAACCTCAGCACCTTTTCTCCCATGAACAATCTATATGAGTGACACCTTCGATACAAACCGGTTCGACAATCGACATCATAAAACCCCCCCGGTTTCCTTCAATCCTTCAACATCTTCCAAACCATAATACGCTCCGGTTTGATACAATTTTATTTGGTTTCAATTAGGGGTGTCAAAATGAGCTAGCTCGCTCAACTCAACTCAGCTTATTTGTTATATGAGCTTCAATATACAAATTCGAACTCAAATCATCTAGATCATGAATTAAATGAGTTAACGCGCGATCAGACATAAAAAATAAAAATTATAAAAATAATTTAAAAATAAAAAATATGATATTTTTATAATATAATTTAAAATTTAAAAATCAAAGCGTTAATATTTAAATACTGAATAAAACCAAGACCTAGTAATATATTAAATCAAAGCTAAATCAGTGATACATAAATATATTTTACATAAAAGTTTTATGATAATTAATATTCAAACTCTTTATTTATTCAAATCGTAAAGATATATATTCTACGTGAAAGTCTTTGGAATATTTAGTTTTATATTTTAGTTCTAAGGATATATGATTTGAGGATTTATATCGATATTCTTTAACATTTTAATATATATTTATTACTTTTTAGTTTTACATTTTAATTTTATAAAATAAATATGATTAATATAGAAACTATTTTTTCTTACGTAAGAAAAATAGAAGTCATCTATATATATATACATATAAAGTATAAAACAACTAAGCTCATGAGTTAGCTTATTTTCATCAAAGATCGTTCATATAATTCGTGATCTAATTCAAGCTCGATCATTAAAATCATTTATTAAATGAACCTAAAAAATAGAGATCATGCTTGTGGAAAATCGAGCTGAACTGAGCCAGTTTGGGAGCTATAGCTCATTTTGATTTCAATTTATATAAAACCGAAACCAGCCAAAAACAAATTGAATCTAGTTGTTTCGGCCACTTTTAAAAGGGCTTTATGAAGGCCCAATAGCAAATTATATCCTCCCTCTCTATCTCGATAGATCATTGCTCGACGGAGAAGACGGGGCTTCTTCTTCGATCACAAGTTATACAGCGTCTTTTAAGATTCTGAGATCGAGCTCTTAGTAGACGGGTTGTGGATTTAACAGCATACTCGATCTTAAGTACCACGTGATTCCCCGATGATGTCGCCGAAGCAAATCTCCGACGATCGAGGATCTTCACATTTCCGGTATCTTTCGATTTCATTCTCTCTGTTTGATTGTGTAGAAGACGAACTTAGTGGAATTAAATTCATATTGCGATGAGATGTGAAGTGTAGCTAGGGTTCTATCATCACTCTGAATTGGATATTACATTTCCTCGATTTTGCTGAAGATAATGGAGCAACACAATAAGGTTGAATCAGTGATTTTGATTCAATTTATATCGAATCTTGTGAATATATAGATAAGCTCCCTTTAAAAAGAAGTTCAAGATTGAACGTTTGGAGGAATGAATTTGAGCATTCTTGTAGTAGTCTTTTACATCTCTTCTTGTTTAGAATTTTGATTTTTCTTCCTTTGTAATTCATAGGCATGTGTTTTCTCTCTTTATGTGCAGGCATACCCCTTTCCAGATAATCCATGTCATTGGGAACTTTTTTAGGATATGGTCAGTCTATTCTATGTACCGCTACTTGAATCAGACTGGAGCGCCTGTTGTTCTCTTTCTCTTCTGCTGTCTGGTGCCCTCATCCTTCATCTTCTTGATCCTTCAGAAACCGTGGAAAGGAAGGCCACTTTCCAATCAGCAGGTTTAGATGGACATATAAAATGGGAGAGTTTAGACTAAAGTATTCTGTTTCTCTTCTTGCTACTAATATCTGAGGCGGGTTTTATTTCTTTCAGATTGTACCTTCTCTTATCAATGGAGTCATCACAGCTCTATACTTCATCTTGTGGGGAAAGGGTCTTAAGTCTTGTGGACCGCTTAGGTATTCTAGAGTTATTAAGCATCCACACTACTTTCAATTCTCTAATTTTGTTATAGGTTATCTTAGGATCCATCATAGATTTTGGCTGCTGAAATATAGGAAAGTTGAAATGTCCCTCCGAGAAAGATTGTCATACTTAAACAGTTGGATTCTATCCTTTCTTTCAGAAATCTGCCAATTTAAGCTCCATCATCTGTCATTTGATAAAAAAAAATTATCTTCATTGAAAATTTGATTCTCCTTGTTAATTCTCTTTGTATATTATTGGCAGAGCGATCTTGTCAGAGTACTCTGGTGCTGTTCTTGGAGTGCTTTCTGGAGTACTATATGGGCGGAGAGGCCAAGTGTGGAAAAAGGTATTCATCTGAATTTAGCAGCTGCCACAAATATAGCCCCTCTAGTCAGTGGAACAAGTTAACTAGCATGGTTGACATAGCGTTTATCTGTAGTGTTATGTTTTTTATGCCTCAGTTCACTTGTGTCGCTGAATAACTATATAGCTTTGACATGTGCAATAGCTTTTACCAATTTATGATGTTTCTTCTGGCTTTTCCATGTACGTATATTGCTTGCATTATACAATTAACGATATGTAGTTGATTGCAAAATAGCAATTTAGTTTTTATATATCAACAATTGATGTTTATATGTCAGACGACTAGGACCAAATTTGTCTCATATTTCGAAATCATGTCAGGTAGGTGGCCTTGTTGCAATGCTGGTTGCTCTTTTTTTCTTGTCTCAAGGATGGGCGACATCATCTCTCTCCCCATTTTATATCCTTTTACCCCAGTTCCTTCCCTTTTATGTACATACTCTCCATCTTGTTGCATTTTTTACTTCCTATGGATAGTCTATATATGTTGGTTTGTTTAGCTTAACAAAAAACCACCATCGAAAGATAGTAACGACACCAAAGAGGAAGAATTGGTAACAGAGCAAGCACTAGGACTGATGGGAATGATGATACCCGTTGTTGCTGGAATCTTATCAGCATTAAGGCGAGTCATTGCAAGGCGTGTTTCTCTTAAGGTGATTTTATTTCAAATTCTCTTTATTCCTTCCACCAGTTCCTTTTCGTATAACCAATTGTATTCTTTTACAGAACCAGCAAAAGAAACGACTACATGCGATAACCATTACTTCTGCAACCTGTTTTCTGTTTCCTTTGGCCATGTGGGACCTTGTCACAGTAAGTGGTACTACTTGTTTTGCAGTGGAGTTTTCTTGTTTGGTTTACTAACATCTTTACTTCAGGGATCGTCTTCTGGCAAAGCTGTGGAGTTGCCATTTTCTGCGTGGGCTTTCCTTGCCACCATTGTTTTCGGGATCATTTTAATATTCTATGTTGACAATATCGCAGAAGAGAGGTTTCCTTAAAAGCTTTTTGCCTCTTCTAATAGCCTTTTTACTCACGCAAACAGAGTCTTTATATGTTTGTTTGTTTTGTAGATTGCATATGGTGTTTTCTTCCCCGAGGCATTTAATGGTAGCAGGAGCATGCATAATCGTCATGGAGATTGCTTACGAGATGGATTTTTCCCTTCCTGGTTTCATTGTCTGTTGCTTAGTGTTAGGGTTTGGAATATACGAAGCAACATCTCTAGAACGCAGCAAAAAGGACTCTTCGATTAAATCTGAAGATGGACCAAATGGAATCCTTGGTAACGACTTTGATACTTCTCCAGTTCTTCCCATATAGATTAGTGCCGATGCACCATACTAACGAGGTTACTTTTGAAATGTTCTTGTCCTTGACGATGTAAATCTTTGTCTGTTTTTTTTTACTCTCAGTTCTTGTACCTTTTTCATTTTATCTTTGTTTAGCGTATACAATTTTGTTTGGTTTGGAGTATAGACAGAGATACACCTGGATAATTAACATTCTGCTTCATTTTGACGAAAAAAAATGGTAAATAGAAAAAAAACATTTATACTAATATTTGTAAAATTAAAATTTCATATACTGGTTTCACGTTATAAATTAAATTCAGTTGCAAATATATTTTAAAATTAGACTTGGTTATGTTTTTTTTTTTTTGTTAAAATCAGCTTTGTCCTAAAATTTTCTTGTACACAATTCACTTGCTAAAAATAATGACCAGCGTAGTTATGAAGCAAAGCATTGATGAACAAAGAACCCTTCACCTTTCAGTGAGTCTCTTTCCTCTCTCAATGCCCTTTTAGCTCACATTTTCGTTGTTGTGGTCCTACTTGTTATTACTACAGCTGTTACGTACGTGTTGTGTTATGTTGTGCCTTAATTTCAACTTTCTTCTTTAGTTTCACATGTCGACATTTTTCCTGTAAGATAAGTCTATTATTCTCTGCAGACTTTTTGTTGACACTCTTCTTTGGCTCGACCCCTCCTTTCTACTTTCTCTGTGTTGTCCCTCTCTTGAGCACTCTCTGTTTTTGTTCTCACTCACCATGTTATTGCCTTCACTCTCACGCTATTTTCGCACTTGTGTATAACCGAACACAAGCGCACACACAGACTCTAGTTTCACAACCCACTCATCTTTGACTTCTTATTGTTGTTGCATTGCTCCTTCTTATTCCTCCGTTTCTTGCGCTTCAAGCTTCTTCTTCTTCTCACAGATTCTTCTTTATTCTTTGTAGGTTCTTCTCTACTACTTTTCTTTGTTTTCTTCTTTTGTAGATTTTAATCAAATATTCAATTCCAACAGTTTTTCGGTCTTGTTTTGCTTGTACCTAAGCGACTCAAAACTTTTCTCCTCTTTTACTGCTCACTATCGTTTGATTCGCATCGCAAATGTTTCATCTTTTCAACACTTCAAGTTCGTCTTGTTTGCTCATCATTACTTGATATTATTAGATATTTTCTGTACAATTGTATATACAAACAAACGCGTTTGTCTGATCCCAAATATGGGTTTAGTTTTCTTCCCTTTTTCACGGTTCATAACACCTGTAAAGTTTTGAAACTTCTCGTGTTGTTAAAGAGAAAAAGCAAGATGAACACGACACATCGGATGCTTAAAGAAGAAGAGATAGAGTTAGATTTAATCCACAATTCTCAAAAGGTGGCGTTTATTTAATTATTTTAATTTAAATTCATCTTAAAATGACCTGTTTTTATTAGCTGTTCTGAGTCATTCACACGCTGACTTTAATGGAGCTATGGTGACTCTGATTGGGTTAAGGTCTAAGTGGGGATTCACAAAGACTTTGAAAGATGGGGAAGCAGATTCAAATTATTTGTTGGTGAAGGTTTGATAAAGAGAGTCTTATTAATACATGTATGGAATTTACATAGTTTCGCTGTGTGGGCATGAATTCACCGTTATCCTTCCAGAAATATGCAATGCTTGAACCGAAATGTTTATAAACTAAATTTAAACTATTTTTCTTTTGGTTTTTAAATTAAAATTTGAAATGATGCAAACATGGAAGGGTAGAAAAAATATAGAGGATGATTTTTTTTTTCTTTTTATATGAAATGCAAATAAAGAAAACAATTATAAACACTTACTTTTAATGGTATTTCTGTGTATGGAATGCATAAGAATTAACAAAAGTTGGACAACTTAATGCAAACAAGCTATTCATCTCTTATTTAATTTTCTATGACCTAACACGAAAATGACTTGCCTTACCTTCCCTTTTTCTCTAGTTTTCAATTTAAGATAAACAAGGACAAAAGCAGCTAGGTTTTTATAGGTTTTTAAAATGAAAGCAAATGCAAAAGAAGGAAGCAATGATAGAGTAAACCAGATTCCAGAGCCTTTGGCCTCTGATACCATATGACACAAAAGCGGGATGTGATATTGGTGGCCAATGGTCGACTTGGTTAATGCCGGTGGCAGATGGTCGACTTGGTCGATGGCCGGTGGTAGATGGTGGGTGAGTGGTGTCTTGGATGAATCAAAGTAAACCTGAAAAGAAAAGAAAAACAAATGAAATGATGAAAAATACTAATAAACAGAGAAAATAAAGAGATAAGGATGGAGATGGTTGAATGGAAGTAGAAGGATGGTTGAATGGTCGATGGGAAACAATCCAACTAATTGTACACAATGGCGGACGGAGAGAAGGAGCTACGGGGGCACACGTGCCCCATCCACTTTTTATATTTCCTGAACAATCAGCTTGATATTTGTACAAGTAGCCCCAACTCAAGAAATGTGTATAAGGAAAAATTGTGTGTGCCCCCAATTATATTTGATCCTAGATCCACCCTTAATTGTACAACTCATTCTTGGACTGAATCAGTGAAAGAGATAGAATCAGTGGATACGGAATGACTTGCTCAATCATTGGCACAAAAGTAAGACGTTGAATCACACAAAAGAAGACGTTCAATAACATCAAGTGAATCACACACCTAATACTATTGAGAAGAAGAATCATCCACAACCACCTATCCAAGCTTAATCATTCACAGCAGCTATCTCCACGGTCACCCATCCACGACAACGTATCCATTCGACCGTTGGAGACAAGTGAACCTATCCACATCAACTTATCCATTGAACCATTGAAAACAATGACTTTGGAAGTTGTTCCTTCTCTCTTTACTCAACAAACATGGATAATGTCTTTATTTATTATTACTTTTTTTCCAAATCTAGATTAATTTTAATTTAAATGTGTTGTAACCAGAAATTACAAGTTAAGGGAATAATATTCTCCTTCTTGACTCTCTCTCTCTCTTACAAACAATTTTCTACACTCTCTCTCTTTACTTTTTGGATTTGCAAATCTATCTCCCTCTTGTCTTGGACTGTTCATCCTAGTTACTTATTTTCTTACAAATACTACAGAATAGCAACAAAAAGAATTATGTGTTCAAAAAAAAAAGTGTTCAAAAAAAAAGCAACACAAAGAATTCACAACTTTGTGAAGAAATTAAGATGATTTCTTATTACTTTAAAAATGATCAAGGGTGACTAATAGAATGAGAGTAGGCAGAGCTTATATAGGTCGTGGCTCATTTCTCAAAAAAGGAAAATAAGGAAAAAAATCAATAAATCTAAAAACTACCGTTACGTGTGGTTTAAGGGATAGTGCTGAATGGGATTCTTTAACTTCTTTTTATTCTGGAAAGCTTTGGCATAAACTGATGATGTTTGAGAACGTTCAGATTCGTTGCATGTTCCTTCAAGACTCCACTGAAGAAAGGAAAGAGCCGTTGGAGCTTTTGGACCAATAATGTGCATGAATCCAAATATGCAAGGTCGGTCCATGTGAAGTTCAAAGTAATCACGTGTGTTTTGGATGATCTTCTAATGTCTTTAGCATTACTTGGTTCATGTTGAAAGTCTCATTGTCGCCAAATCTTGGTTTGGAATTGATTGAACCAATGTGTTGACCCATTTTTCTTAAATAGCTCCGGGTTGTTTAATTGGTGTTCATTAAAGATCATCCTGATCTAGTGTGTGATGGTGCTGCTTAGGATTTTGTAGAATGCTTCTAAAAGATGAAAAGGTCGCATTGTTGCCAAAATTGATTTTGGTTTGATGCCAAATCCGAATCTTCCACATAAGGCAAGTGTGGAACAATTTTGAACCATCTGAATAAATGGAGAATATATTGAGATTTTTGTGAGTGTTTCTCTTGATATTGGACTTGTTGGATTGCATGGAGAACCATATTGTAGACCATGATTAGATTTTGTGCTGTATGCTTCATGGTTGGGTCTGTTACTTCTTCAATAGGCTAATACTGGCAGATGGACTTGTTAGGAATTATAAATACCATATCTTTCTGGATCATGCAGCTTTTAAGATAATTTCACTTGGCTTTGAAACATTATTGAGTGCAGAATTCAGGACAATTGACTTATGCACGTATGTCTTGGTCAGTCCTTTGGTTGGTTGAGTGGATGTCTGATCGACCTCTGATTGAGCTAATGCTCTGAATATTGTCCTTACTTAGACTAACTGTTAGGAATCTTCCATCATTTATACGGTATTTGCATTCATTGTAAAAAACAAATAAAAAGAATTACGGTCAGTTCCATTTGCATGGGCCAACTTGTTTTATCCCCAATACTTTATATATTTTTATTCTAACTTTAACTGGATTATTTAAAATTCATTTGATATATTTGAACTATTTCTATCGAAAAGCAATATTTTTTATGTCACAAAACAA
Source organism: Brassica napus (assembly GCF_020379485.1). NCBI lineage: Eukaryota > Viridiplantae > Streptophyta > Magnoliopsida > Brassicales > Brassicaceae > Brassica > Brassica napus. The sequence goes on along the minus strand of NC_063447.1, from coordinate 42,634,999 downwards.
TCTTAAATAGTTTTACAACAATATATTATAAGTTTGAACGACTAAGACTACTATTCAATTAGATTTAAGAGTGCAGAACCAAAGGCAAACCAAAAATAATGTATATTTGAATGCCTAAACGAAAATTTTGTTTTGGTTTACTTTTGAATTTTAAGCTTGTTTTCTTACAAAAGTTTTCTGGTTCAAATTTGCAACCCAGAAATGTTTAATTTAAGTATCATTTATAAAAAATACATTTGTTCAAAAATTAAGAAAACTGTAGAAGGATATTTTACTCTTATCCACATGCCTATCTTATATATGAGTGCGTTCACAAATTTGCTATCACAATTCACACATTTCAAGTGGGCTAATCCTTACCCTCCACTGATTAACTATGTGTGGGAGTGAGATGTACATGCATACGTTTTTTTAGGAAATCGCTTTGATATTATATATAAAGTAGAACATTTAATTTTTTTTGAGACACCAATTTTTTTTTTGAAACACTAGTAGAATATTTGGTTAACTCTTGAAAACAATTATAACAAAAATATAAGAATAGAGTTCCATATCTATATAATATGTCTTATTTCCAATGATAATATACAAATAATAGGTATATGGGATCTCATAAACTCCACGTTAGAAGTGTGAAACATCAAATGATGAGATTGAAATCTGGTTGAAGCCTTACAAATCTATGGTAAATATGTATGCGAGTGTGACGACCGTATGATACAATGATTGTTATTTGAATCTTTAGTGAACTAATTAACTGCATGTAACAATGTTTTCTTACGAATCAGTTCAAAAAAAAAAAAACAATGTTTTCTTCGTTCTAGAAAAGATTACCATGCATAGCGTTACTTATTCCGTTTTGTAAAGTTAGTTTGACTGTTTCTTACTCTTATACCAGTAAAAATTGATAACCTAATAACCATCGGTAACCAAGAAGAAAATATGCAATATAGAGATTACATGTTCATAAATCAGACACTTGACAATCCGATATAACATGCCTCAGAAACAAAAAGCCAAAGAAAAAAAAAAAAGAAAACAGACAAATGGAAATGAAATGAGTAGATATTATTTATGAAATGTCTTACAACGCGAATTAAGCACCGGTGAAGCTTGGTGGTTTGTAGGCGATGAAACTGATGCACTGAACCTGACGGTTGTTGTCAAATCCGATGATCCTGATGAAAGCGTTAGGGTACTCCGTTTTGCATTCTTGGACTTCCTTCAACACTTGAGCAGAGTCAGTGCATCCGAACAAGGGAAGCTTCCACATTGTCCAGTAACGTCCATCATAGTATCCGGGTGTGCTTCCGTGCTCACGGTACACAAATCCATGCTATACAAACATGAGAGTACCATTCATAATAAGAATTCACATGGTCTAATAAAGGATGTTTAGATCCAAAAAATATTTTTTTCTTTATTACCTCCAACTCGAATTCAACACAAGGAATCCACTTGTTGCGGAGAAGGTAGTCAACTTCCTTACCCAATTCAACTTCGGTAAGGTCAGGAAGGTAAGAGAGGGTCTCAAACTTCTTCTTTCCAACTGGTGGCCACACCTACAAATTAAATCACATTTCCAATTGGTGAATACTAAGTCAAGTTTGTATATATTGTTTTGGACATTTATTGATCCTAGGTACGTTATATACACTTTTCAATAGGATTCATGTTCGAATGCACCAGTTGCGTGTAATAAAGGACAGGCCTGCAATTATTCTAGTGACATTTACCTTCATGCAGCTAACTCTTCCTCCGTTGCTAGCGATGGAAGTAATGTCATTGTTGGCCTTGCGGGTGACTGGGAATGCAGAGGAAGACTTCAAGCCGGTGAATGGAGCGACCATGGTGGCTTGAGCCGGTGAGGTAACCACAGCAGCGGAGGAGAGCATAGAGGAAGCCATTACTACTTCTTCTTCTTCTTTTCTCTTAACTTACTTGTCTGTCTATTGCTTTGGTTATCTATATATAGTGAGAAGCGCAAGAGGTATAAAGCCCTAATGATCGAAGGATCAAGATTTCATGATGTCGTCGTTAACTGCCACAGGATTAAAGAAAGGTGTAGAAATAACATTATCTTATCTTATCTTGTAAGAAAACGTATGAATGTGTATGGTTTACTCGTCTCCACTTGAGCCAATGCTTTTGGCTCTTTCCTATTGAGAGAGGACAATTCTGACGCATGATCTACATTTCAATGTTCGCGGACCTTCTATTTATATGAATTAATTTCGCTTAATTTGATTAGGTTCATTATTAAATTCACAATTGAAATTACTATACGAAATGTACTTGAATTATACATGTATGTCGTACTAATTAACTTATGAGTAATGAGACTACTGTAATGGTCATGTCCATACTCAAACGAACAAAAACAAAAGAATAGTGGGTCCGATTGGTAAGTTAAAACCGTATAAAAACTGTTACTTAATAGTTAAAAACTATAAACTAAATCAATAAAAGTGGTACCAAAACACTAAATGTAACGTTTTTAGGTAATGCTTTGTGCATCTATCTGTGATGGGTAACTTCCTGCAGATTCAGGTAGTTCGGTTCGACTAAAATCTTGTCGAACATAAAAAAAGTTCAGTTCAGTTTGGTATTTGGGTAGTTAGGTTTTTAAAATTTTACCGAAACTAACTAAAGTTTTTGATTCTGATTATATTTCGGTTAAAAATTTGGGTAAAATTGGTTAATTCGGTTAATTCTGTTAGTCTGGTTAATTTGGTCCAATATTTTGGTTAATTCTATTAGTTCGGTTCAAAATTTTGAGTAATTTTAGGTTGCTTGGTTACTTCGATTCGAAATTTTGGTTAGCTAGGTTAGTTCGGATTGAAATTTGGGAACAAATTTTTTTTTTTGAAACCGATCTAACCGATTACCGAACTGAACGAGCCAAAAACCAATTTTTTTTTATAAACCTGCTGAACCGAGCCGAACTTCTCAACCAAATGAAATTTTGGATGCCTTTATTGCAATGATACAAGATTACCAATTATATTTATCTCTGGTCAGATAGTGCTGTATTTTTATGTTTTTTTTAATGAATGTAAATTTTATTAATCCAAAAAATTATCCTTACATCAAAAGCAATGTTTTATAAGATTAAGTTTGGGTTAAATCTAAGATTAGTTTTTAGATTTTTGAGTTACTATTTGATGTATAATGTATTACATTTGAGTTACAATTTTGAGGTATTCCTTTGGTAAAATTGACAAATTAAGTGGTAATTCAACATAAAAAAAACCATGTGTTAAGATTTGAGTTAGTATGTTTTTTTGGTTTTCAACTAAAAACTCACGTTCATTTTTGGCTATATTAAACAGTTTGTTTTCTAAATTCATTTAATAGTTATATATGTTTACACTCGCTGGATTAGAGAGAGAGAGAGAGAGGGGAATGAGGAAGAAGAAGAAGAAGGCAAATATGTTTTTTTATATAAAACATTTATGACGGAAAAGGGTCGTCAGAATTCCATCAAAATATTTTGGTATTTGGCAGTTCACGAAAATTTTGGCTGTTCCTTTTCCCAGGTACATTAAAATTCCGACGAAATTACAATGACCCTATATTTTTCGTCGAACTTTTTGTTAATTGGTCAACTGACCAAGTCGGAAACAAGAATATGCTATATTCGTCAGAAGTTTTTCAGAAAAATACTTTTAAAATTCTGACGAATATAGCATATTCTCTGCATGCTTTTCAATTGGTTGAAAAATAGATCCATCGGAATTTTGCCAGTATATTCCAATGAATTTACAATGAAAATGAGAGGGGGTTTCAAAACAATTGAAATTTGACCCACAATAAACTCTTATAACTTTTTGATAACTTAGAAGGAGTTATCTGCATGTTTAAGTATATAATTGTTTATACGAGATCATATTACAAATAATTGATATTGTAAGTTGGATTCTCGAAATATGTTTTTTAAGTATATAAATGCTTATGGGAGATATTACATATCCGCGGATATATTTGTAGAGGATTTTATAACTTGTAAAAATGGAATGCTTTTTAACTCACATCCTATTAGACACTTAATATGTGTTTTTGACCTCATAGGTATCCGGTTTTACATTAATATTAACTGAATCATATCGAAAACATTTATTCGCTGGAATTCCATCGGAATATTCCGACAGAATTCCGACGACATTGGTCAATTCCGTTGGTATAATTCCGATGGAAATGAAACCCCAAACCGAAACCCCAATATAAGTGTTTTCATTGGAATTCTGTTGGAATATACCGACAGAATACCAACAAAATAAAGAAATTTTTGAATATTAAATAATTTTCGAATACATTGTAAATTTCTTAAGTCCAACAACCAAAAAAATACAACTATTTTATTCAACTCCAACAACCAATAAATAAAAAAACTACACAATTGAAAGTTAAATATATGATTACAGATTTTCTAAATACGTTAATCTACCCAAAATCCGAAGAATAATCAGACGGACATGAATCCGAATCTTCGTCAAACTCTCCAACCTCAGCATCTGACTTGAAGTGTACAACAGCATCATTTCCAAACTCGGTAAAATCGACAACGAGTTAAAATTTTCTAATCTTCAACTAGACTTACGCTGATTCTAGAGTTTGGTTGCAATGTGTCATGATCAGAACTTCCAAATATAATCTTGATTATTGAAGTTTTGAACACTTATGGTATTCTTTGTTTTTTCCTAGAGTTTGAAACTGAATACAACATAGAGTAAGGAGTGAACTCTGGGACTCATTTGGTGCTAAAAAGACAATATTTCAAGTAATTTGACAGTTTGTGTTCTTCTTGTTTAAGACTTAAGTATTTTTTGTTTCTGGTGTGATTTGAAAACTTTGTTTCATGGAGCTATGTTTGTTTCATTTTCTGTGTTGGAAAATTATATTTTATTTCCTGGCTTGTTTTGCTTTGACACTTTGATTAATGAGTCTGGTTTCATTTAACATTTCATTTTCTAGAGTTTTTTTTTTTGGTTAATCAGATGTCGTTTGGGTAACAAGTCTAGTTTCAGTTTTTAGTTAAATAGGGTAATATTTAACCGAACCAAAATTTACCCATTTTTGGGTTATATATGGTTAGTTTCATCAAAAAATTTGACCGATTCGAAACTGAACCATACGTCGACCAAACACTATTTGGATACAGTTTTCAAATAACCAAACTACTCGGAACCGACCCGATTACCCAAAATCTCAGGCCTATCGGAAAATCGTTTTGATACCAATTGAAAGTGTGAATGAGGCTAGAGTAAAGTGCCGAAAACATTATTTTCCAGTTTACTAGAATAAAAACAAATACAACTAATTTGTAAACCCGTAAATAAAGTGCAATCCTCCTAAAATGCCGTTGTTTTCTATTGCAAGAACTCATTAGGATAACCTAATCGTAATCTAAAAATCCCCAAGAGCCTAGAATTCAATTCTAGAATTCTCTCAAAGTTTGTTAGCACCTAGCGGGCAGCAATGACACCAAACGATCGATCACACAAGCACACAAATCTCTATCGGTTTTCTTATTCTCCAAAGTCCATTATTCTTTATAAGGCTCATGCTCCTTGTATAGAAAACCTAAACCTGCATCACAAGTTCTTCCCAGAAATTTTTTCTTATTTTTAAATTATATTTCTTTTTTCCTTCAAACAAACTTCTATTTTACAGTAAATATTCAGTTGTTAAAAGGTCTTGTTTATGTAGATGTTCTAGTTCACATTTGCAACGCAGCAATGTTTTACTTAACTACAATTAAGAATTAAGAAATATATATATATGTGTGTATCTCTTATATATTAAAAGAAAAACATTACAACATTTGAGGTATACACATATCATCACCATAATAAGTTTCAGAATCCTAAAAAAACAGATTGGTTCATCTAAATATATAATAAGTTTTTTATTAAATTAATCATAATTCATCATTAATATTCATCATTCTTTCCTTAAATAAAAATTACAAAATTTTCTAATGTGGCTAAAGTATATATGAAAATTAATAATACAGATTTAATAAAAATCATTGTATCATCTATCATATTTGTTTAATTTCAAATTATTAAAATAAATTAAACGACCACATTAACCATATAATAAAAATTTAGATTTTTCTGTATATGTTATATATTTTTTTTAAAACGACCATCAATTATTAAAACTGTCAAAACTCTCACATTCAAATTATTGTGATCCATTGTTTAAGATTTTTCCTATGATAAGATACAAATGCTTACAAAATAATTTAATTAAAAAATCTGATTTAATAAATATTAAGATTAAAAAATATATATATTAATATCTTTTAAATTAAACTATATAACATATAGAATACATAAATATTTTAATTTTGAAATTTGTTTTGAATTTTTTTTTCTTGATAAATATTTGAACAACTATTGACAAATTAATATTTAAACTTAAAATATTTCATTGATTTTTTTAAAAAATATATAAATTAATAAAATTATTAATTTCAGAGTGAAAATTTTGTTATCAACGATTTAAAGTTTTTGGTTATAAAAATATACAAATGATCAAAAAACCTTATGAGTAAAAACATCATTTAATAGATATCAATATTAAAAATAAATTATATATATATATATATATATGTTATTATCATTTTTTTTGGACATTGATACTGGTGAAAAAAAGGGCAGAGCGAGTGAAAAAAAAAAGCAGAGTCGTCGTCTTTTCACCTTCTCCGGCCGCGGCCTCTCGCCGTTGGTTCCGTGAGAAGGTGGTTGCATGTTTCTTCTAGTTTTATTCTCTTTTTAGTTTTCGATGGTCTCAAATCTGAATAGAAGCTTCATGTCTTCGGATTGAAGTGAAGAGATTCAGATCTGGACGCAACAGACATCGATCTTGTCAGATCTATGGCCTGTGGTGGTTGGCTAGTGGTTACCGGCTGTATGGAGAAGAATCGTGTTAAGTAAGGCTTGGGTGGCCTTGCTGTGGTGTGGAGGCGCGTAGAAGGCGCGTGCTGAGCCCTTTCAAAGTCCAGTGGCGAGTTTAAGTTGGAATTGGAGGAGGTCAGTGGAGTACAGGCGTAGAGGAGGAGGAGGAGGCGCAGTCTACAGCAACGGTTATCTATTAGCTAACAGTCCGGTTTGTTTCTTGTATGAATGGGTTTGAGTCTCGTCTAGATGTTTGTAGTCATCTGCCTTTATGGTCTGTGTCTTCTAGTTTATGTGTTGTTTTCTATATTTTAATCTTTGGCTCCAGATAGTATTGTTTACTATGCTGGCTACTGGCTCCGGAAGAATCTTTGTCTTGCCGGCTTAATGTAACCTTTGTTCAAGTTTCAATATTAATCCAACAGATGACAAAAAAAAATGTTATTATCATTTAAAAATTGAATTATATATCATATAAAATAGAAAGTGATTGTTTTGGTTAATATAATTTATTATACCAGTTTAATTATATACATAATAGTTAATGAATTTTTATTTATTCTTTATTATTTCTTAAAAGGTAAAAGAACATATAATACATAATATATATATTATAATGTTCATCTTCCGCAAGGCGCAGATTTTCACTTAGTATTTGTTAAATATTATGATAAATTCTTATCCACATGCCCTATCTTATGTATGCACACCGTCCACAAATGTGTCCATCAAAGATTTCAAGTGGACCATCCTTTCCCCCAGTGGTTAACAATGTGTGTGGGTATTATAGAAAAGTAGAAAATTTATTATCTTTTTCCTTCAAAAGAATTAACAAAAATAAGAACAAAGATATCTAGGAAGTAGTTTATATATATATATAATACATGTATCTTATTTTCAATGTACCAGTAGTGTGTACAAAAGATCTCATAAAGTCCACGTAATAAGTGTTAAATATCAAATGATGACTATTTTATGAATGAATTGTAATCTATATTAAATATACATAAACCCGTATATGATACTATTGTGAATGTGACGATAAAAAGATAAAATGATTGTTATTTGAATCTTTGATGACCTAACTAACTTCATCTGAAATTATATTCCTAGGTACTGCTGTTTTCCTATTCTACAAAATATACCACTAACATTATCTAACCTGTTTTGTTAAGTTATTTTGACTGTTTTCCTATCCCAATAAGAGTTGAAAACCTAATAGCCATCGGAAAGTAACCAAGACGAAGAAGCAATATAGAGATTACATGTTCACAATCACACATTTGACAATCCGATATAGAATGTCTGAGAAACAGAAAACCAAAGGGAAAAGAAACAGACAATTCGAAATGAAATGAGCAGAGATTATTATGTGAATGTCATAGCAAATTAAGCACCGGTGAAGCTTGGTGGTTTGTAGGCGATGAAACTGATGCACTGAACCTGACGGTTGTTGTCAAATCCGATGATCCTGATGAAAGCGTTAGGGTACTCCGTTTTGCATTCTTGGACTTCCTTCAACACTTGAGCAGAGTCAGTGCATCCGAACAAGGGAAGCTTCCACATTGTCCAGTAACGTCCATCATAGTATCCGGGTGTGCTTCCGTGCTCACGGTACACAAATCCATGCTATACAAACATGAGAGTACCATTCATAATAAGAATTCACATGGTCTAATAAAGGATGTTTAGATCCAAAAATTATTTTTTCTTTATTACCTCCAACTCGAATTCAACACAAGGAATCCACTTGTTGCGGAGAAGGTAGTCAACTTCCTTACCCAATTCAACTTCGGTAAGGTCAGGAAGGTAAGAGAGGGTCTCAAACTTCTTCTTTCCAACTGGTGGCCACACCTACAAATTAAATCACATTTCCAGTTGGTGAATACTAAGTCAAGTTTGTATATATTGTTTTGGACATTTATTGATCCAAGGTACGTTATATACATTTTTCAATGGGATTCATGTTCGAATGCACCAGTTGCGTGTAATAAAGGACATGCCTGCAATTATTCTAGTGATATTTACCTTCATGCAGCTAACTCTTCCTCCGTTGCTTGCAATGGAAGTAATGTCGTTGTTTGCTTTGCGGGTGACTGGGAATGCAGCGGATGACTTCAAGCCGGTGAATGGAGCGACCATGGTGGCTTGAGCCGGTGAGGTAACCACAGCAGCGGAGGAAAGCATAGAGGAAGCCATTACTACTTCTTCTTCTTCTTCTTTTCTCTTAACTTACTTGTTTGTCTATAGCTTTGGTTATCTATTATATATAACGAGAACCGCAAGAGGAAAAGGCCCTAATAACCAGAGGGTCCAGATTTCATGATAACGTCGTTAACTGCCACATGATTAAAGAAAGGTGTTAAGACCCTTATCGATACTGACCACTATGTTAAGGCCACGTGGCAGAAGTGCTATTATCTTATCTTGCATTAAAATGTATGAATGTGTATATATGGTTACTGATTTACTGCTGGCCTCCACTTGAGGCGATGCTTTTGGTTCCTTGCACTACAAGAAAACACACCGAATTCCGACGGAGGTTCCGACGGACACCAAGGTCGTCGGAAATTTGTGACGGAATACTGACAAATTTCCGACCAAATCCAAAAAAATTAAGTCGTCGGAATTCCGTCGGCCATTTCCGACGGAATTCCGACCAAATTTGGTTCGTCGGAATTTTCCGACGACTTTTCGACGACATTCCGATAAAAAATGTAACCGTTGTAGTCGTCGGAAGTTCGTCGGTATATTCCGACGAATTTCCGACGACATTCCGATTAAGAGCAAAGTCGTCGGAATTCCATCGGAAAATACCGACGGAATTCCGACGAACTATGAGATTGGACAATTCCGACGGAATTCCGACGGACTGCTTACATCCGTCGGAAAGTCATCGGAGGTCCGTAAGCAATTTCCTATAAATATAACCCCTCTTCATTCATCTCATTCACACTTCATTCTCTCTTCATTCTCTTTAGTCATAACAATTCCGTGAAAATCATGTCTTCAGAAGTTTATTATCGTTCGTGGATGGATAAACCTCATTTGGATCCGAACACCAATTTGCTTACGGAAGAATACGTTCAAGGGATTGGAGAATTCATGAGGCTTGTTCAACAGCAACCGGATGCAAAAAGTGGTATGTTAAGATGTCCCTGCTCTTCTTGCAATAATAATAAGGTTATAAAAGAATTTGATGTTTGGACTCATTTGTATATGAAAGGGTTTTCACGTAATTATAAAGTTTGGTACCTTCATGGGGAAACTGGTTATGAATATGGTAGTACTAGCGAACCTCAGCCTGTTAGTGAATCTCAGCCTGATATTAGGTTAGAAGAATCTAGAACGGATATAGATTATGGTGTAGGTACTGAGCAGATGGTACATGATCATTATAGAGGGGAAGAACCAAACCCCGAGTCTAGGAGTTTTTTTGACATGTTGGATGCAGGAAAACAACCTTTGTATCAAAATTGTAGAGATGGTCATTCAGTCTTATCATCTGCAACTAGATTAATGGGTATTAAGACAGACTATAATTTGGCTGAAGAATGTATGGATGCGATTACTGATTTTGTCAAAGGTATTCTACCTGAGGATAACCTTGCACCGGGTTCATACTACGAGGTTCAGAAACTTGTTGCAGGTCTTCAACTACCGTATGAAGTGATAGATGTATGTATTGACAACTGCATGATCTACTGGAGAGCGGATGAGACACGGAATCACTACAAGAAAACAGGGGGATTCTGATGGCCGAAATCGTCGGAAATTCGTCGGAATAGACCGATTCCGACGAATTTCTGACGAACCCGTCCGTCGGTATCGTTTCGTCGGAAAAAAAAAATTCGTCGGAATTTCGTCAGAACTTCCGACGACTTTCTGACGAATACTGAGAAACGTCATTCTGACGAACTTCCGACGATATTACGATGCGGATACACGAGACCAGAGTTCATCGGAAAAACTACGAACCGACGGAGAACATTCCTCGGACACTTTCGACGCAGAGTGTTCCTCGGTACATTCCGACGGACAACGGTCGTCGGTATATTCCGACGACCGTTGTCCGTCGGTAAATTCCGACGAACAAGGTTCGTCGGTAAATTCCGACGGATATGTTCGTCGGTAAATTCCGACGACCACTCCGTCGGTATATACCCATTTTTTTTTTCAAATTAATTTTGCATTTTTATATATTTTTTGATATTAATAATTTAAAAGTAATAATATTATAAAATTTCAATTCATAAAAACCGAAATAGGAAAAAAACATTCATAAAGTTTAAAATTCATACAAACCGAAAAAAAAAAAACATTCCGAAAGTTTTAAAAAGCCGAAATAAACTAAGATGAACTCGAAGACATCAAACGATCTAGCTTCTGCATAATCTCGGTGTTGAACTTCTTCTGGGATGCCAACTCAGCAAGGATAGTGGCATTCTCCGAACGGATAGTGGCATTCTCGGAAAGGATAGTGGTGTTCTGCTCCTCCAATGCCCCAATCCGTTCATCTTTGTCATGTAGCTCCTCGAGAATCATGGGATCGGCATACGGAGCTTGTGAAGAAGATGCCGGATACGAAGAAGCACGACGGGCCAACCCAACTAAACGGCCTCCTTTCCTTTTAGGAACCGCCTACAAAAATATTTAAAGTAAGTAAATAGGGACAAGTAAGTAATCGACATTATTAAAAAAATATACTGATAAAAAAATTACCTTTTCAACCATCTCATTTATTTGCAATAGAGACAGGTTGGTTGAAGCTCCCGTGGAGTCGCCGTCATCAGAGAGAGGCTGAGATTGGGAAACTATTTCAGCTTCCACCAAATCAACTACACCTCTGATCACGGGGTCCTGAATTTGACCCGTCGTCTTGTTAGTGTGAGCCACCTTAATGAGTTGTAGACGATCAACGGGATTACCGTCATTTGCTTCGATCTAAAAAAATCGCCATTATTAGCCAAGAAATATATAAAATATTTATTTAAAAAATATAAAGATAAATAATAATAAAAAACTTACAAGTTCATCCTCCTTAGTAGACATAGAGCAAGCGCCGAGGTTGTGCACATACATACCTTTCCCGCCACGATCGCTCTTCCGGTTCCTAGAGTTCCTAGAAGACGTCTCTGCAGTTTCTTCCTTCTCCCAATGAGCTATCAACTGCTCCCACACCGACCCGCTGATGAACCGTGGCTTCTTGTTCTTCTGCCAAACTGTCTTCCACGAGTTTATCTGCTTTGTGTAAGAGTCCATGGCCTTTTCGTTGAATTTCTTACGGACTGATTCCGTAAGATCGGAGTGCCAGTTGAACTCTTGCTACAAAAAACAAACACAATTTAATAAGTAAATATATTTAAAAAATGTTCAAACTTTAAAAAATGAAGAGTTACTATACCGCGAACTGACGAAACCACAACTCTCGTTCGTCGGAAGGGATCACACTCCACTTTGGATATCCAAAACGGAGCATGGAGTACATCATCTGGTTGATGCTCCGGCTAATGCCATTTTTCGACTTGGTGAACCTTTAAAAAAAAATACAAGTTAGCAAGTTAATTAAAGGAAAAAATATAACGGTACAAATTAAAAAAATACTAACCAAGTGCTATGGCCTCGTTGTGGGTTGGGTTGGAGAAACGGGAGATGCTCTCGACCTGGTTGTTGAACCAATAGATGAACCGGCATGACCCCCGGATCCTGTTGAGCAGCAGCGTGAGGGGCAGCGTGAGGGGCTGAGGGAGCTGGAGCGGGAATATATGCGGGAACCGAGTCATGAGACGATCCCGATGCACGGGAACTGCTCACCGAACTACGTCGAAGACGGGCTGCAGGGCGGGCTTCATCCTCGGCCCTAAAAAAAAAATTTACCCATCAAACATATTTTCAAATCATTTATATTTTTAATGTTTTCATTTATATATTTACAAAAGGTTTTATAAACGTTTAAAAAAAACTATTAAACCTTTTATATATATATATATATATGTATACAAAATTATAAAAAAATTATAAATATAGAAAAATGTTGTTAAAAATTTATAAATGAAGAAAAATGTTGTTAAATATTTATATATTTTTTTTAAAAAACGTTTTATTATACATAGTTTATTAGTGAAAACTTATAAAAACTTATAAAAAATTTTAAAATTTTTGTTATACATGATTTACATATATATATATATATATATATGTATACAAAATTATAAAAAATTTATAAATATAGAAAAAATGTTGTTAAATATTTTTAAAAAATATTAAAAACGTTTAAAAATAAAAAAAAACGTTTTAAAAAATCAAAAAACGTTTTTAAAAATCAAAAAACGTTTTAAAAAATCAAAAAACGTTTTTAAAAATCAAAAAACGTTTTTAAAAAATCAAAAAACGTTTTTAAAAATCAAAAAACGTTTTTAAAAATCAAAAAATGTTCCAAAAAAAACTAAAACAACAATCCAAACAACATTCCTAACTTATATATCCTAAACTATCCATTCAATCCTAAAATTTTCAATCAAACAACCTAAAATCCGAGATCAACTTCCAAAACCCTAAACAATTGATAAAAAAGAAGGTTTGAGATGATTCTTACATGATTTGGGGTTTGGGGAAGAGATATGAGGGTGGGGAGAGGAATCGCCGGTGAAGAGAGGCGGAGAAAGGCCGGAATCGCCGGAGAGGGGGAGAAATCGCCGGAGGGTTTCGTGAGAAAGAGAGGCCGCGGAGATAAGGAAGAAGGAAGAAGAAGGGTTTTTATTTCCGAGGATTCCGACGGACACGGGTTCGTCGGTATTCCGTCGGTATAATTAAAATATACCAAATGTCGATTCGCGAAAATTTTCAAGCGGTTTGGTTCTCCCGGGCTAATTGAAATTCCGACGGAATGTGTCCGTCAGTATTTTCCGACGGACACATGTCGTCGGTATATTCCGACGGAATTCCGACGACTTAGTGTTTAGGGTGTTGATTTCAAGTTTCTAAATGCAAAATCCAAATCTTTGATAATATATATAGTATTTGCATAAAGATTTAAAATCAAAAAATGTTTTATAACACGATTTTACACAACAACATTTTTTGTAGTGTAAGCTTATATAAATATGATTGTATAAGTATATAATGTTAAGATGAGATGTTATGAAAACAATGATATGCATACATAAATATTTTAATGAGTTGTTATATTTGAACGGTTGCTATCTAATACTATACTAAACACTTATTATGTGTTATTTTCATAGTTTTGGCATCTAAATTTATAGATTTTTATGATTGAAACTTTATAGAAAAAAGGTCGTCGGTATTTTCCGACGAAATACCGACGACCTTTCCAATTTTCAATGAAACCCGTTGTCGTCGCTATATCGTCGGTATATTGCGAGGGATTTCCGACGGACCATTAAAAAAAAAAAAAAAAAAAAAACTAATCAGAATCTTCTGATTCTTCATCAAACTCCCCAACCTCGGCTTCCGGCTCTGAATGTACGACAGCATCATCTCCAAACACAGTCAAATTCTCAACGAGTTGAATTGAGAGAAACAAAAACTCTCGTCGCATGCACAAGCTCGGCCGTAAGTTGTACGGTGTCACAATAACTGGCCATAGAGAATACCGCCTTCCATGCTTTCCAAATGGGCTGAAACCATCAGTAGATAATCCAAGATAAACATTTCTTCTCTCTTCCGCAAATTCTGGATATGTTGACTGGAAATGTTTCCAAGCCTTTGCATCTGAAGGATGTCTAATCTCACCATTTGTGGAATGCTCTGCATGCCATCTCATTGCTTTTGCTGTGCGCTCACACTGATACAACCTCTTCAATCTTTCCGTCAAAGGCAAATACCACATTCTTTTGAATGGGATCGGAACTCTTCCCCTCGTCTCCTGATAACGAGGTTTCCCACAAAATTTGCATACATAATTGGGAGACGACAAATCAGACACATGACCAAATCTTTAATGTTAGTGGAACTCCTAATTATTCGCTTAGTTTGATTCAGTTAATTAATAAGATCACATTTAGTAACTATTACTACAAGTTATGAGCTACTTAGTTGTGAGCAATGAGTACACTGTTAACGCTAACGTCGATAAACGAAGAAGGGAAACAATACTATATAGTGGGTCCGATTGGTAACTGAACACGGTAGTTAAACTGTATGCAACCATGAATTTAACACGGCCATATGAAATATGATAATCAATGTTTTAGATCCAGAGTAAAAGATGAATTCATAAACCATGCTATTTTATTGTCTACCCACTTTTTAAACTTGGGTATTAGCAGCAATACCTTCTTACCCAATGGTATTCCCTATTTCATGTGTATATATCCAGAAATGGATAGAAACACTTACTTATAGATATTTTGTATATCTGAAAAGCGCAAAATGATAAATTGTTCAAAGGAATTAACAGGCATTCCGTAGACACTATTAGGCATGCCGAAATGGAAGACCAAGCTTGCTTTGAGGCTAATATCAAAAAGGTGAAGGAACCTGAGGAACGACATAGTCTATCATCTATCCGAGCCATAAGCATAAGCTTACATGAAATTTGTATGGTTTATAAATCATGGACTCATGAATAACTCTTTATTGGTTTTGGATGGGCTTAGACAAATTCGACATGAAAAATTCAACTTTGAGGAGCTAAAAATCAGACGAGAAGTGTGTTACCGATACATTTAGAGCTTATGGCCATTTCTTGGGCTATCGAATGCATGTTACAAATGTTGTTGTGCCAATACTTTAGTACAAATTGCAAGGACCTCGTCTCGATGATACAAGATTTATAAGCAGGGCCAAACTTTCCAATGGAGATAAAAAAACTTTCAAGATTGAAGAGTAGATTTTTGTAGACTTGTTTATTGTTTATCATCCTTTTTCTAAAAACAAATAATCAGACTCATTAGCTAAGATAACTAAATCTTATGTAACATTTATCCCTAATAGACCAAGCTTGCTTTGAGGCTAATATCAAAAAGGTGAAGGAACCTGAGGAACTACATAGTCCATCATCTATCCGAGTCATCAGCATAAGCTTACATGAAATTTGTATGGTCTATAAATCATGGACTCATGAATAACTCTTTATTGGTTTTGTATGGGCTTAGACAAATTCGACATGAAAAAATCAACTTTGAGGAGCTAAAAATCAGACGAGAAGTGTGTTACCGATACATTTAGAGCTTATGGCCATTTCTTGGGCTATCGAATGCATGTTACAAATGTTGTTGTGCCAACACTTTAGTACAAATTGCAAGGACCTCGTTTCGATGATACAAGATTTATAAGCAGGGCCAAACTTTTCAATGGAGATAAAAAAATTTTCAAGATTGAAGAGTAGATTTTTGTAGACTTGTTTATTGTTTATCATCCTTTTTCTTAAAACAAATAAGCAGACTCATTAGCTAAGATAGCAAGAAAATATCACAGATATTTGTATTTTATTGGTTCTTATATTTTGTATAGTTACCTAAACCACCTTAATTTTAAGTACTAGATCAGCCGTTTGAAATTAAAAATGGTTGTTAAACTGTTTAATGAAAAAGTGAAATTGGTACAAAAAAACTAATACAGTAGAAACTCTATAAATTAATAAACGCAGTAAATTAATAATTTTTTCAATCCCGAATTGAGATGATTCAAAATATGATACAAATCAATAAAATAATAAGATAATATTTTTTAAAAAAATCTTATGTAAATATATGGTCCTATAAAATCATAAATTAATATTTTATATATATATATATATATATATATTTCATATAAATACAAACAAAAGATAATATTGTTTAATTTATATTAACAATAGAATTCATCTCTATTTTTTCTTAACCTTCAATATACTTTTGATAATATTTAGTAAAAATATATCTATAAAAATTTAGACAATAGAAAAAAATCGATTTTCTAAAATTTAATTAATATATAAACAGTAAAATCTAGAAAGGAAAGTTTTATAAATCAATAAATATATATATTAATAACTCTATAAATTAATAAAATATCATAATATTAACATTATTAATTTATGGAGTTTTTCTTGTATTGTTAGATACACTGCATACTGTATTTACCTTCTTCATTGTTCTATTACTAAATATATTATGGTCGTATATAATATTTATCATTTAAATCTATACAGTATATGGTTTTACTAAATATATAATAATAAAATAGTTATAGTATATTTTATAATAATTTTAGATCTTTAATATATAAAAATAATTACTTTTCACCCTTTTCATACTAAACACAAACATTAATATTAATTCTCACCAATATGAATAACCTGACTCACTAAAATATCCATTTATTTGGTAAATTCTCAACAACAAAAAAACTGTTATAGCTTACTCCATCACGTCTAGGGTCTGACTGGTTCAAACACAGCGGTTGCGGTCGTGGAAATTTGCGAATGCGGGTGGTTGCGGTTTCTAGCGGTTTTAAGAGATTTGTATGATTGGTTTTGTGGTTAAAAATTGGCACGTTTGCAGGATAGTTATGTCTGGTTAACTACCAAATGCAGCAGCGGTTAAATAATAAATTAACAATATTTATATTTTTTATAATTATAAAAATATAATCATAATATTATAATAAATATAAAAATTATATTTAGAAAGTTATAGTTTTAAACGTCTTAAAATTATAAAATAAATTATTTATTTTTTTATAATATTAATTGAAATGTATAGATATATTTTATTCTTTTTATAATTCCAATTTAAATTTTTTATTGAATATTTTTATTTTTGTATTTATATTATTTTAAAAAGAAAAAAATATTCTCCCGCAACCGCAAACGCTAGCGGGAACCAGCTATTGAATTATGAGGTTTAAAACGGTTTGAAGCGGTTTGAGTGATTGTTGCAAAACGCCAACAACCGCTACCAACCGCAAAAGCTGCATTCATTGTACAACCGACAATGTTATATGTTTGATGAAAATCTATGTCTAATTGTTTCACCTGAGTCATTCTATAAAAATTCACACATGGTCGAGTTTACTTGCAAAATTTTGAAGATCTCTTTTTAACTTTTTTTTCTTTAGTTGTTTAACAAATTATTTTTTTGGGAATTGAAATTTGGATATACCGGTGGAAAAACGTTAATGAATCATTAGTCAAATTACTGGAATAAGACGCTTCCACCGGTCAAACCATCTTGTCCTACATTTTTTTAAATTTGTAGAGATGCTCTTATTTATATATAATTTAGTTTATTTCAAATGCACGCAATAATAAACTATTCAAAAGTGTGTAATTTGGCTTTTTTAGCTTAGGTTTTCATTTTTTTCTTAACAAATATATTATCTTTATGAAAAACAGTGTTTACGGTTGAGAATTTGTTTTCTATTTTCTGAGTGTCAAAAACATGGAACCGCTATATTTGGAAAAATATATTATATACTATTTCTATTGGTTTTTCTATGATTTTGATGTAGCCGTTCTATACCTTTTTGAAGAAAATGTTTTTTGGAATTTCTTCAGAACAAGTATAAATACTGATAAGGTGATTGACGCAATGTCATTGCAGGCGAAGGGAATTCCTTTTAACCTACCAGACAATGCCCTAATGCAGAGCAAAAGGAACAAGATCTGTATCATGGGTAAAACCTTAAATCCAGAGAGCCAGAAGATTAGTGATCTGATTATGGACAAGCCAAGGAAGTGACGAGTTTATGACAGAGTAAGAGAGATTGGAAGATCACTTGGAGGAATTGAGCTTCATACTGTTTTTTTTTTCTCAGGGTTGAGAATGCTTGATGTAGGTGGCCTATATGATCTTCTACTTCCAGAAAGTTGACGAGCATATCGTGCATGTAAACTTCTATGCTCTGTCTGGTATGTTATGCAAACGATCATGTTTATCAGTTTATAATAAGTGGAGCCGGCATTCTTTAAGCGAAAATTCATAACCTTGCAGTAATAAATTGCCTTCTGACATCATAAAGAACGTTTTCTCATGATCGTCTGGATACTTGAGTATTTAGTTTTATCCGGAGAAAGCGTCCATAAAGATATCAGCTAGTATTATATTGTTGCGTCATACTGTTGCGTCGAGCTTGTCGATGTGAGACAAATATTGCTTGTAATACTTTTTCATATATGTTTTATTATTTATAGTTTTGTAATTCTTATTAACTTCAAACAATCTTAAGGACTATAATTGCAAATAATTTCTTTAAAAAAAATATTTAAAGTTTTATCATGGGTGAAAGTCACCATTAAACCTCAAATTTAAAGTTCACCAAACTTTAAAAGTAAAATTGCTCTTAGAAATGCTTTTAGTCAAATACAGTAAGTTTTGGGTTTGAAAGTTTAGAAAAACTTAGGGTATCCTATTGGTAATTTACTCATTTATTAACATCTGTAACAGTAACCAATTGAGGCAAGGACAGAAAAACCAAATGAAATGAGCATTGCGTTGTCACCGACATCTCATGCTTCGTGTTCTAAGTGTATCTCCAAAAAGATTCTTTATTATATAGTTTTGCAAACTCTATATTTGAAGTTTGAAGGTGTTCTTCTCCAAAAGCAAAACTTCAAATTTAACTTTAAAATTATTTGTAAATTATACTATACTCCTTATATTTGTCATAATTAATATAAATCCATAAAACTTTTATAGTTAGCCAGCATATATATAATAATATTATAGTAATTTTAATTAATAAAATCTTACAACAAAAAATATAAAATTATAAATAGAAATACATAATTAAATATTAAAATACAAGAAAAATACCATATTATTACATAAAATTATTTTTTTAATGCTCTATTTTCGGTTACACAAAATTTGTTTGGACAATATTTTAGAAGTTCCGGAGAAAATTTACTAGACTATTAGTATTGTTGTAATATTTAAATTTGTGTAATAATCATGGTCATGTATCTTCATAAAAAAAATTCTATTAAATTTCTTTTGAAATATTCTTGTTGTCTAATTCTACTTTTAAAATATTATAAATCTTAGTTTAATTTTTTTTAAGTGTAAAATTTAAATTTTATAAATATAATTTGAAATATTTAAAATATATAAAAGTTTTAAAGATTAAAAATATGAAAGAGAAAATACTTAAAAATAATAAATGTGAAGTATAATCTTATATGTATATAAAGAAATGTTTGTGTCTCTCCTATGAAGACACGTCATTAACTAGAAGAACCAGGGCTTGACACATGTCCTTTTCCCTTGTGAGATTTGTTTCGTTTTCGTTTTGATTTTAATTTGTTTTTATTATGGGCTGGGCTGTTAGTATTATTCTCTTCAGAAAATTGAGTATTCAGCCCAATAGCTAGATAGAGTCTTTTCTGCTAGAGTCGATATTGGAAATTAGGTTTTAATCGTCTTCCTCGATCTGTATCAACAACGGAGATTCTAAAAGTCTAGAGAGACGAATCGTCGTGTAGAGAATCAGGCTTACACTTCCTTTCAGTCGTTTCGTGTTTATTCCTTACTCACAGCCGTTTCGAAGCCACATTCATCGCCTTTAAGATACATCTTAATTCCTTCGATGCTCATCACCATATTCAATGTTCTTCCACCGTGGAGGTCCCGTTCTTTGTTGAGATTCTGGCGTCAACCGTGGTGGCGAGTTGATGGGGGTGGACATGCTCCTCCTTGATGCTTAGGTTTGTCAGATCTTAAATCTCATAACCATATTGTTTTTAACTATTCCGGCGACCAATTATCAAAATTTTTATTTATCTCATAATCAAATTTTATATTTCGATTTTTGTTAAAATCTTTGAATGCTCTTTTTGAAACGTTTGAGGTTTCTCAGATCTTAAAGCTCTTAATCATAGTGTTTATAATGGTTTGAATCTCTTGCAGGAGTTTAAAGGAGTGTTATCATCCAGATGATAAGCAGAGGAACCAACTTAGCAGAGAATTGGGTTTGGCTCTCCAAGACAAATCAAGTTCTGTTCCACAACAGCAGAACTCAGCTTAAGGTTATGTGTCTTAATCTCTCCCTCTTTTGTGTGTTTAAAATGTTGTCTGAATAAGATTTGTTGATACTGTTTCTGTAGGCGCAACATGAGAGAGCAGATAACAATGCACTATAGGCAGAGAACGACAAGATTCGATGTGAGAACATAGCCATAAGAGAAGCACTCAAGCATGCTATATACCCTAACTGTGGATGTCCTCCCGTTAGTGAAGATCCTTACTTCGATGAGCGTAAGCTCCGGATCGAAAATGTACATCTTAGAGACGAGGTTTTGTTTATCCATTATGGTTTAATCATTCAACCCCCTTCCTAATTTCTAAATCTGATCTTTATTTCACAGCTTGAAAGAATGTCAACGGTTGCATCAAAGTACATGGGAAGACCAATCTCCTCCCACCTCGCAACGCTACACCCAATGCGCATCTCACCGTTGGATCTGTCCATGATTGGTCCTTCACTGGATTTTGATCTTCTTCCAGCGAGTTCTATGCATTCTCAGCCTAATAACTTGGCTACTATATCAGACATGGACAAGCCTCTTATGAACGACATTGCTTTTACTGTGATGGAAGAATTGCTTAGGCTTTTTAACACAAACTAACCTCTCTGGAGTAGAGCTGATGGTGGCGGTGGCAGAGACATTCTCAATTTGATGCTCAGGTTTATATGTTTGCAGAGTTTGACTATGAAACCGGTGCTGGGCAATGCTTTCTCAGTAAGTAACATGCTCAAATAATAGTCTGTTAGTTACGAGCATGAAAAGCAACAAAATCGTGGTCATTAGATTCTCAATGCACTGCATGTATATTTAAATTCAGAAGAGTATACAGAGACTGTCTCAGATTTTTGATGAATGATACAATCAGTTTATGGGTACATGGTTTGAACCTCTTGCACTGATTATATCTTTGTCCATCATGCTCACTTGCACGGAAATCTCTAATCCTTTTTGTCGCTATTATTTGTTATATCAATGTACAGATAAAAGGTCATGGTTATTTTCATGAACTTTAAATGAATTCAGTCATGAGAGCTTGATCGTTAAATATATGGAATAGACTACTAGATTTGCCTCAAATTTGTTTTGAATGAAAGAATGAAGGACCATTTCTTATGAAAATTATATTCATCGAAGCTAGGTCTGGGACGGATCGGATATCCGGGCAATTTTAAGGTATCCGGATCCGGATCCTTATCCGGCGGATCCATAATTTTACTATCCTTATCCGGATCCGGGGTTCTCGGATATCCGGGTGTCGGATATCCTCCTAAAAATTGTAATATCCGGCGGATATCCGGATCCGGATTTGGATCCTTAAAATAAATAAAAAATAATATTAATATATATATATATAATATTAACAATAATTTAAAATATATATATATAACATCTTTAATTATTTCTATGTACAATATTACAAAATTTACATAAAATTTATATATATTATTATAAAAATGAAAATATATTAAATAAAATTTATTTTTATATATAGATATTACTATTTTTGAAATATTTATTAATAAAACTTACGGATCCGGATATCCGGACTTAAAAATTAAGATATCCGGATCCGGATCCGGCTTTGACGGATCCAACATTTTACTATCCGGATCCGGATTCGGCCCCTCCGGATATCCGGATTTTCGGATCGGATCCGGATCGAATCTCGGATCGAATCCGGATCTCGGATAAAAGTCCCAGGCCTAATCGAAGCACATGAATGCATTAATTAACAGAATTAACTACATGAATCATAAAAAATGTTACCCAAAATAATAAAAGAAATAACCTTTAGTTACTTTTTTTTATCATATTGTGAATGGTGTTACCCATTTTTTGTTTACAAAACCCATTTTACAATGGGAAAAATGTTAAACAAATCCTTGGCTTTTTCATTTGGACCATTATAATCCCCAGCTTTCGGAAAGACCTGAAAAACAATAAATTTTTCTTTGACTTTAAAAAACCCAGCTAACTTTTCTTTGACTGGATCAAATTAGACCCGACGTTAATTAGACTAACGGAACATGTTAACCCTGTTAATTTGCACAGTTAGCCAATACGACAACGTTTTATCTTAAACTTCAAAATAAGATCCGAAACCCTAATATCATTTTCCCCCAAATCGATTTGGGGATTTTCTTGACACACCAACCCTAAAAATTGCGATTACAACTCAAAATCCTCCAATCTCACACGATTGACTTCCCTTAGCACGAAGATGAGTTCGGATTCGACAGCTGAGAGTTCAACCGTGAACACATACGGTATTCGGGGGTTTCCGGCGAGCTGTGTTTGCGGGACTAAGACAACAATCTACACGTCTGAGACTAACAAGAATCCGGGGAGACCTTTCTTCAGATGTCTTACGAGAAGAAAGGTAGCTTCTTATCTTCTTGATTATATTGTTGTCGTTTATTCAAATTGAATATAAAGCAATATGCCTAAAATCTTATGGTTTTTGCATAGAACCACTTGTTTAAATGGGTTGAGGAGGCTGTTTATGAAGAGGTTCAAGATGCCTTACCAAAGATTGTACTGCTTGAAGCTGAGCTTAACAAAGAAAAATCTGATATTGAGGATTTGAAAGGCGTGGTCACTGAGTTGATGGAAGAGGTTGTAAAAGGCAAAACAGAGGTGAAGAGGTGTAAGGTGATGATGACGATCTTGTTTGTGATCATGTGCGTGATCATCATTGTTCTACTAGTTAGTTTGATGTAGAATTAAGTTAGTTATTTGCTTGAGGTGAAGAACTAAATTGTTGGTGTTTGTGTCTTGTTGTATTTACTTGATTAAGTGACAATTTTAATGTTTGGTCTTGACTATGTTTGGGGCTTAATTCAGTGACTATTATGTTGGTTTCATTGACTATGTTGTTGTTTGAAGTAATGAACTAAGTTGTTGTTGTTGTTGTTGTTTGACATAGAAACCAATCTTAAATAAAGCTTGATGAAACATAGCATAAGTGTCAAAGCACTACAAAATAGATCCGAAAATACTGATACACAAGACAGAAACCTGAAACCTGAGTGTTAAAGCACTAAAACTGAAACATGAGTGTCAAAACACTAAAACTTCAAAACACTAAATCCGAAAATACTATCTTCTGCTTCTGCCCCTTCTAACTTCGAAATCACGAAAACCATCGACCCCATACCGACGCATCTGAGTTTAGTGGTGCATGTGTGGCTTGTGGCTGTGTTGACACTTGTGGCTGGGTTGGTTGTGATGATGAAGCATGAGACTGTCCCTGGCTTGGTTGTGACGATGATGCATTAGACTGACAATGAAAAAAAAAAATCAAGTGAGCATAAGAAGATCAGAAACAAACCAAAAACATCTTAAAACTTGCCTGATTTTTCCTAGGGCGCCCTCGTGGTTTCTTGGGCTGACTTTCAACAAACTCATTCTTACATGTCTTCTTGTTATGATGCTCTTGCTTGCAATTAGAACATGTAATAACTCGATCAGCACGAGTTAGCTTCGTGCTATCAGTTGTAGAGACTTTTGGGCCCTTCTCTGTCTCACCCTTGCTCTTGAACCTATCATGGTTCTTTGGTCTTCCCGGGTTTCCTTTTCTCCAAGGTGGTGGGAGGACACCTAATCTACCCGTCTCAGGCCATAGCTTCTTCCCTTGAACAGGCCTTACCCCCATACTATAGGTTTGACGCCACATAGCTATGGTATAACAAGGAGATACAAAGTCAGAAAGTTTTTTACCATCTTTAAGGATCACATAGGCGGCATGAATGCAAGGAATTCCAGTCATTTGCCACTGGATACATCCACAACTTAGCTCATCCATATCCACAGCATAAGCCACACCACCATAATCAACCTCTGTGACTGGACCAACTGCTGGAAAGCTCATACAATCCTTAGACTTTGACTCCACTTTAGCCATCTGAAGATGCGTCCTTTTTGTGAACTTTGTCTTAGCATTTTTAGCCATTGCAGCCCTTCTGAAGTTTCGAACCATACACTGTCTCCTTATATCCTCTAACATCTCCAATAATGGCTTCCTTCTTGCTTCACGGATGGTTCTGTTGAAGGACTCACTTAGGTTATTGAGATTATCGTTGCACAAGGTCCCTAATTTGAAATATGCTCTGGACCAAGTTTCTGGTTTGGTGACTTGAAGAGTAGCATAGGCGCCTGGATTGTACTCTTTCAGCCTCTCACTCCACATTTTATAATCTCCAATTGTATAACTCCTTGCTATTCGCCAGAAGAGTCTTTGTAGCTGCATGTCATGGCTGCTCTTCTTCCAATTATCGAAAATGTGTCTACAACACTGTCTATGCTCAACCTCTGGAAGAATGGTGTGGACTGCTTTCACTAAACCCTGCCAATTACAAGCATGAGACAGTTAAAAACACTAAGATACAGTAATGCTTTAAGCACTAAAAGCTTTTAAAAAATCAAGATCAGACGTTTACCTTTTGTTTGTCAGATAATATAGCATAGCCTTTGCCATCCTTTAAGCCCAAGTCATTTGCGAGGTGTCTCACAAACCAGTCCCAATTCGTGTCATTCTCCACTTCTACTACTGCCCATGCAATCGGAACAATCCGATTGTCTCCATCACGTCCTACAGCAGCTAAGAGATGACCCTTTATGTCCCACTTTAGAAATGCTCCATCTAAACCCATTATTGGTCTACAAGAAGTCTTCCAAGTCTCCTTCTGTGCATGAAAGCAAACATATAGCCGGAAAAACCTCTGTTTACTTTCTACTGTCGGTCCAGGGATGGTTTCGATATCCATTGTAGTGCCAGGGTTGGTTCGAAAAATCTCAGCTTGATAATCCCATATCTTGTTGAAGTGTTCTTCGTGGCTTGCTTTTCTTTCTTTCATAACCTTTGTCTTCGCATTCCCACAAGCTTCCACACTCACAAACATCCTATACTCTCTCTGGATCTCAGAAGCAATTTCATGCTTGGTGATTTTGGGATTCAACCTCAGCCTCTCAGCGAACAGCATTGCTATAGTAGAACACTTCAAAAACTTTGAGTGTCCTGTTATCTCACACTTGTGCTCATTCACATAACATTTGATCATCAGCTTCTGTTTGCTCTTCTCATAAGAACAATACACCCTCCAGGGACACGAGCCATCTTCACACTTCGCACCTAACTTCAAAGCAGTGGACCGGTAAAGCTTGATGTTGCGTCGGGTTTTTAATGTATACCTGAGAAGGGTATGTATCCACATCTTCTCTGTAGGCTAAACTGGGAATCGATTGTTCTTCATTTTCATCATCTGATGATAGAGGATCCGGAACTTCTTTTTCATGCTCCCAATACCATTCGTCCCCACTATCTTCATCATTCTCAGAATCATCATTCCTCGCTACTTCGCCGAAGAAGACAGTCAAATCGCGACCAGTTTCTTCCTCGATACCACCATGACCGTTTGCTTCATCAGGGACTTCTTCGTTGTTTGGGACTTCTTCGTTGTCTGGGGCTTCATCAGCTTCGTCGTCACCGACAATACCACAGTCATCCTCGCTGATTTCTCCTTCTTCTTCCCTGTCGAGTACATTTGTTTTGCTTTTTTTCTTCTTACGTACATCAGCTTCGTCGTCGACTCCACCTTTTCTTTTCGCTACAGAACTGGCACCACCGAGTTTCCCTTGTCGAGACTTCTTGTTCTTTTCATTACCCATCTTCTCTCTTCTTCTTTCTGGTGAAATCGTGAAATTAGGGTTCTTAATTGAGAAAACCCCCAAATCGATTTTGAGAGATAATGAGGAAGATGTGTTTTTTTAATTGAGGAGAAGACGACGTCGTTTTGGTTAACGACGAAAATTAACTGCGTTTAGACGCTTTGTTAGTGAACTTAACGCCGGGTTTAAATTGATCCAATCGACAAAAAGTTTGAGGTTTTAATGGTCAGTTAGAAATCTGTGGATTATAATGGTCCAAATGAAAAAGCTGAGGATTTATTTAACATTTTTTCCATTTTACAATATCATAAATTTCATGCTACAATAGAAATTTTTTTTTCATCTATATAAATAAATTAAACAAAATATTATAAATATTGACACTCTTCAAAAAACATATTTTAAATATAATACAATGTATAATGAAGTAATTTTTATATATATCTATGTTTTTTTTTGTCATCCTTTTATATATATCTATATATAAAGAAAAAAAGTTACTAAATTAAATCACTTAAACTTAGCACAAACAAACTAGAATAATTTTATTCATTTACAAAGAACTACAAAATATTCAACTAAAACTATAAAATTAAGAAACTAATCGAAAAATAAAAAAAATATAAAGATTTTTTTTTCTAAATTAAATCACTTGAACTCAGCACAAACAAACTAAAATAATTTTATTCATTTACAAAGAACTACAAAATATTCAATTAAAAATTAAGAAACTAATAGAAAAATAAAAAATAAAACTAAACTAATTACGTAATAGTAAACAAAGATGTAAATTACATATGCATCAAAGATATAAAGACGTAAATTACATATGCATCAAAGATATATATTCTTTACACCTATGCAACGACCTTAAACGAATTAAAATGTTTGAAACAGAATTTTATATTTATATATTTAAGTGTTAATTTAGAATATAAATAATTAGACTTATACTTTCACTATTTTACTCATTTCTTAAATATTATTTCTAGCCTAACATATACTGTAACGCAATGCAATCATGTTGATCCCAATCCATTCATACAAATGATAATCATGAGAACCACGAACTTATCTTAAAAAAATTTAATATAGTAAACCATAATTAACCAACCAATTTTGGATTCAAAATTATCAAAAACCATACAAGGAGAGCACCACGTACACCTCATTCACTCAATATAATATGTTATATGTTGTAATCTATCGAACTCAAATATAACTAATCTTAACATACATAATCCTTAACACCCTAACATTCTCAAAAACTATAAACATTATTATATACTTCTCTTATCAAAAGTTTACAAAACACACACACAAAGAAATATACAGTTACATCACCTGTAAAGCACAAAGAAAATTCTAAAAAAGCATGAATTACTTGAGGAATGATTTGAAGATTTGAATCATATTTGCAAAAAAAAACCTTTAATCAGTTAGTTTAATGAAGAATATTACAAAACTAAACATTTGAAACTAAAATAAATATTAAAAATATAATGATATTTATTAGGGAGAATTGCCAAGTGTGACGCAAAACTTGGAGTCAAACCCAAAACAATACCCCAACTTGGGTCAAAGGCAAAAGTAACCTAAAAGGCTATTGAAATTACAACTATCCCCTTGTGACCAAACAAGAAAACGGAATTTTTTTTACGTTTCTACCCCTCGCAAGTCGTCTGTTTAGACGACTTGAAAATAAGTCGTCCAGACGACTTAACTGAAAGTCGTCTGGACAGTTAGTCTTAAACATAATTTAAAAATTTTGTAAAAAATATTTTGATAAGTGAAAAATGGGAATTATGTAATTAACATATGTCTTAGGAGGTATAAATTAAGATATAACAAATTTTAATTGTTTTCAGCATAGATGAGTGAAAGTAGTGAGTCATGATATTCTTAAGTTTATGTTTCATCAACATATGTTGTAGTATTGTATGTGTTCTTAGGGTTAGATTTTGGAAAGCATTAAAACCGTTTTTGAAAATTTTTAAAATTACTTATGCGTGTTCATTTCTGTGTATAGTAAACACTATTTAAGTATAATTTGATTTTATAACGTGGTTAGTTAGTTAATCTAGTCATTTTAGTTTAGGGGTTCATTTTAGGGTCTAGGACGACTTAATATTTTGTCGTCTGAAAACAGACGACTAAATATTAAGTCGTCTGTTGTACATTATCACCCAGAATAAGTCGTCTAAACCGGACCAAACCTTAAAGTTTACCAATGTACTTTTAAAGCTAACCGGATTATTTACCCAATATATAAGGTGATTTTTATTTTTTTTGTTTCATTTTTCGCGAAATTCAGAAACCCTAACAGTTCTCTCTCAAAGGCGATTTCGAATTCCCACGATTTCCGAACAAACCATCGTTCTCAACGTCGGCTATCTATCTCACTTCATTCTCACCGTTGTCGCCGCAGCTTCTTCTAACCCTAGCGCCGCCGATTCCTCTAAACCCTAGCGCCGCCGATTCCTCTAAACCCTAGCGCCGCCGCTTCCACTATTTCCGAACAAACCGTCGCCCTCGCCACCGTGGTCACCAACGTTCTCACCGCCGCTTCCTCTAAACACTAGCGCCGCCGCTTCTTCTAAACCCTAGCGCCGCCGCTTCTTCTCTGTAAACCTTAGCGCCGTTTCTCTGTAAACCCTAACGCCGCTAAGTCATCAATCTCGAGGAAAATATGAACATAAAACGTTGTCTCTATCAATTTACTCATTCTCACCGTTTCACGTTTATTTTTTCAGATCTATAACCGCAATGACGAGTACTCCAACTCCTTCTGCGACTGGAAGACTTGTAAGTAATTTAAGTCGTCTGAAAAGTCTTCCAACTGGACGACTTAGTAGATGACTTAAATATAAGTCGTCCATTTGGAAGACTTTCCAGACGACTTAATTATAAGTCGTCTACTAAGTCGTCTGGACTTATATTGTTGTCTTTGATTATTTTGCAGACAAAAAGGATGGATATTCCAGAACTCCCCCGTAGGTTATACACATCAGGGGAAGAGCCAGAAGCCCACAATAGCATTTCGTATCATACGGATAACAACAAGTTGCATACTGCTCTTAGGAAAGCTCTTACTGATGACGAATTTGAAGAGCTCAATGAGTCGAGTTTGGGAGTTTTCATCAAGTTCAAGGAGCAGGGATTTGGTTGGGCTTCAAGGCTGGTTCACTACATGCTCAGTTTCAAGCTGGACATTAAGAAGAAGTATGAGATGTGGTCTCTCGTTGGTCCAGAACCTTTGAGGTTTTCACTGTTAGAGTTTGAAAACCTCACTGGTCTAAACTGCGAGTACATCGAGGACCTTGAGACACCAAAATGTGACGTTACCCCAGAGATGGTTTCTTTCTGGGGGATGCTGGGAGTTCATCTGGAAGCTGGGCCAACTACTGATCAGATAATAGCAGCACTGAAGAGATGCGGGGATTGGTCCAGGGAAGATCGCAAGCGGCTCGCGTACCTCTCCATCTTCACTGGATTCATTGAAGGGAGAAAGTTTTCAACCGCTACACGATCTACTCTGGCAAGGCTAGTGATGGATTTAGAACGGTTTGAGAATTATCCATGGGGGAGAGTCGCGTTTAAGGTGCTGATGGACTCTTTGTGGAACAAAGAAATTGCTGGCTGTTACACCGTGGATGGGTTTATACAAGTTCTTCAGGTCTGGACGTACACAGCTATGCCGGAATTGGGTGCTAGTATTGGTGGTCCCAGAGCAGACAGTCCGTCTCCACCGATACTGGCTTACGAGGGCAGCAGAGGCCGCAGATCAATGAAAGCTGCTATCTTGAGTCAGGTATTTACTTCAATCCAAAAGACTGCGCAGACGACTTATTATAAGTCGTCTGGAAGGTCGTCCAGCTGGACGACTTATCGGACGACTTATAATAAGTCGTCTGGAAAGTCTTCCCAGCTGGACGACTTATCGGACGACTTAATTAAGTCGTCTGGAAAGTCTTCCATCTGGACGACTTATTAGACGACTTATTATAAGTCGTCTGGAAGGTCTTCCAGCTGGACGACTTAGTAGACGACTTATAATTAAGTCGTCTATTTAGTATTTTTTTTCAAATATCTAACTCGATTCTTCTATTTACTGCAGACCCGCGTGATCAACTTTGTTGAGAAGGACATTAGTGAAATGTGGCCAAAATGGGACTCTGAGGTTGAGGACCTGCCCGCGGAGAACATCATTAAAGTCATGTATGAGCGGAGACCGTGGAAGTGGACCATGGATTGCTGGGAAGTCACTGGTACTAAGGTCAATACAAAACCTAAGGTTGTGACTCCATCGAAGAAGGCCAAAGAGATGGTTGTGTTGGAGGAGGAGGAGGAGGAGGAGGAGGAAGACAATCCAAGACCTCGGAAGAAAGCTCATAAAGAGGCTCCTAAAGTGGCTAGTGAAGAGGCTAGAGAAGAGGCTAGAGGGGTGACCAGAGAGGAGTTGGAAATTATGTTCAAGGGCGTAGCTGACTGCATGAAAAAAGGGTTTAATAAGTGCATGAGGGAGTTTAGGAAGTTGTCCGATAGATTGGAAGCTGTGGAGAAGAAGGTTGGTGTCACCAATCAGGCTACCCCTCCACCTCTAACCAATCAGGCTACCCCTCAAGATAAACAGCCTACCCCTCTTGCCAAAGAAACCGGGGGTAGAAACAAACAGGCTACCCCTCATGCCAATGAAACCGTGGTTAGTAACCCGCCTCCTCCTCATCAAACCAAACAGCAGCCTCCTCCTCCTCAAAAGAAACAGCAGCAGCCTCCTCCTCCTCAAAAGAAAGCTCTTTTATTGCAGAGATGGTTGCCGGAGGATACAGCAACCGAGGCGAACTCGGTAAATAAGATCTAGCCGGAGGATAAAGCAGATGGTGTCACCTCCAAAGAGATTGTTGCTGTCACTTCCACCGATCACCAACCGAGCCTCGCTTCCACCGATCACCAACCGAGCCTCGCTTCCACCGATCAACAACCGAGCCTCGCTTCCACCGAGCCAAGCGATCCAGTTTCAGAACCGAGCCTGGTTGTATTGGACAAGCGTGCAAAGAGTAAACGAGCGAAGAAACCTGCTCCCACTGTGAGATCTCCTTATACGGCAGAGAAAAAAAAAGATAAAGTGGCAGCCTATAATCCATTTCCGCGAGTAAACAAAGATAAGTTGAAGGAACTCGCTGATTGGTTGAAAACTGATCCGTAAGTGATTGCTTTACCCATAATAGCTTGATTTAGTCGTCCAAAACTGATTGCTTTTTTGTTTGCAGTCATTATTTAACTAACACCAAGGACAAACCACGTACATCACCAACAAGGTGGTACCACTTCCTCCGGACAGCCAGAGGATGGCTGGAAGACTGCGTCAGTCTTCTGCACACGATTTAAGTCGTCTACTTAAAGATAAGTCGTCTTGTAACTTCTAACTTGTTATATTTAATATGCAGCATATAGATGCTTGGATTAATGTGCTAAGGCAGAGGTATCAGGAGAACCCAAAAGCTTTCAGGAGCGAGCGAATGTGCTTCCTGGATCACAACTTTTCCCAGTCTTGGAGAAAGCAGTATCAGCTCTTCAAAACATCGGAACCTGATCACAAAGGTTTAGGAAGAGTTCTACCTGGTGGGGCGTCGAATTTTTATGACGGATCAATACCTTCATTTTGCCAATCAAACAAGAAGTGGGGGGAGGACATTGATGATATCTATGCGCCAGTGAACTTGGACGACAAGCATTGGGTTGCTATTTGGATATCGATCCCTAAGAGGCACATAGTCGTCTGGGACAGCATACCTTCATCTAGTGTACCAGACGCATGGGATGCGATAATGGAGCCTTTTCTCCAGATGGTCCCTTATCTGCTTGTTGAGTGCGCAGCCACCGACGAAATACGGGTCAAATACGGGTTGGAGCCATACACATATGAGAGACCGCTGAAAGGTGTACCCACGGCCAACAATGGTGATTGTGGCGTGTACGCTGTAAAGTACATTGAATGTCATGCTCTTGGGTCTCCTTTGACCCTAAAGACTTTGCTAGGTGCAACGCGAAGAAAATGAGGGATAATATGGCGGTGGATATATGGAAGGAGCTTGTTGATCAGCATCTGAAAGAAAATGTGGATGGTGATAAGTTCGTGGGCATGTATGATTAGATTTGTGTTTGTATTTGAACTTGTCTTTGTATTTGAACATGATTTTTTAACAAGCGAAGTATTTGTATTTCAGCTTGTCTTTGTATAGATTTGTAAATATATAAGTTGTCTGGAAGAAATAAGTCGTCTGGAAGGTTTTCCAACTGGACGACTTACAAATAAGTCGTCTAGAAGGTTTGGACGACTTATTATAAGTCGTCTGGAAGGTTTTCCAACTGGACGACTTACAAATAAGTCGTCTAGAAGGTTTGGACGACTTGAAGGGATAGTAGAAGGTAGTCTAAAAATAAAATACACTTGAAGGGATAGTAGAAGGTCGTCTAAAAATAAAATACACTGGACGACTTAGTAGAAGGTCGTCTAAAAATAAAATACACTGGACGACTAAAAATTTAGTCGTCTGGACGGGTAATCAAGACTGGACGACTTAAATTTAGGTCGTCTGGACAACTAGTCAACTGGTTGTGTACATTGTGGTTTCGTATGGCCAGTTTCCTTGCAGTTTGAGCATCTCCGTGCCCTGTGTTTCTTCCTGGGTTTGTGTCCTCTCATCCTAGATAGCTCCAACCAAGATTGCCATCTTGATTTCTTCGGTCTCCCCCGACCACGCTTTAGTTCTGGAGGAAAGCATTCTCGTTCCTCAATATGTTGTGACACGATAGGATATATATTCTCTGAGTATCCTGCATACAGATAATTCTTTGAGTACAGTGGACATACAAGTGTGGAGATATGCAAACCAGCATGTATTCCAGCAGCTATAGCATGAGAGCAAGGTATTTTCTCCACTCCATAGACACCACAATCACACTTTGCATGTTCCAAATCAACCACACAGTCCATTTTGCCACCTTTGACAAAGAAATGCCATCCATCAATT
This sequence comes from Brassica napus, assembly GCF_020379485.1. Taxonomy (NCBI): domain Eukaryota; kingdom Viridiplantae; phylum Streptophyta; class Magnoliopsida; order Brassicales; family Brassicaceae; genus Brassica; species Brassica napus. The sequence goes on along the minus strand of NC_063447.1, from coordinate 42,601,421 downwards.
GGTTCGACCGTCATCGTACCCGCTATCTCTTCTCGAACAGCAAGCAAGTATTCAACACCCCCGCTATGTTCAGTTGTGAGACTCAAAGCATCTTGTCTCCTTTTCCAATACCATTTTCCTAACTTCTGCCTTATGAACTCCAGCAGGAACGTAATCGGAAATCCTCTTGCTCGCTTCAGTGCGGAATTAATAGATTCAGCAATGTTGCTTGTTTTTATGTTGAACATGTTCCCCTTACAATAAACCCTTGACCATAGCCTGACGTCGGCTTTCTCCAAATACGTTGCAAGTTCCGGGTTTGCACTCCGTATCTCAGCCATGTACCGGTCAAAATCGTAAACCGTGTGAGCATAAGCAGCCCCTTTCACCAAGTACATGAGATGTTTCCCTTTAAACTTTTTGACAATGTTATCTTGAAGGTGATAATAACATATTCCTCGGGTTGCCCAAGGAAACACCTTATCACACGCACTTTTAATGGCCTTGTGCCGGTCGGAGACTATCACCAGAGGCTTGTCATGAGATATACAACTAGCCAATTTTGTGAAAAACCATTCCCAAGAAGGTATATCTTCCTCATCCACGATCCCAAAAGCCAATGGGAATATCTGAAAATTGCCATCTTGTGCGGCTGCAACTAACATAGTTCCTCCATACTTTCCACTTAGGTGAGTTCCATCCACCACAATGACCCTTCTCTGATACTTAAAACCTTTGATAGAAGCTCCAAAAGAGAGAAATAGATACTTAAATCTTTTCATAGAATCAAGTTCTATCGCCGTGATAGAATCAGGATTTGCAATGGAGATTTGCTCGAGATATGATGCCAGACGCGAATACCCTTCTTCTGCTGATCCTCTCACCAATCTTTGTGCATATAACAGTGCTCTGTATGAAGTGGTGTAATCAAGCGCCATGCCAAACATGTTCCTCATTGCATCAGTGATATGCTGCGGAGTTATCCCATCAATGATTCCAACACGATCAATGAAAAGACTACCTACATACTTCGGAGTACAGTGTCTCCGCTGAGCGATTCGGTCTCCCGCTGAGCATAAATGTTTTTCCACATACTTTGTTACCCAAAACGTGTTTGTCCCATGTTTGACACTCGCTCTGACCTTCCATCCACAATAGCTAACCAGACATGTTGCCACAACGAGAGTTTTCGTTGATTTGTATAATCTGAAAGAAAACTTACCCCTCACTGCTGCCAACCGCAGCTCTGAAAGCAGTGCACCCTTGCTAACAAAACTCTGGTTGACATAGATACTGGTACCATTCGATTTTCCTCCTTCAATAGCATTTGTCTTAGCATATGTCTTTTGGATTTCTCCATTTTCCTCCTCCCCATCTTGATTTTCATCTTCAACAAACTCATTATCACCAACATCTTCAAAACATTCATCAGCTTCATCATCATCACCAACATCTTCTTCCCATTCACCAGCTTCATCATCATCACCAACATCTTCTTCCCATTCACCAGCTTCATCATTATCACCAACATCTTTTTCCCATTCACCAGCTTCATCAATATCCCTTTTCTCTGAAACCGTTTCGACCTTGCTGCGGCTTGATACACAAAGACATACTCTATGGGTTTTGAGTATCTCCAGCAAGTTTCGAACTTGTCTATCACTTGTAACATGAATGGGAAGACTGCCTGGAGCCATCATCATTTCTGCTGGTAATGAGTAGCTAATCTCCACACTCACTGTTCTCATGTCCAGGTTATAATCTTCTTGAGCCATTGCAACAAGTTCAGCATGTGTTGAATCTTCATTCAATAAAAACAATCTTGCTCCTTTGAGATCATCAACCACAAAATCCCAACGGAAATCTCTCAACAACCATTCTCCATACACTGCATGTAACTGAAAAATCATCTGCAAATATTCAAAATAAAACACATTAGTAAACATAGAGAAAATGAAGAAGTTCAATAAACATTGCCGCAGACGACTTAGCATTAAGTCGTCCAGAAGACTTAAAGGTAAGTCGTCTAAAGAGGTCACTTTTGCAATTGAAAATTAAAAGGGACGACTTAATTCTAAGTCGTCCGGCTTTGTTTGTTAAAAAAAAAACTTCAGACGACTTATATATAAGTCGTCTACGAGAAACGGGCTAGTTTTGCATTTGACCGAATCGTGTCAGATCTTTGACTATTTCTGGACGACTTATAATTCAGTCGTCTCTGGGAAAGTTAAAATTTCAATATTTTATGAAAACTTGACGACTTACGTGTAAGTCGTCCTAGGTTAGTTTTGTAATTGAAAAATAAAACTTGAAATTTAACTTTCTCCAGACGACTTAGATGAAAGTCGTCCAGCTAAACGACTTAATTTAAGGTCGTCCGGGATAAGCAAGGTTTGACCAGAAAATTGGGAAAAATTCTGGACGACTTTGCTTTCCCCGGACGACTTTAAATTAAGTCTTCTGGAGGGACGACTTTATATTAAGTCGTCTGGTTAAAGTTAAATTATGAAGTTTTATTTTTCAATTACAAAACTAACCTAGGACGACTTACACGTAAGTCGTCAAGTTTTCATAAAATATTGAAATTTTAACTTTCCCAGAGACGACTGAATTATAAGTCGTCCAGAAATAGTCAAAGATCTGACACGATTCGGTCAAATGCAAAACTAGCCCGTTTCTCGTAGACGACGTATATATAAGTCGTCTGGAGTGTTTTTTTTTAACAAACAAAGCTGGACGACTTAATTTAAGTCGTCCGTTTGACCAGAAGACTCATCAGTAAGTCTTCTACATACAGATGACTTACTAGTAAGTCTTCTACGCGAACAGATCTTGAAAAAAAATTCAAATTCGTACCTTAAACTAGGTGAGATGACTTCGTTTGCACACAGGGTCTTCTCCAACCACCCAGAACCTCAAAAGAAAGCAACCGTAAGTCAAAACGAAAGAAATATGGCTCTGTCAACCATAGCCCATATTTTGAATCAAAAGCTTGAGTTTTTTGGATGAATATAGAGAGAAAGTGAAAGAAATGTTGTTTTTAGTTCATAACAATTGAAACAGAGAGAGTGTAAAGAGATTTACGTGCATTAAAGGGCATTAAAAGCTCCAAACAGTTCGTACAAGGTTGTTGCCACTATTCATTGCAGTGGCAATATTGTGAATACTTGAAGAATATGAGGTTGAGACAGTAAAGAAGCCATTTTCGAAAAAAAAAAAAAAAGGTTAATGGCATTTTCGTAGATAAAATGCAGGTGTGGGGTTAAAATCTCAAAAAAAAGGAGTCAAAAGAAAAGGTTAGTTTTCTGTTTGACTCCAAGTTTTGAGTCACTTTTGCAAAAAGCCCTATTTATTATAATGATCTCATAGTTCTTTCATTCTTTGTTTGTTTATAATATTTTTTAATCTATAATAATTTTTAAATACTTCATAAATTAATATAAAATAATTTTTATTATAACTTCCCGCCCGTAGGGCGGACCGACCCTAGTTAATTATAAAGACCAAAATGCAAATAAAAAGATGAAATTTCAAATTTAGAGTTTTGAGTAGTGAAACTTCTACTCATTTTTTTGTCACAAAACTATTATTAAAATATTATAGAGTTTTAAAATTCTAAACTTGGAGCATCTAAAAAAATACGAAGTTTCACTAATCAAAAATCTAAATTTAAAGTTTTAAAATTTGTTTTTGGATAGAAACAAGCTCTGTATTTGAAGCTATAAAGTTTTTTCGGAGATGCTCTAAAGAATAATATTTTATGTTAAACTTGATGATTGTTTCTTTTCCTCTATATCTACTCTAGTTAAACAATACGGCCAATCTCTTTAATTGACTTGATCTAATAAATGATTCTAGCCTTTAACTTGAGGCAATCTAAATAGAATAAGAAAAACCAGAAGAAATGAGCATTGCGTCTTCATCCTTCTCATTCTTTGCCTTCCAGACAAAACACGACCTCTGTATGAACGGAATATGCCTGGCTTAATTGCTTCATTCAACCTTCAAAGATTATCTATAAATGTGCAAGTATTTATGTCTGGTGTATAACAGTTACTTCTTCGAATCATGTCATTGAGTGTGCCAATAAGACGGACCGATGGTGCACCCAATGGCGCATTCAGGACTTTTGGCCTCTACTGGTGCTACCACTGTCATCGTACGGTCAGGATTGCATCATCAAACCCATCAGAGATCGCGTGCCCTCGATGCTTAAGGCAATTTGTTGTGGAAATCGAGATGAGACGGCCTCGGGTGACTTTCACTCACGCCGCTCCACCGTTTGATGCTTCTCCTGAGACACGCCTTCTCGAAGCTCTGTCCCTCATGTTTGATCCTCCAACAATAGGTAGATTCGGTGAAGACCCATTTCTCAGGGCAAGGTCCAGAAACGTGGAACACGAGCCAACAACACCCCTACCGCACCATCGACGACGCCACAGCCTTGACAATGGTAACAATGGCAGTTTACCTCCACCAAGAAGAACATATGTAATACTACGGCCCACTGATCCAATACCTCCCAGGCGTATGAACCCACATGACTTCTTTACTGGAGGATCAGGTTTAGAACAGCTGATCGAACAGCTAACACAAGACGATAGGCCTGGACCACCACCTGCATCAGAACCCACCATTGACGCGCTACCGACCGTAACGATTACATCGAAACATCTAACCAACGACATGTCGCAATGCACGGTGTGCATGGAGGACTTCGTTGCTGGAGGGGAAGCTACCGAACTACCATGTAAACATATTTACCATAAAAACTGTATAACTCCATGGCTAAGGCTTCACAATTCATGCCCAATTTGCCGCCGTGATCTGCCTCCGGTCAACACCACCGTTACGGATTCTCAGGAAAGGGGTGATCCTATTAGAGAAGACGTTCCCGAGAGGAGGCGCCCTAGGTGGATGCAGTTCTGGAACATGGGGCTTTCTAGAGCAAGGTATCAGAGGGTTAGTCCAGAACCAGAAGAAGCAGGACAGAGGAATACTCGAGGTAACAGGAGCTAAAAAACTGATTATTTGAGGGGAAACACAAGAAATAATAAAGTGTCTATCATTTGCTAAGAACATATGTAGTGTGAAAAATAATTATAAACTCAGGCTGACCTTTCACCTTAAAGGAGAAAGACAATATAAACTTAACTAAACTGAATTTATCTCTCTGATTCTTCCTGCAGTTCCGTTGCAGTGGCCTCACTGTAATATCCTTTAGCAGAGGGAAGCAAATGCATTGAGCAATTGAGGACTTGTAAGAAAACAAAATACCAAGAAACGAAAAGCAAAACCATTTACAAATTGGATTCAAAAAATTTGAACCATAACACTAAAACATATATGAGTTGTTTGTAAAGCACTTTAATATTTACTTGCTAAACCTAGAGATTTCACAAAACCTAGTTGTCCCAAAGGATGAATACCAAATACCACTAATTTGGATTCCAAATAAACCAGTCTCAAACAGAAGCAAAATAGGGATAAAGTCTTCAAACATGATAACAATTATGCATAGAGTAGGGAATTAAACAAAGGGAGATGCAAAAGATTCTATTTACAGTAGCGGTCGGCCTTCTTCTTGACTCGATCGTCGAGAGCCTCCGCCACCGAATCGAAGTTCGATTTGGGAACGTAACCGAACTTCTTTGCCTCCACGGGGAAAAGCTCGTCGTACTTCCTCTTCTTCGCGGCGTCGATAGAGTAGATATCGTCTTTGCCATCTGCAGCAGAGGAAGTGGCTGGAGCGTCCATCTTCTCAACATCGGCGCCGTCGTCGAGCTTTTCCTTGTCCTTCTTCTTCTTCTTCGATTGCTTCTTCTTCTTTTTGATGGTGGCTAGATCGCCTCCTTTAAACGCTAACCTTCCACCCTTCGCCCTCTCGTAAGGATCCGACATCGCTTAGATCCAGCACCGCTATTCTCTCTCTCTCTCTCTCTACGGAGTTTTTTCTTTGTTAACTAAAAGCAGAAGGCCGCCCTTGTTTTATATTTTGTTCAGAGCCGCGGCTCTTATTAATTATTATCACTAGGGATATATAGGATATCCGAATCCAGATCCAGCAAACATTAACCCAGAGGCCCGAACCCATGTTTGGATACTTGCTAGACATTCCTCCTTTGTTTGGGCTGGGTTTAGCCCTAATAAAAGAAAAACGCAGATTATATAAACTAACCGACGATTTCTTTAGTACATTTTTAAAACTCTATAAATTAATATTCCCTCCATCTCAAAAAGATAAATATTTTTTAAAAAAATATTTCAGTTAGTACATTTTTTTATATTTTCAATGCGTAAATTAATTGTAAATTGTAAATTGTAAATTGTAAACTTCAAAAAACAAAATTGTGTTTACTAAAGTTTTATTGGTTACAAGTTGTGGGGAATAATTAATTACAGAAATTAATATATTGGTAATTTAAATCTGATATGTTTTCTTAACAAGTGTGAAAATATTAAAATATACATCTTTCTGAAACATAATACTAGATAAGTTAATAAATTTTACCAGTTTTGAGTTACATCAATGTAAAATATAACACAATTCAGTAAGATAATAAGAAAATATTTTTTAAGAAACTTTATATAAATATATGGTCCTAAGAAAAACAAAAATGATATTGTATAGTTTTTTATTCCCAAAGAAGTTTATATGTAATTTTTCTTATTTTTTCTAAATATATTGATGTTATTTTATCATTTTGCACGTAAAATCTATTCATATTTATTATATCTATTTTAATACACTAAATAATCGAATAAGAACAACTCAAAAATGGTATATATAAAATTTAGTCAATATATTTAAATTCTAGTGTTGACAAGTCATACTAGAATCATTTAATTAATTATTTACATTAATCAATCAAATATTAATATATTTTTGTTAGAGAAATAAATAATATTCATAGAAAGTATTAATTATAAATAAGAATATAAATAATAAATTAATTTTAACTATAAATTTGAATTTTGTTTTTAGTTATGACAAAATATGTTGAGAAAAAATCTAATAAAATCCTACTGAAATTTCAAAAATATTTTTTAGAAAATAGTGCATTAATTAATTCTGTAATTAGTAATATAATATTATTATAAATTAATATTAATTAATTTTTAATATAAAAATCTATGCTATTTGATAAATTATAATTGTAGATTATATTATCTTAAAATAGAATTACTATATAAATTAAATATGACAAAATTCTGTTAAAATTGGTAAATCAACAGAATTCACCAATTTAACAGAATTGTTTTAACTCCACTGCCTGCCATAACTGTCTTATTTCGAAAATGATTTGAATTTTTTAGAGAATATATAAGGAAATCTCCAATCTTATCATCATGCTTATCTTAGGTATGGTGCGTCCACAAACGCGTCTATCATAGAATTCAAGTGTGTCAACTGTCATCCTCTCTTCAGGGATTAACTATCCGTGTGAGTGAGAGATTTACATGCATACGTTTTTTCTAGAAAATCACTTTGATAAGTGGAAAGTTTCGTTAACTTTTCAAAACAATTATAACATCCATATGCCTCCGAAAAAGAAGAAAAAAACTCGTAATCTCCTCCGGGGCTCTTCGAAGATGGCCCGTCTCCAAGGAGCGTTGAAACCCTCCACTTCGGTCCGGTCGTTACAACAGTCGTCTCTCGCCGGCGCTTCAAGCGCTGATGCTGTAATTGCTGCTTCGGTGGCACCCACGACTGAGGTTTCGCCGTCGACCCCTGAGGTCTCTGTAGATCTGAGTTTGGGTCACCTACCACTACCGCTAGCTCCTGTTCTTGAGTTTGGCAATTCATCACCTCTCACGCCATGTGAGCTTGACGTTACCCCTACAGTATCGGAGGAGGTAACTCCTGACGCTACAATAGAGGTTTCCCTTCCAATCCAGGAAGTGGTTAGTAGAGACATCCCTCATGGAGCCCTGCAGAAGGCTGCTACCCTAGGGGAGTACTCTGGAACTAAGAGCTACGCCAGTTTAGTCAAGGACTTTGCGACTTTGGAAGAGCTAGGAACACCCTCTGAACACGTATCGGGAGTACCTTTCGTTCTTATCCCGGATGAAAATATAGAATCAGCTAAGGAGGAGTTTCGTGATTACATCTTCGCTAGATTCCACGGGGACTGGCCTTCCATGGGTCGTATAATCGGTGTTGTTAATGCCGTATGGGCTAAGACAGGGCCGCGAATCTTTGTCCACATGGTGGGCGCTGGGGAGTATCTATTAAAAGTCACGTCTGCTAAGACAAGGGAGCACCTCCTCTCCAGGACTTGTTGGAACATTGCGGGATTCCCGATGTTTGTTGCTCCATGGTCGCATGATTTTACTCCGAGGAAGCTCCGATTACAAGTGCGGTGGTTCCAGTAGAGCTAAGGGGAGTCCCTTACTTGCTGTTCAACAAGGAGAGTTTGAGTCGGCTGGCCACAGCAGTAGGCAAACCTGTGTCTTTGGCTCCGGAAACAGAGCGGAAGGAAAACTTTCAGGTTGCAAAGTTATTTGTGCGTGTGGATCTCACACGGGAGCTCCCCTCAAAGATGATCTCTGGGTTTTCAAATGGGAAAGAAAATGAGATAACTATTTCTTACCCTTGGCTCCCACTAAAGTGTAATGCTTGTGGTAAATATGGTCATCTCAACACCAAGTGTCGTGCCCTGCCTCGTAGTAACAAGGAAGGCAGAAGACGTTCTCCTAGTCCAACGAATGAGGAGGATAAGGGGAGGAAACAGTCTAGGCAAGGACGTCGTAGGAGAGGAGGTAAAGCTGGTACTCACAACAAGGAGCGATCGGTAGATGGTGATGCGAAGAAGGGTGTCACATCCTCTCAGGGTTTGGAAGATGGTGAAATACCTCCTGAGGAGCATACAGAGGACACCACTGTAACAACTCCGGTTAGGGAGAATGGCATTCCTGAATCATCTGATAAGACTGTCCCACCGGATATCTCTATTCAGAAATTCCCACCTGCGCACGACTTGATTACTTCTTCGTATGAGTCAGGTCCATCCTCGGGGGTCCCTAGTGCTGAGGCAGACGGCTCAGATGAGCATGAAGCCCCGTTTTTGCTGGTTAACCGCCAGAGCTGTGGCCGCAGGGTCGCAAAATCTATATAATTATAAATGTCGAAATTTTTTGCATGGAATGTGAGAGGGCTTAACGATCCCAGACGCCACACCATGGTTAGAAACTGGATTAATATCCAGAGGCCGCTCCTTGGAGCTTTTTTGGAAACACATATTCAGGAAAGAAATTCACAACGGATTAATAATGCTCTCCCTATAGGATGGAGCTTTTTCGGCAACTATGATCATCATCTCTCGGGTCGAATAATTGTTGTTTGGGACCCGTCTGTTCGAGTCTTCATCTACAAGTCTTCTGCTCAGGTTGTTACTTGTGGGATTTATCTTATGGCGGAAAATGTGAACTTCACGGTCTCTTTTGTTTATGGGTTCAACACTGTACTCGAGCGTAAAAACTTATGGGAAGAGATGGTCTACATACATGATTCCACTCCGGTTGTTAACTCTCCTTGGTCGGTGCTGGGAGACTTCAACCAAATCTTTCGTCTAAGCCAGCACTCTGATTACCCTCTCTCAGTTATTGATCCATCAGGTATTGATGATATGGTTGCAGCTTTGCAGGACTCTGAGCTCTTCGAATGTCAAGCGAAAGGCCTCCCTTTCACTTGGTGGAATAACAGTGGCTCCAACCCTGTCTCCAAAAGAATTGACCATGCTCTTATCAACCACTCGTGGGCCGCTTCATTTCCGGATTCATACGCAGACTTTCTTCAGCCAGATCAGTCTGATCATGCGCCTTGCCTTCTCAGGGTTCCCTCAATCAGTAGACGTATCCGCAAGCCTTTCAAATTTTATCACCATCTTACTGGCCATCCTGACTACTCTTCTGTTGTCTCAGACGCGTGGTCAAATGCTGAAGTTCAAGGATCTGAGCAGTTTAAATTGGTCCGACGAATGAAGCTTCTTAAGACAGATCTGAGGAACTTAAATAAAACGCACTTTAGTGGCATCACAGGAAGGGTAAAGCAGCAGTCTGTGAGGGTAGCGAACCTGCAGCAAAGTCTTCTCACCTGCCCGGACCCAGCTACTGCCTCTGAGGAGCACCGTCAGCGTGATATCCTTAACACCTTACTCAATGCTGAGCAAAAGTTCTTCAGGCAGAGGTCGCGTGTTCGCTGGGCTGATGTGGGAGACAGGAATACACCTTTCTTTCATAAAACGGTAGCACAAAGGAATAATAGCAACCACATCCATTATCTGATAGATGAGTCTGGCCAGTTCCTGGGGTCCATCGATGATATAAAGGCGCACTCAGTCTCTTATTTCCAGGATATCCTTGGCCACACAGAGCTTCCTGTCTCACCAGTTCCTCTAAATGCTTTGGAAGATTTGCTCTCCTTCAGATGCTCGGACCTACAGAAAGCTTACCTGAAGAGAGATGTCCTGGAAACTGAGATCAAAGGTACTATCTTCTCCATGCCCCTAAACAAAAGCCCAGGTCCCGATGGCTATTCTTTTGAGTTCCTTAAAGCATCGTGGGATACTGTTGGAGGGGATGTGATTGCTGCGGTTTCTGAGTTTTTTCGTAATGGCCGATTGCTGAAAGACCTAAACACCACAGCTATTGTTCTCATTCCTAAGACCACTACTGCTTGTAGCCTTCGGGACTACCGGCCGATAAGCTGCTGCAACATTGTGTATAAGATCATCACCAAGATAATCGCCAACAGGCTCAAGCCGATTCTCAAGAGTTCGATAAGTCGTGCTCAGTCGGCTTTTCTTAAAGGGCGCAGCTTGGGTGAAAACGTCCTTCTTGCAGCTGAGCTGATCCGCAAGTATGAGAACCAAAATTGCAGCAGGAGCAGCATGCTAAAAAAGCTTTTGATACAATCTGCTGGGACTTTGTCATTAAGATCCTCCAGGCTCAGGGATTCCCTCCGATTTTTGTTACCTGGATCAGAGAATGCATCTCGTCACCCAGGTTCTCTGTGGCCATTAATGGTGAGTTTGCAGGTTTCTTCCCGGGGAAAAAGGGGCTGCGTCAAGGTGATGCAATCTCGCCGTACCTCTTCATTATGGTGATGGAAGTACTGTCAAAACTGCTTGAACGAGCTGCTGCTGCTGGACATTTTCGCCTCCATCCTCGGTGTTCTGAGCCTATAGTCACGCATCTGCTTTTTGCTGATGATCTTCTTGTGTTCACTGATGGGTCAAGGCACTCTATCTCCGGTGTTAAGAACGTGATGGCAGGGTTTAAAGACTGGACAGGTCTGGATATAAATGCTGAAAAATCTGAAATTTTCTTTGGTGGGTATCTAGATATTGAGGCTGCTGTCATCAGTGACATCTCAGGTTTCAAGCGTGGTAAATTCCCAACTCGGTATCTAGGCCTACCGCTATGCCCTAAGAAGATCAGTTTTGCGACGCTGCAGCCTTTTCTTGAGCGAATAACTGCCAAGCTAAACAATTGGACAGTTAAATGCCTCTCCTATGCCGGCAGGATCACTATGATCTCATCCGTCATTTATGGAATGGTAAATTTTTGGAGCTCGGTCTTCACACTGCCAAAGAGGTTCTATGCTAAGGTTGACTCCTTCTGTGCGTCCTTCCTCTGGAAAAATAAGACTACATCGGCTTCGGGGGCTCGAGTTAGCTGGGACGATATATGTAAACCGAAGAATGAGGGCGGATTAGGAATCAGGAAGTTGGAAGATTTCCAATCAGTCTTCCAGCTGAAGAGGGTTTGGAATTTTTTCTCTGAGGCAAGCTCTTTATGGGTTGCTTGGCTCCAGCATAATGTCTTCGCGGGGTCATCTTTTTGGACTGCTGAAACTTCTACTACTTTCTCATCTACGGTCAACCAAATGCTGAAGCTGAAGCCGAAGCTAAATGCCTTAATGAGATGCAATTTAGGGGATGGGAAGTCTGTTAGCTTCTGGTTTGACTGGTGGACTGATCTTGGTCCCCTAATCTCTGTGTGTGGCAGGAGAGGTACTAGGGACCTTCGTATTCCCATTGACGCTACTGTTAGTGCTGCTGCACCTAATGGACACTGGTCTCTTCCACCGGCGAGATCCGATGAAGCTGAAACCTTGCAGGTGGTTCTCTCAACGATGCAGCCACCATCATCTTTGCGCGGAAAGGATTGTTTCCTTTGGCGGAGTGGTGCTCACTCTTTTCTGCCCAAGTTCTCTTCTAAAGCTACTTGGAACTTTGTAAGACAACCCTCCCCTCTGGTATCGTGGTATAAACTTATCTGGTTCAAAGAAGAGATTCCCCGCTGTTCTTTTGTCTCTTGGATGTCAGTTTTATCAAGGCTGCCTACTAGAGATAGGCTCATCTCATGGGGAATGCAGGTTCCTCCGGTGTGTCCCCTATGTTCTCTGGACCATGAATCGCACGCTCATATGTTCTTCTCCTGCTGCTTCTCAACTGCAGTTTGGTCTCACTTCACGGGCTGGTTGCTCCCTACCACTCCGGATTCACTCGCCTCTTTGGAAACCACCATTGCTCTGCCACATATTGCTTCCTGCTCGGGTGCTGTGTCTGTTATTAAACTTTTGATGCAGGTCATCGTCTACAGCCTGTGGAGAGAGAGGAACGTCCGTATCTTTAAGAATGTTTCCTCTACCGCAACGGCGATCGCCAAGTATGTTGATCGTTCTATGAGGGATCGTCTCTTGTCCTTAGCCCCTCCAGCTGATGGCCACGACACGCTCCTCCTGCTCTACCTTTCCATCAGACGTCTCTTTCCACCTTAGTGTCGTTTTCTCTTATTTTGATTGTTGTTGTGTAGTCTGTTTCCTTTGTCTTTCTTTTCTGCTTCTCTGTTTTTCTCTTGTAATAAGTTGTTTAACAACAACAGTGTATCCTTCTTTCAGAAAATGGTAAGCTTAACATTTTACCAAAAAAAAAACAATTATAACAAATATAAGAATAGAGATCCATATCTATATGTATCTTATTTCCAATGATAATGCACCGATGTCATGTATATACTATATGCTTGAAATCTATGGAACGTGACGATAAAATGATGCAATGATTTGTTATTGGAATCTCTAATGAACTAATTAACTCCATATGAATTTTTTTTTTCCTAGGTAGTAATGTTTTCCTATTCCAAAAATATTACCATTATCTTATCTAACCAGTTTTGTAAAGTTATTATTCTGACTGTTTTCTTATCCCAATAAATTGAAAACCTAATAGCCATCTGAAAGTAGTAACCACGAAGAAGAAGCAGTATAGAAATTACATGTTCATAGAATCAGACATTTTACAATCCGATATAGAAAGTCTCGTAAACAGAAATCCAAAGAGAAAAAAAAGAAACAGACTTATTGGAAATGAAATGAGAAGATATTATTATATGAAAGCGAATTAAGCACCGGTGAAGCTTGGTGGCTTGTAAGCGATGAAACTGATGCACTGGACTTGACGGTTGTTGTCGAATCCAATGATCCTGATGAAGGCATTAGGGTACTCAGTTTTGCATTCTTGAACTTCCTTCAACACTTGAGCAGAGTCAGTGCATCCGAACAAGGGAAGCTTCCACATTGTCCAGTAACGGCCATCGTAGTATCCGGGGGTGCTTCCGTGCTCACGGTACACAAATCCGTGCTACAAACACATGAGAATTCCATTTAAAATCAGGATTGAGATCATGTGATAAAAGATGTTTAGATCCAAAAAATATTTTGTCTTCATTACCTCCAACTCGAATTCAACACAAGGAATCCACTTGTTGCGGAGAAGGTAGTCAACTTCCTTACCCAATTCAACTTCGGTAAGGTCAGGAAGGTAAGAGAGGGTCTCAAACTTCTTCTTTCCAATTGGTGGCCACACCTACGAATCGTATTTCCAGTTAATGAAATATTAGTTCACTTTTGTACATACTGTTTAGACCTTTTAACGATCCTAGGTTTCTAAATGTACTTTTGAATAGGATTCTGTTCGAATCTACCAGTTGCGTGTAATAAAAGACAAGCCTAACTGTAAACTCTCTAGTGACATTTACCTGCATGCAGCTAACTCTTCCTCCGTTGCTAACGATGGAGGTAATGTCGTTGTTGGCCTTGCGGGTGACTGGGAATGCAGAGGAAGACTTCAAGCCGGTGAATGGAGCGACCATGGTGGCTTGAGCCGGGGAGGTAACAACAGCGGCGGAGGAGAGCATAGAGTAAGCCATGACTACTTCTTCTTCCTTCTCTTAACTCTTACTGTTAGTCTATTGCTTTGGTCATCTATATAGAGTGAGAACCCTTATGGATATTTCATGATATCGTCGTTAACAGCCACAGGATTATGAACGGTGTTGATACCCTTATCGATACTTGACCACAATGAAAATGCCACGTGACAGAAAGGTTATCTTATCTTATCGTATTATGAAAACGTATGGTTACTGGTCCGGTCTCCACTTGAGCCGATGCTTTAGGCTCCTTCCTTATTTTCGTGGGTCAACTTTTCATAGAGCCCATAAGGATGAGATCGTGTGGTACATAATAGGCCCAACAATCAACGCCGTGAAAGAAAGTTACATTAATTTGCTACCACTTGTAGTTGCACACAGAAAAAAAAAATTACTAACACTTGTAGCTTTAAGAATTTATATCTCCAATACGTGTCTCCCTTCGAAATGTCACCCGGAATTGGTTCTGCTACGTCATCACCTCATTACCGTCACTGAATCCGCCAGTGATGACTCAAATTTCATCAACTCTTCCGCAAGCTTCTACACCTCCGAGAGCATGTACCACCAAAAAATCCTTCCATCATATGTACTATGCAGACGCAAGCTGACCGAAAAGAACTTTCAACATAGTACCGGCTCAAATATTTTTAGAGGCCAGAGCGGGTCAGAAAAATAATTTCATTTTATTGAGAATTTAAAATATTTTTTCTGTTAACAATTTCATTTTTAAAAATATTAGAATACATAAAAGGCCAGCTAAATGTGACAGGTGATTACGTAGTTTTAATCATTAATCTTAACTTTCTTCGTTAGCTGATCAACATGATAAACAAATGCTCTAGGTATATCTTATCTATAACCTTATAGGAGCAACTGCTAGTATTAGATGGATTCAAAATATCTTGGAGAATGGCTATTGCTCGATTTACGTTAGGCGTTTACTTCCTTCTGCTTAGATGGAAATTCAGGCTCTTGTTGAGTTCTGCACTCCTAGAAAGACCACATTCTTGTAACAGAGTGTGTTCATTTGTTGAACGGCTAATAGCATGGCCATTGCTTATGCTTTTATAATAGTTAACTAACCTGGGCGGGTATTGATTTTTTACATTTTTATATATTGATTTTTGTTTTTCATAATTAGTATTATATATTTTAGATGCTTGTAATATAACTAATTGTATTCAAAAGAACAACTGCTAGGATCAACAGCTAGTATTAGATGGATTCAAAATATCTTAGAGAATGGCTATTGCTCCATTTACGTTAGGCGTTTACTTCCTTCTGCTTAGATGGAGATTCAGGCTCTTGTTGAGTTCTGCACTCCTAGAAAGACCACATTCTTGTAACAGAGTGTGTTCATTTGTTGAACGGCTAATAGCATGGCCATTGCTTATGCTTTTAATAGTTAACTAACCTGGGTGGGTATTGATTTTTTACATTTTTATATATTGATTTTTGTTTTTCATAATTAGTGTTATATATTTTAGACGCTTGTAATATAACTAATTGTATTCAAAAGACATGGACCGAATCGGATAATATCGTTATTTTTTGTACAAATATTCGAACATGTTTCATATACATTTATTATTAAATATTTTTAGGTTCATATACACTAGAACCGAACTCATCCAGACATTCGAACATGTTTCATATAAATAGAAAGAGTTTTTTATTTAGTAAAATAATTATATGGAGTGAAAAATTAAGTGGGAATAAATGTAATATATTTTGATTATTTTGATTTAAGTTATTATTTTATTCACAAAAATATGTTTTTTAATTATGTTTTTGGCTACGTAATTTTCAACCGATTGAAACTAAAATTAAAAAAAATAGTAAAACAACTAAACCGAACGTTTAACCATATGCAAAACCCAGTTATTTACATTTTTTATTTTTTAATTGGCACAAAATTAACGTTGATTAACTACTAAATAAAAATCTGTACAAGTATTATCATGGTAATATAATTAATGATGTGATTTATTGTTAAGGTAATATAATTAATGAAATTGTTAAACTGAGTGAAATGTGAAAAATAATTAATATAATTATATTAATGTAATTATAAAAAGACACTATATTTTTTTTCATAAAGTTATCCATGTTTCTAATTATTTTTATTCATATTGATATCTATGTTTTCAAACAATACCAAAAAGTACTTTAGTTTTAATAATACAGGTTGGTTGAATTGATTGCAGATTTTCTTCGGAGTGAAAGTACTTTTTTACTGTATAAGAATCATCTTATTCCAATTTTGTTAGTCGGCAACGACTTCCAGAGACATCTACAATGCAGTAAAATGCTGCTTCTTATGAAAGAAGTTAAGAAATAGTGTTTGGTCGAGGAATTGGAGTGGGGTGGCTCATATAAGCATTATGGTGAAAAGCTTCTGCCCAGATTTGTTGATTTAGGAGTGATGCATTTATTACCTGTACAATGTGATTCCTTTTGTTTTCGAACAACAACAAATTGTTCCTTATTTACCAAATCCTCCAACCAAGAAACATAGCAAGATTGTTATGAGTATCATTCACTTTCTTAACTATGCTCTGAATGAAATGCAGCATATCATGATTACTATCTGGTTGCCAATTATTCACTAGTGAGAAGAGACCATATTTCCCTAACAATTCAACAATCCACCAGCATATGTGTTAGCCTTTCTATTGCTTCTCCACATATTTGACAGTCCCCATTTATTAAAAATTCTTCTTAAAAGACTTTCCACCAGAATATCTTTAGTTGAGGTGGATTATTTATTTCAGGTCATTTAGATGAGAAGAGGGATAACCTGATTTGCTTGTGTGGTGATATGTTGTCCAGCTTTCTTTTCAAGTTATATATGGATTTAGCTGTATATGTTTTTGATTTGCTATAAGTCCACTGCATATAAAGTTTGGACTCCCCGTCATACTTAGCGGAATGGATAATATCCTCCCAACATCTTCTTCATGGATCAAATTCCACAGTTTATTAATGTCCTAAGAGGTTGTTCTTGAAATAAATAGATCTTTAACAAGCAGCTCAGATTGCAATGAATTTTCAGTAGATCTTGGAATAGTATTAGTTCTTTTAGAAAATTAATTTGATTGTTTATTTGAAATAAAAAATCAAAATTGTGAGTTTTATTGACATAACAAAAATAATGTATTTTTATTAAAATTTTATTATTACATTTATTCATATCTAAATTAATAACACAAAATCTATTTTATATATTTTTATGAAATAAATGTTCTTATCTTTCTTTTAAATTTTTATTTTACATTTATTATTTATATATGTAATTACATTAATATATATATATAATAAATAATAGTTTTAACAGTGAGATCCCATAAAATGAGAGCTCTATTGCAATTTCCCAAATGCATTCTCTGCACTTCGTTAATGCAAAAGATAATTTTTAATCTTTAAATGATTTTTATATTTTTTATTTTTGTAAAAAATATAACATAACAAAAGTTTATACTCCCTCCGTATCACTTTAATGGTGTTTAGAGAAAAAAATTTTGTTTCAAAATTTTGATGTTTTCTTTATTCTAGGTAAAATTTAATATCATTTGAAATTTATGACCAATTACAAAATACTGAAATTTTTTCTTATTGGTTGAATTAGTTTCATTTAATAATATTTTTATGTAATCAAGATAAATTATATAGAATTTTGTGTTTTCTTAATCTATGTGCAGAAACCTTAAAAACCACTTAAAGTGATACAGAGGAAATACTATTTTACGAGAACTAATAATAAATAAATAATATAAAATTTTTAAAATTATATATATGTAAATATTCTTGTTTGTTAAGTCAATTGTATTTTAAAATACAGTAAACTAAAAAAAATTGAATTAAATTAGTGAATAAAACATTTGTCTGGGAACTGTAAGAAAATAGACAGTTTGATCTCTCTTTTAAATTGCAGGTACTGTTTAAAGAAGTTTGAAAGATCAACAACTACCTATTTTTTAGAACACAACATTGTCCCAACATAGATAGCTCCAAATCTATTGAATTAGAGTTAAATCAAACAAAATTAGACAATCTTGACTACTCTTAATTCTTTTAAAGAAATTTTTTAAGAGATAAATAATTAAATTTGATCGAGAAGACTCGTGCATAAATTATAAAAAGAAAAGTTCTCTCAACAAACAAGGAAGATTTGGTTAATTCGAAAACTAATTAAACAAAGAAAGAGACGAAGGTTCTAATACAGTGCCAGCTAACACCTCTCCATATAACTTGAGTCCGCTTATGTTATTGGTGGGACAATTATGGATATCTAGGAAAATTGAAGTATCCAGATCCGTAGATCTAATATTTGTTTTCGGAATCGTATTCGGATTCGTAGATTCCGGATATATGGATATCAGATATCCGTCTAGATGTTAAAGTATTTGCTGAATACAGAACCGTAAAATAATTAAATAATTAAATAAAAAATATTTTTTAAAATGCTAAATTAAAATATAACATTATAAAACTAATTTTATGTATATGTATCAATATATCAATCGTAATTATTAATAAAATTAAAAATTTAATATTTTTGTAAAATACGGATACGGATCCGGATATCCGAATGCAGATCGGTTTAACAGATCTGAGATTTTATTATCCGGATCTGGATCCGGACCCCGGATATCTTATTTTCAGAGCGCATCTACAGCGAATCTCGGATCCATGATAATAAATCTGAGCCTAGCCTCTGTCAATACCGAAAAGAAGAATATAAACAAAAGAATATAGCGAGTCTCTGATTGGCAACTTAAAACCACATAAAAACAACTAAATAGATGTAGTAAATATTCTATAAATTAATACTCGATAAATTAATAAACATAATAAATTAATAGATTTTAAATGACTTTCATGATAAATTAATTCTAAGTTGAACTAATATAAAATATTTTTTTAACTGGCTTTTATGTTGAAATAAGGAAATAAAATAGATCAGGACAAAGCAAACAAACTGAAAAAGAACAATGACAAGTAGAATTTAAAGAGAGAGAGGGGAGGAGGCCACAGTGGTGTTAGTAATATATAATATGACATAATCCAAAAAATAATAAATTTAAAAAATATAAAATAAATATATGGTTCTATTAAAATAATAAATTAAAATTGTTCTTGTACAAATTTGTATTGTAAATACATGGGGACGTTGTATTGTTTGTTTTTAAAAATAAAATTCATCTATGATTTTTGTACATTTTAATATTTTAGGATTATTTTATAGAATTACATAAATTGTATTTATATTCTAGGATATGTAACTTCGATACTTAAATTTTTTTAAATAATTTTATAAAAGACACGAAATTATAAAATTTAATTAGTATATGATTTCACCGATTCAATTTTTCTTCTTGTAATATTTTATAAAATAAATCTAAAAAAGTTCTTTAAACTAAAAATTTAGCAAATTAATAAATATTTACAGTCCCAAAATTATTAATTTTAGATATCCTTTTTTATTATTTGAGGAGCATTAAAAATAAATAACCTTTAGTTCATGTGTTTATTACAAGTGTGTCATTTCTTACGTGGCAACTCCACAAGCTCCCTCACCTATTCTATTTAAAACCCCATTGTTAACTAGAGTAATTACACATCATGCCATTAATCAAAATATTATAATTACCTTAGTTTTGTCTACATTTGTCACATATATACGTTGATACGTATTACATCAAACCTTATCATTTATTTCTTGCGTTAGTTACCTTAACCGAAGTTCTACGTATTACATCAAAGATTTTAAAATTATGTTAATTACCTTGACTGAAGTTTTTTCATTAATCTGTTTCAATACAAAAACATTACTGACATACGTAGTGGTCTAATTTTTTATTCAAAATGAATATATATGCGAAAAAGTTAATGTGCGATTATCAATCAAAGTTTGTTTTCTGAAAAATCATAAAAAGTATTTGATGATCAATACGTACTCAAGTGATTGATTTTCTTAAAAATGCGAAAAAATATTTGTTCTCTTAAAAATATATCAAGAGGAAAACTTTGTTTTCTTAAAATAGTGAAACAGAAGAACCATGCATATGGTATATACTTGCCCCGTTTCATTAAATTGTTAGATGATCTCCGCCTTGCGATTGTAGAAACTAAGGTACAATACAATTTTCTGGCATACAATTATAAAAACTTACCTTAGGTGATCTATCGTAATTAAGATTTTAACGCCAGCTTGCATAATGCAAATAAAGGCGGAGCAAATTGCCCATGATTCAAACGTGATTTGCAAGGACGAAATTGATTGATGATTGGGAAAAAGGAAACTTCTAATAACTTTGATATATTTTTAAATTACAAATTTGGTAAATTGATGGTAATAATACGTGATTTGCGAGGACTTGACTTTTGTATATAAGGAACGTAGATTAAGGTTCAAATTATTGTAATCAATTAATAATCGTGAACTTTCTTGAATTTGTTCAATTGCGATTGATAAAAGGAAGTTTGCATTAACTATTTACAATATTAAATTAATTCTCGACTAAGATTGGAACGCAAGTTATGTGTAATATTCGATTTAGTTACAGCCATTATTTTGAATCCATATGACCACATGGCGATTCCTTTTTAGTATAAATATACGGCTTCTATAATTCAGAAAACTCACCACACCTTTCTTCTCGACTTTGCTCATATCAAAACATTCTCTCAAGCAATCAAATGGATGGCTTTAACTCTATTTCCGATTTGAAACCATTCAAGACATTGTTTCTTTTATATTTTATTTGTCTATTGCTTATGTTTTGTTTTATTTTATATTTATAATTTATTTTATGCAAACAAATATACAATTTTTAAACAAAAATTCCGCAGCTTAATTTAGATTGACATACTAAATTTCGTCTAACCCTTACTTTATAACATATAGTATTTCTTGCTATAACTTTAACTTTTATTATGTCTACAAATTAAAAGTGATAATATTTTGAAATCTATTTACTCCGCGCAGGGCGCGGGTTATCACCTAGTATACTGTATATAACGTTTTTTGGTAATGCTTTTTGTGCTTCTCTGTCATCGGTAACTATAAAAATAGTATGCTTTGTATCGCAATGATACAAGATTACAATTACATCCAATATTTATTTGTTTATGGTCAGATAGTATAGAGTTTTGTATATTTTTTCTTAAAGTTCTATAAATCAAATTGGTGTGTAACTAGAACATATAGTATAGGAAAGTGTAGTAGGTTTAAACAAACCAAACGAACAGAACTGAGTCTTAGTTGAATAAAACATATATTTCACACCAACGAAAAATAGTATTTTGCAAACAAAAAAAATGTAGTAGGTCTAAAATTGTTGTAAGCAAAAAGAGGAGAGAGGAATTGGTGCATATTATTCATAAATAATGAGTTTTTATATAAGAATACAATAGTTTGGAGATAAAGTATAACTTTAAGAATAAGTAAAGTTTGGGAAATAAGTATATCTGCAACTTTCCATAATGTACATCACCACAATGTTCATAACATCTTTCCTTGATGTCCATTATACCAAAGTGCTTTCAAAACGTCTAGATGTTGCCTCGTGAAAAATTTTACCAAAAAAACCAATAAAAAATCATGGTTAAGGAAAAAAGAGTGGAACGCGTACATATGTACAGGCGTAGAGATCTTTGAGATAATATATTCCAGTAAGATAAATTAGCTTCTTCGACGTAGCAGTGGGTAACGTCATCTTGAATAAGTCAGCTAAGCTGTCACTTGAACAACTTGTACGACACAAATTTCGTCATTCTTCTGCACTGCATGGATCCTCCTATAACTTGATCATTTTCTCTGATTCTCTTGATTTCAAAGACTTTAGATTGGTGATAGACACTTTTTCTTTGAAATATAATATTTATCTGGGGTGTCTATCGTTTGTGTGTTCTATGTTGCTTCGTTAAAACGTTGTCTTAGAAAATTTCAATGGGATAAAAATTATGATAAAGAAAAAGAGTACAACTATACACATTATTATATTTTTTCTCTTCCAAGCAGTATCTTCAAGATATGCATTCCCTTCAGATATACCATTTTACGAAATTGAGCTTAGTAGAATAAACTAGTTTGATTTCTATTATAATATATAGAATTTTTATTCTGGTCCAGAATTCTTTTTTTAATATAGATAATAGTTTCTTGGTCTATTTGGACTTCAAGCCAAACATTTTTACATACAAACGTCTAAAAAATCTACATATGAGTTTTTCATAAAAGTTATTGTTATGTTTTTTGAAACACCCATTTAATTAAAAGATAGGAGGTTAGTTAGGAGCAGTAAAAGCATCCTCAACTACCACTGGTTCTAGTACAGACAAGGCATTCTTTGCCAGACCATCAACAAACTTATTTTTCTCTCTAGGGATTCCAAGCAAAAGAGATAGATTCAAACTCATCAACCACATATAATATATCAACCACATATAATATATCAGACACCACACTATGGAGCTCTGCTACTTGGAAAGAGGAGGTGACACACTTGACCAGCTGGGCTGAATCCGATTCAACCCGCAAGACTTTGAGCTCCAACCTGCGACAGGTAAAAACCGCTTCTCTCATGGCTAAGCCCTCTGCCATTAAAGGTGAGTTGACGAACTCTACCCGTTCCTGGAAAGCTTGCGTTGGGGCAGGTGCCACAATTGCCCAACCTAAACCTGCGACATTATTAATTGCGCTCCAAGCCGCATCGGTCTGTACTATCACTGCACCATCCGGCGCTGTAGGTCTCTGGTGGCTCCTTCCAGGAAGATTAAGCGGCTCTGTTTTGCAGGAAGTAGCCCATTCGCGGGCTAGTCCAATGGCTGATGAAAGAGTCTCTTCAGGAGATGCGGAGAAACCTTCAAATATGAGTTTGTTTCGTGCTTTCCGTATTGTCCATAGGATCCAGGGGACAAGAGTACCATTAGTTACACCAGACGGTGGCAGACATGTTAAGGAACAGAGTGTGGGCCATGTGGCCATTAAATCTATTATTCCTCTAGGATCCACATCAGTAGCCAAAGGAGCTAGGAACCAAATCTTGTGGGCGAACTGACAATGGAACAATAGATGAGTGATAGATTCGTTTTCACCACAGCGCTTGCATTTTGGGTCAGCATCAATATGCCTCTCCACCAGACGTTCTCCTACAGGTATTGCTCGCTTGAGTAATCTCCACGAAAATTGTTTCACTTTTGGGGCACATTGTAGGTTTCAAACATGTTTCTTCCAGTTGAAATTTGCTTCCAGTTCTTATATTGCCTCCTCACCATCAATGGCAGCAAAATACCCTGATTTGGAAGTATAGTCTCCTGATTTAGTACCTAGCCAAAACAGCTTATCTGGAGCCCCAGAGATGCTCGACCTTAAGCAGAGGATTCTTTCCTCATAGTCTGGGAGCAAACGGCGGATTTTGGCCTTGTCCCATTGCCTTGTGTCTGCGATCATCAAGTCAGCCACCCTTAGCTCAGCGCTTTGCTCCGTAGGAGGACCCATCGGCCGTTCTTGTTTGCTCATGCTGAGCCAGGGGTCCTGCCAGATATTAATAGAGAGACCATCTCCAACTGCCCAGCCTAGATTCTTTAAGAGCAAGTTGCGACCTATAAGTATACTCCGCCATCCATGTGATATCGAGGAAGCCTCCTCCACGAGCAGGATGTGACTTTCCGGGAAGTACTTGCCCTTGAGGATCTTCCCCAGAAGGCAATCAGGCTTATCGAGAAGCCTCCAGCTTATCTTGGCTAACAGGGCTTTATTGAACTTGAGAAAGTCTCTCATACCAAGTCCTCCTACCGACTTCGGTTTCGCCATTCTATCCCACGAGATCCACGCCATCTTCTTCACGCCTTCGGTATTGTCCCACCAGTATCTGGTAATTACTGTCTGAATACGCTTGCACAACGAAACCGGAAGTTTAAAGTAGGACATAGAGTAGGAGGGCACAGCCGACAGAACACTCTGTTATGTATTTCTTTATTGTCATATGAAATCACATTTTTCGGTCACATAAAAGATTAGTAACTTATTCAAATAACACTTTAGGTGTGGTACTTCTATACCAAAGAAATACAAAATATATAATACTCTTAATATATCTCTTGAAAGCGAATTTGTTTAAATTTGACTGAATTGCTAAAGTTCCTTAAAATATAGTTTTGATATCATCAATCCTTCATGGATTTTATCTTTCAGAGATTATCATTTTTCAGTGGATCGTATAATTCAAATTCTTCTTTTATTGCCAGATTGACAAGGAACTTGAAAATGGTTGCATCTAGCACATGAGACTATGTCTCTTCATAATCAATTTTATATTGATTTTCCGTTGGTGCAACGATCCATTTCTATCCTAGTTGTTTACATTTTTAGTATATAAACTAGTGGTCCGAATACTTTTAAGATATTTTGTGTATTATTTTTTTTTTTATTTGGCCAATCATTTATTTATATATACTTTTCAATAGATTTGATTTCATCATCTTCTTTATCATATCAACTGCTACTTTGTCTGCATAAATATTATCGACGTCCATTTGCTTATTAATTCTATTTTATTTAATACATAATATCACTTATTAAAACATTTTTATTGTGTTTGGTATCTGAATTTCTTTAAGTCATGTATAACGTATCTTCTAAAAATCATTCAAAAATCAACATTAATATACACAATCCGTGCGTACAAAAAATATATACCTTGTTCAGATATACAAACTACTAAGCTATACTGCGATTATATGCTTAGCTATTTTTTCTAAACTTGGATACTTCTCATATCAAGTATAGAAAAATAATTTTAAGCAAAAAAAAAAAAGGTATAGAAATAATAATAGTATTTTGATATTTTCACCAAATCTTCTATGATCACAAAGATTTTCTCTTTTGATAGTGGGGATCTTTGCTTAACTTCGTCAAACAAGACACAGTATCACTATTCAGTTTAGATGAACACGCGTGTGCATGTCATATATACATTAAAAAAATTCTAGATAGTCTATCATGTAGCGTATTTTAAGATTATACCCCTATTGAAATAACATTCCCACTCGACAACGACAAGTAATTGGATTGAGTACATGCCATAAAGAATTAAATGATAAATTGATTAAGGATTGAGTACATGCCATAAAGAATGTCGCGCGGATCAGGGTCATGTCATTTGATAAATTGTTAGAAATAAAATTTTAGCATAATATAATTCAGTTGTCATTTGCTAAATTTATAATTTTTATTTATATTTTTTATTATTTAATTATAATATTTTCATTTTATATTTGAAAGTTAAATGAATTTTCTTTCAGACAATATTTTTGTAAATGTATTTTAAAAAAAATAATCAATTAAAATTGTTATTATCATTGAATATCATTATTTTTGACATAATTTGAGTTTTCGTTTACATCAAAACTTATCATATTTTAGGATAATTTTCATTTAAAATTTAATTTTCATATTTTTCAAACAAATTCTAAAAATATTTTTAAAATATTTTGTTATAATTGTTAAAAAAATATTGAGTTGCATTTCAAATAAAAAGGTAAAGATATTAAAAATATTCTAATTAAAATATGTAAAATTTAATATAGTTTTAAGGAAATGGTCAAAATAAAATAAAAAATTACACTTAAAATAATCATGATTTTTGTTAACTGGACGGATCATTATTTATATGATATCGCACACGAAAGAAAAAATTATGTTTTAAAATTATCTAATTAACTCTATACTCATTTTTTATTTTTATATGATATCACACATTCGTAAAAAAATAGATAGTTTAAGATGCAAAAAAAAAAATTTACTTAATGAATATAATATGAACGAATATTACAAATACATTATTTAATAAAATAAATAATTAAAAACTGAAAATTCATATCCACGCTGGCGCGCGGATCAGGGTTTAGTAAATAATTAAATGAGATCGTTTTACCGAATCTCTTGAAGTCTAACAATGTACTAGGTGTTTCTGCACCATGTGCAATAATATATATTTTTTTAATTTAAACTATATTTTTAATTAATATTGCAAATTTTATTATTTGCTTACCAATATTTTAATATAAATTTGATTTAATTAAAAATAAAAAAATACATATTTTTTTAAATTATAATTTAAGATAGATTTTTAATCTATTTCTTTTG
This sequence comes from Brassica napus, assembly GCF_020379485.1. Taxonomy (NCBI): domain Eukaryota; kingdom Viridiplantae; phylum Streptophyta; class Magnoliopsida; order Brassicales; family Brassicaceae; genus Brassica; species Brassica napus. The sequence goes on along the minus strand of NC_063447.1, from coordinate 42,575,065 downwards.
GTTAAATATATTAAATAAATTTGTATAAAATTAATAAAAAATGATATAAAATTTGTATGATTATTAAAAGATTAAAATTAAAAAGTATTTATAAAATTTGTAGATATATAAAAGAGACAAATGATATTACGATTAAAACTTAAAAATTCTTTAAAAATTGTAGAAATTTTTGAAAATGTTAGTAATAAAAATTGTATAATTATAAAAAACAAAATTAAATAATATTTTAAAATTTGTAATGTCATATCTCAATATATTTATTTTAGTGATGATGTATGAATTATTATCATTTTCTAAGAAGTTTACCAAAACTATAAATCAACATTAAATATAATGTATGTGCTATTACTATATTCTAAAGAGTTTACCAAAAATATAGATCAACATTAAATGTAATTGATCATGTTATATTTAGCCATAATCTATGTCATCAGTTTAAGTAGTTATGTCATATTTTTTTGTAAAAGTGAATGTACAAAACACATGTGGCAAATTACTTTTCAAATAATGTCTAACGAACTTGCATCGGAATATATTGCGTAATAGAAAATTTGCGCAGCACTATTCGCATTTGACCAGACGAAATTATAACATCCTTTCAATTTATAAGAAAGATTAATAAGTGGGCTGTTTGATGGCAACACTCACCCTAAAATTTTTGGTCGGAGACAAGGATGTAAGCATACAAGGGTAGCGCACTGTTTCAGATTGGCGGAGATACCCTAAACATTCGTTCAATCAATAACTCTACTGCAGAAGGCTAAGAAGTTGAGTGTTTCCCACCAGAAGTGGAGTGTTTCCACCCCAATATGGAGTCGAGTTCAGCGGCGGATCTAGAAATTGTTTTAAAGAGAATTTGCCAAAAGTGAATACAAAAATGTACCTCAAATTCAATCAAATGCAAAAGTAACCCAAAAACCTAGTGAAATTACAATAGCTCCCTTATGAACAAACAAAAAACATGTTTTCAATTTTACCATTATAACCCTCCGTTGGAGAAGACTTCTTTGTAATTCTTCTCAATGACGACTTCTTTGTAAGTCTTTTCGTTCAGTAGATCTTAAAAATAATTTTATAATTTTATAAAAAATATTTTGATGGGTAAAAAATTGAAATCATGTAATAATAAACATTTTTCAATGATGTCAATTTAGTTCATCTGAAATTGAATTATTTTCAACATAGATGAGTGAATGTATATTGGCTCATGAGTCAATTGTTTAGGGTTTGGTAACATATGTTATAGTATTGTATGTATCTTTAGGGTTAGATTCTGAAATCTTACCTTCATTTTTTTTTTCAAATTGACCCATATATGTTTAGTAACTATTTAATAATTTGATTTAAACACTTTCTAAGTTTTTTTTTTTAAGTTTAAGAAAGTGTTTTTTGCATAGTTAATTGATTTTAGGGCCTCAAAGACTCACATAAGACTTAAAAAGAAGTCTTCAGACACATCCCGCCTAAATTTTAGTAGAATTTATGGTTCCCGCCTAAATTTTGGAAGAATTTAGGTTTCCCGTCTAAATCAAAGTCTTCCATAAGTCTTCCAGGAGTCTTCCATAAGTCTTTCAGAAATCTTCCAGAGAAAGTTTTCTTATGGATTAGATCTTAAAAATAATTTAAAAATTTTATAAAAAAATATTTTCATGGGTTAAAAATTGAAATAATGTAATAATAAACATTTCTCAATGATGTAAATTTAGTTCATCTGAAATTGAATTATTTTCAACATAGATGAGTGAATGTATATTGGCTCATGAGTCATTGGTTTACGGTTTGGTAACATATGCTATAGTATTGTATGTATCTTAAGGATTAAATTCTGAAATCTTACCTTCATTTTTTTTCTTTTTCAAATTGACCCACATATGTTTAGTAACTATTTAATAACTTGATTTAAACACTTTCTAAGTTTTTTTTTTAAGTTTAAGAAAATATTTTTTGCATAGTTAATTGATTTTTGGGTCTGGAAGACTCACAGAAGACTTAAAAAGAAGTCTTTGTTGGGGTCAAAACCGGTCACGGCGGAATCAATGAAAGTTCCCGAAAAACCAACTCTCGATCGATCCTTGAAAATTAGACATTCCCGGAAAACGGTTAATCAAGTAAAAGACAGTTTTTCGCGGATGCGAACCGAGGAACGTCGAGAAGAGGATCAGTCTGGATGAGGTCTCAATCGTAAGCACGGACCGACAACCTCGCCCTAGGGCGAGGACCTTCTCAGCACGACCCGCACCGAGGTCACCTCATCCATGGGCGAGGACGACCCGCACCGCGGTCACCTCGCCCATGGGCGAGGACGATCCGCGCTGAGGTCACCTCGCCCATGGGCGAGGACCGACCTCCTGTTCCGAAACCGTGCATCCTCGTCTAAGTTCCCGTAACACAATCCTCGGGCCCTTGGACGCAATACCAATGTCTCGTCTCGCTTAGGATTATCAAAGAAAGACTTCGGGAAAAGTTATAAAAAACTTGGTCGTCGAAACAGATTCCTGCCTGCCGTATAAAACGGCTATGGTTAGCTTGAACACCAGTTGCCTTAACTATACGGGGAATTGGAATCCTTTCAGAAAAACCAACGGTTGTTTCTTAGGAAAAATCGTAAAAATGTCTAAGTCCAAAAACGGCCCAAAAGCGGCCTGAACCGCGGATAAACGGCCCACTTACGATTTTATAACGGGATTGAGCCCAAACCTGATATGAAGGTCTATTTTTTATTCGCGGGAAAAGATAAATGTCAAGTTTCCGAAGATAATCATGAAGGGTGACGAAAAATGGAAAAGTCCATCTCGCGACGAATCCGGCCCAGGAAAAGGTGCAAACCGATCTAAAGAGAGTATATAAGGAGGGCTTAAGGCGAGGAGCAAGAGGGAGCTTTCTCAGAGCAAACTTAATACTTAGAGCAATTTAGGCATTTTCCGTTTTTTATTATCGAGCTGCGACTCGACTAGGTTAGAACTTAGGTGGCTAGACTAGCGAACGTACCGACAGCTCTCGTGGCCTAGGATCTTACCTGTTGTTCACGCTCAAACGCGAATTTAGAAATAAGACCTATTTGTTATCTTTTCGCTCTTTTACGATTTATTACTTTATACTCTTTCATATTGATTGTGTTGTGCGTGGCCCAGCAGATAACCTGGACCTTCAGGGATGGCTAGGTTAGCTTGGGTTTCCTCCGATTAACAAATTTCGACGGTGTGAATTCCGGTTTCCACAGTTTGGCGCTAGAATGCGGGGGGTACGGATCTATCTCTCACGCAACCGCGCACGCTCACTCAGGTATGACGACTAACGCTGACAAAGACAAGCAAACGCACGACGGGACTTCCGTCAATGCCAACGCTTTCAGAACTCTAGCTGGAAACGTATCCACGGTCACTACGAACGCCGTGATACTGGACCAGATGAAAGAAATGTTCCCCTCCGCTCAGAAAAAGTCGGACGAACAAGGAAAGCTCGTGGCCTCTCTCGAAAAATAGGTGGAAACCTTAACGGCGCAGGCCAAGAGTAAAAACCCGCGCAGGGCCACAAGATACCGCAGCGGCGGAAGACTCGATTTCGAGACTCCGAGCGATCGGGCCACACGGGCAGACAAGGATTCTTCAGGTCAGAACCCTGACGAAACAGTCCCGCCAGGCGCGCAACCGACCGCGGAGAACCTTCCATCTCCCGCCGGGAGCAACGAAGGAGGCGATATCGAGCGGATTGATCTGGACATAAGCAACCAGTCCGATCACTCGAACGGAGGTGCCGACGTCCATCCGAGAAAAACGGAAGGCTGAGCATGATCATCGGGGGATCGCAATTCTATCGCGATTCGATATCGTCGATCAAAGCTTATGGACGGAAGGCTGAGACAAGTTCAAGCTGCTTGGCTCGGTCCCCAACCGACAACGTCCCTAAAGATACGGTCGTCTACGAAGAGCGGGAAACTATCAGAATCGACAAACCTCACTGCAACCCATTGGTTATCGATCTGGTAATCCGAGACCTGGAAGTGGGAAGGATCCTTATCGACACGGGAAGCACAGTCAACGTCATCTTCCGCGATATCCTCCGGAGGATGAACATTGAACTCGAAGAAGTCGTCCCATAACCAAAACCTCTTACCGGTTTCTCAGGTGCAACGTCAATGACCCTCGGATAAATCAAACTCCTAGTGATGGATAAAGAGGTGACGAAAATCGTTGACTTTGCGGTAGTCGATAACCCGGCCATCTACAATGTCATCATGGGAACTCCTTGGATCAATGCCATGAAAGCGGTACCGTCGACTTACCACCTTGGCATCAAGTTCCTAACTCCAAACGGAACAGCGGTAATCTGGGGATGCAAGAAACAGTCTAGGCTCTGCTTCTTGGCCGAGCATAACCTGCAACAAACTCGGAACACCCCAGCGGTCAACCCGAAGCGGGCTAAGAAAGCACAAAACGCTTCCGAGGCCCCATAAAAAGTGATCCAGAATCACCCGACCAGGCAATGACTCCAGATAGCGACATAGTCCCCAAGTCCATCGCCTTGCCAGTAGAATCCAAACTCCTGAAACGATCGTCGATCCAACTGAAGCCCCAACGGTTGAAGTAACCGGAACGATCCCATCTAGCGAGTAGGAACACCCACAACAACAAGCAGAATTACGAGATGGTTTGATCCTCGAAAGAGGTACGTAGGCAGCTTGTCATATCGACAAGTTCAGCTATCCCCCTCGTTAAAGAAGGGGGGTGGGTACGTATACTCGTATACTCGTATACTCCCACAAAATCCGAAATATCCATGAATGTACTCGATATTTTTGAAACTTTTTCAATAAATTCTAACTTCTTCCAATCTCACGATTCACAAGCAATAAGTCACAGTAATCTAAGGTTGGCCTAAGAAACGCTCAAGATAAGGGCATACCGTCCAAGCAGTCCTTGGACGAAAACTAATTCCTACATAATTCACACATACTCATGGTCAAGCAAGACCGGAAAAATGCATCTTCTATAAAAACGAGGATCGTAGCCATCTCACAGCAAAAGACATATCTTCGAAAAAGCGAGACGTCGCAAATATTTCTCGAAAGATATTATCCAAATACACAGTCCATCTGTGACTCTAAAATATAAAATGCCCGTCGACTGGCCCCGACGGACAAGTCCAACACGTTCTCTAAAAAAGAACTAGTCAAACCTTTTATAAAAACTAAAGGTTCTCTTACATCCGGCAAGGATACCATAGCGCGCTATACAAGAAAATCTGAAATTTTGGTCAGCACACAAGATGTTCTCTGGAAAGTGCTCGATTCTTCCCACACAAGTCATATAAGCCGGCGCCCAGTCGCAGACTTTAATCGGAAAGAATCATGTAGAAATCGCCAACGGGCAAAATGAAAGCTGATTAGTCGTCGCATAGCCTTAGAGCCGAAAGTAAACCTAGGTCTTGCCCTAAACCCAGTCCTACTGGTTAATTAACATCTCAAGACATGATATTGAAACTGATACGAGATCTTAAAACATGTCTCATCGTCCACATCTAAAACGCTCACGAAACTTCGTAAAACTCCGAAACGTTTTCGAATACCCTCAAAAGAGCAAATGAACGGAACGACAAATTAAGAGTTAAGATACGAAGTGACTACTCGTGTCTTTCCCTCAACACTTGGCAGAAGTATAAACTAAAACTCATAGAATGCTAAAAGAACATTTGTTATATATATAAAAAGGCCGCAGAGCGGATGGGATTCAAAGCCACCAACGGTCAGTCCCGCATACATAGTCAAATGACTGTTATTTTAGAAGTCTTCTCATTGATATTAAATGTTTTACTATTATTTTTTAATTGCAAAAGTAACCCACACAGACATCTTCCGGCATTGAGAAGACTTAGGGAAGACTTTCAGAAGACTTCTGTAGAAGTTTTCTCCAGGAAGACTACAAAAAGTCAAATTTCTGACCAACTTCGGTCAAATTTAAAAGTAACCTGTTTATTCTAAAGAAGTCTTCTCTGGGAATTTCGAAATTTTTTGTTTACAAAAGAAAGTTAGAAGACTTCTACGGAAGTCTTCTATTAAAAGCACACAAAATGTCAATTGCAAAACTAACATATGCATTGACCAGAAGACTTCTATAGAAGTCTTCTCGATGAAGAAGACTCTAAAGAAGCCTTCTTCATCGAACAGATCTGAAAAATAAAATGTAGTTCGCGATTTCATTCCTTGAACTCGTGAGATGACTTGCGTGGTTTCTCCAATCACCCAGAACTTAACCACAACAGCTACCTACTCGTTAATCACCAAGAATCGTGAGCTTATGAACCTCACATAATTTGTAATCAAAATCTTCAGTTTTTTTGATAAATTTTGAGAGAAAGTGTAAGATATGTGGTTTGTGTGGATAGGAAATGAGAAATGATGAGAAAAAATCGAAACTTTAGGGCATTAACACTCTCAATTTGGTAGTTCATGGTGGTTGAGGTATTGATGTCAATGGCAAAGTTGTAAATATTTGGTGAAGATGAGGATGATAAAGTAAAAGCGTTATTTTCAAAAAAAAAAATAATGGCATTTTCGTGAATAACTAGAACTTCTAGGGTGAATATGACAAAACAAAGTTTCAAAAAAACATAGATTATTTTTGTGTTTGGCTTGAAATTTTGAGTCATTTTTTGAAGAACCCCTTCTTTTAATTGGGGGTACAATATTATAAATATGTTATGTAATTTAATATTAATGTTTTAGATAATATTATTTCTGTTTCATTAAAATAGATGTTTTAGAAAAAAAAATTGTTTCATAAAAATAGAAGTTTTATGTTTTCTACAAAAAAAATTGTAAACTTCAATAAAATTAATTGACGTTATTGAATTATTATTGGTTAAAAGTTATTGAAACTTGAAAATTACAGAAAACGATACATTTAATACAGTGATTTAATGTGTTTTTTTAATATGTGTAAAAACACTAGAAAATATATCTTTGTGAAACGGATGGAGTATTATATATTAGCCAAATAGTAATTAAATATTTATTTTAAAGTATAATTATTTTTTATTTTTGTGAATCATCTTTTTGTTCATGAAAAAATACTTAGGTTGTTTTAAAAATTTATTCTCTATCGACTCTAGTATAAAAATAATTGAATAAAAGTATGAAATAGTTTCAAAGAGCAAGAAGCGAAAAAATCATGCAAAACAAATTAAACACACAGAGATAATATATTACGTTTCATTTGATGGGACCGCGAGCAACTAATATGGCAGGAAACAAAATGTTATATTAAAAGTTTCTGGCGAGGAAAATCAAACCTTTCACACAAAAGCTAGAAACGGAGCACACTTAAACAACTGAGATGTTTGACCAAAGAGCACGAACGTTAAACACAAAAATTATATAATCAGTCGGGGGCCCATACCCATCAACGTACGTCCGCCCCTGGGACTCATGTTCCATTCCTCCTCCCCCTCCCCCCATGGTGTCGTCTGAATTGAATCATGCATATGGATTTGATTCACCTCTTTCTCGAACACCAAAATAGTCTGAAAAAATATACGATTCGTTGAACAGCTAGCAAAAATAATTAACTTAGTTATAAAATAATATTTTATTAATTAAAAATTAATAGAAAGTATAAGAATCAAGATAATGTCCGTCAATCAATCCGTGGATCCTAATCGTAGTTTAGAAATGACTTTTTCTTGGGTTCACTCCTAGGGTGCACCTTTAGGTTCACCTACCAATAGAAAATTGTCATTTTAGATCTAGTATCTTTTAATTAAGGAAACAAAATAACTTGCCAAATTATATTATGCTTTTAAAATAAAAAATAAAAAATTAAATAAATAAAAATAACAATAGTTCTAAAAAAAATTATTTAAAAAAAAAATATTTATTTTTAAAATTTAGAGTTTAGTGTTTAAGATTTATAATTTAGAATTTATCCAAATGTTTAGTGTTTTTCCAAGGGTTTAGGGTTTACCTAAGGGTTTAGGATTTACCCAAGGGTTTAGGGTTTACCCAAGGGTTTAAGGTTTTTCCAAGGGTTTAGGGTTTAGGATTAGAGTTTAGGATTTAGTATTTTGTTGACAACATGTTTAGTGCTTTTCCAAGGGTTTAGGGGTTTACCCAAAGATTTAGAGTTTACCCAAAGATTTAGGGTTTAGGATTTGAGTTTAGTATTATAGTTTAGGGTTTAGTGTTTTGTTGACAACATTTTTTCTTATTTGAATTCGTTTTTTATATATTATTTTTATTTATTTTTAAATTTTATTTTGAAAAAATAATATAATTTGCCAAGTTATTTGGTTTTCTTAATTAAAAGATACTAGATTTAAAATGACAATTTTCTATTGGTTGGTGAAGGTTCACCCTAGAGGTGAACCCAAGAATAACTCTTTAGAAATTGATCAATGTGATCTCAAAGTTTCTTTTGACTCCCTTGCTGTTGCTATCAGCCAATTTCCTAATTGTGTTGTTGTTCTTTTAAAAACCTTGCTTCTACTAATTTGCAGAAATCATATTTTCTTAAATCGAACTCTGATGTAAAATCATGTACGAGTCATCTGATTTGGTTAAATAAGGTTCTTTTTATTATAATTAACCGAAAGGAGCTTTTACAGGAAAATTGTTTATTTTAAATTTCACCAAATAAGTTATTCAATTATAAACCAAACTAGATCTCGATCCGCGCAACCGCACGGATTTTTGTTTTCATTTATTTTTATATAAACATTTTGTTTTCAATTCTAAACTGGTATATATTATAATATATATGTGTCTATCAATTTTTAAAACATAATAAGTTTACGGTATATTTTTTTCACTGAATAGATTGTTTCAAACTTTCACATGTATTTGTATCTTTTTCTATATATATATTTTCGGATTATTATTTTATTATTAAAATCGTAACTATATATATAAAGATTAGTAAAATATTTTTTTATTGTCATATTCAAAAATATTGTAACATTTTACAAATTTAGAAAGTTTTTAAAAAATTAAACTTTTCGCTTCATAGATTTATATTATCGAGTAACTAATTAAACATTTACTTTTTGTTTAATTTTTAAAATAAACTATATAGTTTAAAATTCGTTTTCATTGGTTTAAGGTAGTAAAGATTAATCATTGTTAGATAATATGATTTTTGTTATTTAAAAAAAATCTTTATAATTTTAAAAGTAAACATCGACAAATATTTAAATTATTAACATGTGGAGGTATAGTATTACAACATTAAATTATATCTATTTAATTTATATTATTTATAAATCCAATGGATCATTTATTGTTTAAATTCAATTATTGAGAGCCCATTAAAAATTTATGGTAGACCCAAAATTTAAATGATAAGATTAAAGATTAAATGAAACATGACTTTCTAAGAATATATCCATTTTAAAAAAAAATCACATAATCAAAGTTGTGATTTATGTTTTAATATATAAAAATTTGACTATCAATCTAAATAACCCATAACGCACAAATATACCTACAAGTTGCAATTTGTTTGTTATTTTGAATCATTTTCAAGGGTTACTTCTACCACATTATATCAATAAAAAACTAAGATAAAGAAGCAAGAATCAACCTTAGTCATTGTAAGTGCAATGGCCGCCACCAAACTTAACCAACAAAATAAAAGATGAACTCTCTTTCCCCCATCCCTAATCATTCTTTTGTCTTTTGTTTTATTTAAACTAAAATTTCCTAACCGCTAGACTATAAAGCCGCGTTGTCCTAATCATTCTTTTTGTTTCTTTGTTTATTATATTTGTTGTTTATGTTTGTTTATTATTTTAAGGCTTATCTAGATTAAACCCATCTCAATATAACATAATGACTTTTATTAATATTCAATTCAAACTTCACTTTTAAAGCAAATAAAGGTGATCGATGGACGATTGCTTTTGGCCATATGCCAAAAAGTTATCGATACAATCTGCAGTCTGAAAGAACATAATATGACCTTACACAAAGACAACCGTCGCAGCCTTTTGTGTCTCTTTCTGTGTATAATTTATTACTAAGATTTGTATAATTAGTCTTTACTGAATAAACAAAAACATCAAAATATAGAAGCGTTCGTTACCACTTACCGGTAATATTCTAACATATATCAGTTCCAAATCTCCTTTTCGACCTTAGTCTGCTATATGTCTGGCTTACCGAATTTTTTTAATGCTGGAATGCTATCCCTATTAATTTCTACAGTAAATCATTTTTAAATGTTTGCTAAATAATTTCTTTTGAGAGCTCTGAGAGACAAATGTTATATTCTGAACACATGAGAAAAATAAAAAACAAATATGCAGTTTGTAGGTAATTTTTGTCCACTTTTGAGCAATGTCGCTTGTAAAACGGATAAACACAAAATAAAAAAATAAATTTGAGGAAAAGATTAACATAATTTTTTTTTTGCTAAAGCTTTAACATAGTTTTCTCTCATACTCGTACGATATTTATTCAAATCAAAATCCCTCATGTTACTCAAAAGTTAACAACCCCCAAAATATTTTCCCAAGTGTATGATCAAAGCATTTCAAATGACTCTTTTAATCTTAAAGCTTCATGAGTCAAATGGCTTCAATATCACTTGAACTCCATACTTAGGTTTTATAGTAAGCACAACTATTGGCGCATGTCTATAGTTCTTTGATATTGCGAAGTTAAACTTTGAAATTAGCGTTGCTAATATTATTTTTGCTTCCATCATCGCAAATGATTGTCCGATGCAGTTTCGAGGACCAGCTGCAAATGGGATGAAGTGGCGGCCAGGCGCAAATGGTTTGCCTCCAAAGCGTTCAGGGTTGAATTCATTTGCGTCTTTACCCCATAATTCTTCGCTGTGATGGATTGCGAGGACGGGTATCCATATTGATAAACCTTTGGGAATTATTAGATCACCTAGTTTTATATCTTCAAATGCCATCCTTGGTAGAAGAGTAGCTGGAGGGTAAAGTCTTAATGACTCGTTTATCACTTTGTTTAACTGTTAAAAGAGAAGAAAAAGACAAAATATTAGCAGTATATTCTATTAATTTATATAAGAATCATATCTTGCGATCATGCGAAGTGCTTCTTGACTCTTTCTCAAACATCTTTTAGTTTGAGAATTGACTTTTCCTTTGGAAAGAAAAGAAGAGTATCAATGAAGCTGTCAAAATCTAATCATTAGTTAATACATGTTTTAGATAGATTTGTTGTATAATATTTTATGCAAAGCATGTCTTAGTGCTAATGATTAAACTACTGAAATGTATCATTTAACCATTTATTTATTCCTGAAAAAAATGTGTACCAGTCTCTCTATCTTAACGAATTTCAAATCTAGCTTTAATTAATGTTAATCATATCTAGTTATTATAACTACTTCTAAGAAGTACGATCTTAATTAAGTACTTAGTATAAACATGTAACCGATGATTCCAAAATAAATATACCATCAGAATCAACAAACCTAGACATTCTATTGTTTGAGTTTTAGTTTAGTATTGAAGATAATAAGCATGAAGACGAAATTAAAAGATAGTCAATAGGGTTATTTGTGTCGACTTGATGCCTATGTTATAAGCTTAGTTATGGAAGATGCACTACGAAGTTAGTGGCATTGCCTATACTGTGTTGAATGTTAATACCCCACACGCACCCATTCATCAAAAAGGTAATTCTATACTACTTCAAATATAATAATTAGTTGAAACAAGATATCGTTTTATACTTTATCATTTGGAGCAAACAACAAATATCATCTTTATATATATATATATAGTTAGTGGCCTTCGAGTCCTTGAAATCTAATTAAACAATGTGTTAGAAAATGATTAGTTTTGAAACATAGATAAGTGGTCACTAGAAACTAATTTAACTTAACGTTCTATTTCTGAATCGGAAATATCGCTATATAAATAATATTTTTGGATAAATTTAAGGAATTTAATCGTTTTATGAATCAGTGTTTTTCCTTTTATTGGCGCTACTAGGAACTAGAACTCGTGACTAGTAAACAAAAACAATCGAGACCGGGGGCTCACTAGTATGTCACGTTCGATGCTAGCTACCATTCAAACCTAGGAATAACTTAATTCATGTGTTGACTCGATAAATCTAAACAAAAGTCTATAACTTTGTAAGAGAGGATTTTAGAACTTATGAGTGGTATATCATGTGTCTAACGGTGAACGTACGTACCGAGGTAAGTTTGGATAGTTGATCAACCGAGGGAAGACCGTCGCAGCCACATACCTCTCTAATCTCATCACGAACCTTTTCCTGCCACGTGGGGTTATCGGCAAGGAGCATCATTGTCCATGTGAGAAGGAGTGCGGTAGTTTCGTGACCAGCAAAGAAGAACGTCTTGCATTCATCCATTATCAACTGAAGATTATTGTTATCGTTATTTTTGTTCTTGTGACTATCCATTTCGTTCAAGAGAAGGCCAAGAAGGTCATCGCCGTGAGTACTGCTCCGACCCATCTCAGCGCAGTCTCGCCTGCTTTGTATGATCTCTATCAACAAACGTTCCACTTCCTTTTTCAGAGACTTTATTTCTCTGTTGTATTTGCTCGGAAGAAACCTAGATAGATACGAATATTTCATGTTAAGTCAACGTTTAACTGTGCTTAAGGTCTACGAAAAAGCAATATACATTTGAAAACATGATACAGAGTAAAGAGTGATGCTTGTGCTAGACAGAGAAAAACATATTGCTTGAAACCCGGCAATGACACACCAAAACACACACTAATTTTCGAAATCTATAAGCACCGTATGGTACAGTAGATGAGGGGGACTAGACAAAAAATTTATCAGCAACTTCAAAAAAGGTTTACCATATATGTGTACATACATATATATATATGTGGCTATAAGATAATATATATATGGCTATAAGATAATTAAAAAAAAAGATTTTGCTTGTTTATTAAATATATTTTACTTAAATAATGTCTTCAATCATTTTCAAAGACAATGGTACCATTTTGTAATATAACTATTTTGCTTATTTAAAATATATATATATAACTATTTTGCTTATTTTAATGGTATATACGTTTTTGGTAATACTAATAGATTAATAAACCGTTTGCCGTTCACTTTCAAAATCTAGACATTTTTATTACTCGTCGAGGAAGAAAACTCACCGGCTACCGGGAAAACAGAGGTGGCGGGTGGCTTGAGCGCAACGGCGTTGGAGGACGGTGAGGTGGTTGAAAAGCTCTTTGCCTTTCTCAAAGCTACTTCCGAACTCCGTCCTCGATATAATATCCGCCGTGAGCTGGTGCATCTCCTCCCCTATCTCCACCTCACCTCCTCCTTTCCCAACTTCTTTCCTCAGCCTCTCCACTAGCCTAGTCGTACACTCAACCATGTGCCTTGCGTAGCCCTGCATATATCACAAGGGTGTTTTGGTCATTTAACACTATGTTACTTTTGCATGAGGTTTAATTTGTTACGTGCCTTGAGCCTTTCCCCGTTAAATGCCGGCGCAGCAAGGTGGCGTTGGTGGTGCCAATCTTGGCCATTAGCCATAAGGAGACCACGACCAATAAAACTTTTGGTCCCTTGTTGCTGTAGCCACGATCTTCCGCTTACACCGTTATGCTTCATCAGCAACTCTTTTATCAATTCTGTTTCCGTTAAGCAAAGCCGAGGATCCGTCCCGTTCCACACTATAAATCTTTTCCCTGGTTCACCAAAACAATATACAAGAACATTACAAAAAAAATATATCAACGATTAATCAAGAACAAACCTACTAAAGGATATTTCCGTCATTTTGATATCGCAAAGAGAATTCAGTTTTTATCTAAGAACAACATTGTAACAAAACCTATGTTTACCACACAACCAAAAACAATTTGTGTTAACATTCTGGGGCATACCGTATTGTTTGGACCAGGTGACGTAATGCGGAAGAAGGCGGCCTACGATGTCATGGTGAACAGAATCACAATCTTTAGAAACGGATTGCGACACCATAGCCGAGATTTCAAGGATGTTTCCGGTTAGTGGACGTGGTTTAGGACCGGTTACCCCTTGCCCTGCCATGATCTTCTTGATTCGCCTAGGTGTTAGCCAGTAGCATGATATGGTGTCGTATAGAACTCTCAGTATCGAGGTCATGAATATCACGAGGAGAGATTTTAATAATGTAAGCAACATTTTTGGTTTTCTTTTTATTTTTATTTCTTCAGAGATTCGAAGAGAAAAAGATCTTAAGATGACTGAGAAATAGAAGGAAGATGATGTATTTATAATGATGGAACGGGTTTGTCCAGAAACCATATATTTCTTTTGTTCAAAAGTGTTGAGATACAATCATCATATATATTAATTGAAAAATCACTTCCGCTGACGTGTCGCTCATAAAAGAGTTTTTCAATTAATTGTTATAATTTGATTGGTTGATGATTTTTAATTTTTAATTTATTTAATTAAATTCTTTAAAAGAAACTAATCCTAGAATTACCTAATCTAATATATGTTTCCAAACATACAATTAAACATCTTAAATATAGATGAATTAATATAATTTATTTATAGAAAAATTAAATATCATAGATTACATTATATAAATTGATAATATACATTTAAATACATATGATACTACATAAACAATTATAAAAATGGTTTTTAATATATTTATATTAGTAGTGAATACAATAAATCATAGATTCTAGTAAACTAATTAATGTAAACCTAATAAATTAATTATATATATATTTTAAAATGTTTCAAATGAATGCAAAACATTCAAATATATAACTTTTTAAAAAATCTCATCATTTTCCAATGACAATGTGATATCATAGATAAGTTATCACTTTTTGAAATGATTAAAATATTTTTATATTTTAAACATAAAAATTTATGGTAAGTCATTTAAAATTATATTAATCAAGAAATGTTATTTAATTCATCCATTAATATAAACATATTAACTAAAATTATTATATGGTAGGTTACTTAAAATTATATTATATGGTAATTTATCTAAAATTATTATATAGTAAGTTATTTAAAATTAAATTAATCATAGTATTCTACACATGTTTTTCCTAGAGTTATTACTCAATTAATATAATTCATATAGCTTTGATTATAATAAAATTACCATGCTTGTTTTGAATAGTAAGAAAATAAAGAAGACATAAATCAAAAAAAAAAGAGGGAAGGATAATAAAATATGTTTGTTGTGTTCTTGGTTCTTTTATACTCTTATGTATTTAATTTTATCTATTTGTCGAGATGCTTGTATTTTTGTGTTACTATAAATGTGAATTAATTAGTTTTATGTGTTTTTAAAACATTGTGATAAATTGAGTAAGAAAGATCAATAAAATGACATGTTCTACAATTATTAAAGTCAAAGATAGAAAATATAATGTAAATTACAAGTAAGATAAATTATTTAAAAATAATGAGATGTATACTTTGCGGTATAATAAACTTTTAAAATGTACAATAATAAAATATACAATAATAAAATTTTAACCAATTTTATAGAAATAAAAAATATTTTATTTGGATATAATATTGGATCTCACATTAATATTAAGTATGTATGCCTAAAATAACAACATTTTGTTATTAAAAATTTTTAAAATTATTTTTTCTTATTAGCTAATCAGATTTAATTAAAATAAGATTGTTTTAAAAGAAGAAATTGTTTGTTTAACTCATTTAAATTTCATGTTAAACACTAAATAGAAAATGAGTGAGAAAGTGTGATTTGTGATTTGACAAAATTATGAGAGAAATTACATAGACTGTCATTTTCCTAATACATATTTTCATGTTTACATTAACCAAATTTATCCTTGGTTTTAAAGAGATAAATCTCCTAGACTATATTTGCGAAGTGATTTTGCCACATGTCCTCTCTACGATCAATTTCACGAAACAAATATGACATGGCTAATGAAATTGATGACATGGTTTCTGGAAAAATATGACATCCCCTAGACTATATTTGCGAAGTGATTTTGCCTCATGTCCTCTCTACAATTAATTTCACGAAACAAATATGACATGGCTATTGAAATTGATGACATGGCTTCTGGAAAAATATGACATGTATAATTTCATTTAATGTTGATTTATATTTTTGCCAAACTTATTATAATATGGTAATGATTCATATATTACATTTAATATTGATATTTCTTTTTCGAAAACTTTTTTTAAATAAGGTAACAGCTCATACAACATCTATAAAATAAATATATTCATATATAATATTTCAAATTTCGAAATATTATTATTTTTCATAATTATACAATTTGTATTACTAAATCTTTCAAAAATTTCTACAATTTTTTAAAAATTTAAATATCTAATCGTAAGATCATTAGTTTTTTATATACCTACAAATTTTATAAATATTGTTTAGGCTAAATTTTTGATAATTATACAATTTTATATCATTTTTATTAGTTTTATACAAATTGATTTAATATATTCAAATCTATATTAAATATTAGTAAGGAAATAGTAAAATGTATAATATTTAATAAAATTTATTTTTAAATATAAGTTAGATTTAAAAAATTTCTTACTGCACATGGTGCAGGAAAACACCTAGTTATACTATATATTAATTGAAAAGTCACTTAAGCGATTTTTCTTATGTATTGTTAATAAGTTAAGTTTTAAAAAATAGTTATAATTTGATTGGTTGTTGATGTTTATTAGTTATTTATTTTAATCAAATCTAAAAATAAAAGGTAACTATAGAACTAATTAATATAAATTACCAAATAACACAAGTAATATTACAAATAATGATTTATGGTAACTAATTGTAGAATTTGAGAAATAATATATATGTTTTATCAATTTCTTTTTCTTTATCAATTATTTATATATAATTAAATAAAATACTTTAATATTTTTTTATTGAAAGAAATTTAATGGTTATATATCCTTATATAAAATTAGATTTTTAGGTGAATAATTATTAGAACTTTTTATGTTTTCTAAAGTCCACACAAAAACGTATCTTCATGATAAAAACATTCGATAATTGTATTGGTCTTACACCAAAAAAACCTTTCTTTTTATTTCTTAAAAGCTAGAGTATTTCCGATTTTTCACGTGTTAAAATAAAATATAAAGTAATTCTACAACCAATTATCTGAATTAATTATTATATTACTTTTCTGTAAGAGAAATATTTGTAATGACTAAGGTTTACGTTGTTAAACAATTTTAAATCTCACAGATCTTCTAAAAATATATACTAAATTTTTTGATTATCTAACTATTTGAAATTAAACATTAAAATTTTAAAATTTTAATTATTATTCAAAAATTATAACTATGTAAACATAACATATATTTCTCCATATAATATAATTACTCGCAAAATTGCGGGCAAACACCTAGTTTTCATTAATGGTGAAATAGCAAAACGAAACTCAACTCCTTAAATGCGAGCTAGCAGAATGTGCCGGGATGATGAGTTGAACGAAGCTACTTTAGGAAATTTTCGAATTGCGTAATTTTGTCTGAGTTGGCTTGTAAATATATTTTTATTACCATTTTTTGGATTGCTTCTATAAGATTTAAATTTTCTAAGAAAATCCCCTATATATTAATCCTGGAGCATTACAACATATTTTCGTAGCCACGTGTCATCACGAGAATGATTCTTAAAATTGTTAGAAAAATAAGTTGATCCATATAAACATATACTATGGTTTTTATTAAACTAACTATCAAATTAATTAGTAGTGTACAAAATAATATTTTTTCTTTCCTTAAATAAAAGCTACGGAATTACCTAATATGGTTAACATATACTCCTTCTGTGTTTAAAAGATGCATATTGTAGACTTTTCACATATATTAAGAAAATTCATTAAATATGCATTATTTTTTGTGAATAACAATTTTTCATAATTTTAGCCAATAGAAATTCAATAAACACCATTAATTTTTTTGAAACTTACAATTTTTCATTAAAATCATACATTGAAAAAATAAAAAATGTATCTTTTTGAAACAATTTTTTTTCCATAACATACATCTTTTAGGAACGGAGGGAGTATATGAAAATTAATGATTATGAATAATACATATTTGATAACAATTTTTCTAACATCTCTCTTTTTTGTTTAATTTTATACTATTAAAAAAGTTAAGCAATCACATTTATCATATAATAAAAAATTTAGATTTTTTCTTATATTTTATATTTTGAATTTTTTAAAACGACTATAAATTACGAAAAATGGTAAAAGTCCTACATTGAAACTTTTGTGATCAATGGTTTAACTTTTTTTGTTCAACCAAAATACAAATAATCATATATCGTAGGGGTAGGTGTTCGGATACAAGTTCGGGTTCGTATCCGGTATTTCAGTTTAAAGTTATAGAACCCATTCGGGTATTTTTATATTTCGAGTCGGATTCGGGTATTTTATGTTCGGGTTCAGATATTTTGGGTTGGGTTCAGATATTTAAATTTTGAAAAAAATAAATAAATTATTCATTGTTTAAGTTTTTTATATTTAAACTATATTTTAACTTAACTGGTTTTCTAATTTTTAAAAGACTAAACTATTAATAGATTAGAAAGACACAAATTTTGTTGTTGTTTTGAAAATTTAGATGCAACTTTTGTTAATGCAAGAAACAAGAGTTTGATATGTATTTTAAGTGAGTAGAAAATGATTTTGTCCATAATTATATGTATATTATCTAATTTTGAGAAATAATCATTATTAATATAAATATTTTGAATAAAATGAGAGAAGTAAACTATAAATATAGGGTTAAGTATACATATGTTTGGTTATTTTTGGATATTTATTCGGGTTCGAATATTACCCGTTCGAATTCAGATATTACCTGAATTGATCAAATAAGTAATTTGTTTTGTTGTTCTTGAATTAGATGATTTTTAGACCGAGCTGATAAATATATACTTGACAGACATTTATATTTCGAGTCTGCACATATATTCTATAACAGTTTGATATATTAGATTTGAACACTAATATATTAATATAGTTTTTCGGTTATTTTTTTCAAAATTTTGATTCTTAGATATGTATCTGGAGTGAAACTAATTTTTACATATGTCTATTATTTTTAATTGACACTTATGTAATTCACCGAATTCATAGAAAAAGTTAAAAAAAACTTAACTCATATCAATGAAACAAAGACGGGAACGACAACACAATTTTATAAAGGTAGAAAATAAAATCAATTATGGAGAGTCAATAGTAAACAAATCTAGAGCAGAAAACCTAATCCCCTTTCGTCATTATATAATCGATGTTGCCTATTTGGTTTTGGAGATTTGTGTCAGCCACAAAACTTAATTTTTTTTGTGCATATGAAGTCTTAAAAATAATTAAAATGAGATGTAATACGTTCACTATTCAACAACGATGATATATTTAATAGACCAACATTTGTATTCGTTATTATATAATCGATAAAAATTGTAGTATTGCAAAATGTTAAAACTATTTAATAAATAAACATTATTATAAAAACTCATTCCGCGCATGCGCGCGGCTTATCACCTAGTAAATTTATATTCTCTGAACGTACGATCTGATATTTGTACAATTTGATGTGATATCTGACATAATATTCTATCAATTTTCATCTGTCATATAAGATTGTTAGAAATGTATCAATCGTGATACACACTGCTCAGTGTTGATCATTTGAAATTAAAAATAAACAGTGTCTATACCATGATAACACCAATGTCTTAGCCAATCTAGTAAACCAAATCTTTGTAAATCAAGAATTATCTTGTTACTATATGAATATACTAGTTTTCTTTTGTAGATGAAATCAGGAAACCATGCGTGCATATAAAAATATACTTTCTCTATTAGAAAGAAGATCTTGCCGCAAATAAGAAAAGCCAAGGCATTGGAGCTACTCAGATAATTATTTATGTATTGGGAAAAGATTGCGAATCTGGGAAGTATACCTGAGAAGCAAAAGAGCTATAATATAATACTCAGCAAGACTAGCCACTGAGATCTCTCATATGAAATCTGTTTAAAGAAATAAAACATGATTTAATATTGAAATAAGCGTTGCTAAAAGAAAAAGATTTAATATTGGAATAAGCTTGTCAATAGACTTTTTAGTTTTTTTTTTCTTTTTGAGCAACCAATAGACTTTTCAGTTAAACAACGAAAGATTGTCAATATAGACTCGTTCTTTGATTTTCCGTAGGTATCTTGTTCTTTGATTTACCATTTATCACAAAAGTCGACGATGAAATAAACAATGGGCTTGCGGAAGTAAGTTTACAAAATATTAGATATGCCTAGCTTTCAATGTCACGTCTATAAACAAGCATAAACTATCAGATAATAGGCTTACGTCGTGGCGTAAACGCACCAAACTGATTAGTGTTCAAGTTGTTACTTCTAGGAATTCATTGGGTGCGGATCATGATGTGTCGTCGACCTGCGCTGGGTTCGTGCCGAAAGTCACGTATGTTGTCCGGAAACCAAGGTCCGTACTTTAAAGCATCGTCGGGCATATGATTCATGCAAAATGATGTCGGTTTTCCTATCCGCTTTTGTGATTGTTGACCAGAAAGCTTAGGATTTAAATGTTTACAATGTAAAATCCTAATGTTTAGTTATTTAAATCTTTTTCCATGTTTTTGAGACTTAAACAACTTGTAATTTCATTTTCATCAATGAGTATTTACAATTTAGTGAAAAAAGGTTGTTACTTCTTTTTCTAGTGAAGAAAAAACTTACTAGCAACTATTGAAAACACTTTTAGCAACAAACAAAAAACTATTGAAAAACACATGAAAGGAGAAAACACAATCTTTGGAGAATGAGTTCCAGTCATTTGAAGATTAATAGACATGAAAGGATAATTTGAACATGATTGCATCAATCGTTTAACTCATTATCAACTAAAACTTACAATCCAATGGAGAAGCTTATGGTTGTTGTCTACGTCAACTCCATTTAGGGAAACGGGAGCGGCTCGTTATCCCGGAAATACCAAGGCAAGACGAAACACTGAAAATTTGAGACTTTAATCGGATCAACTTCGTAGGAATCATGGTTAACAACTCAATAATAAAAATTATTTGGCAATGAATACAAGACTCATTTACCAATAAAATATACTACTCCCTCTGTTTTTTAAAGATGAATGTTCTAGGATTTTTACACTTATTAAGAAACCATATTAAAACTTAGTTATTAATGCATAGTTTTTTGTAACTTTATATTTCTTATATTTTTAAACCAATAGGATTAAAAGAAATGTAATTAATATTTTTGAAACACATAATTTTTCATTATTAGTTGACAAAATATGTTTTAAAAACATGAAAAATACATCTTTTGGAAATAAAATATTTCTCTAAAACATCCATCTTTAAAAAACAGAGGGATTACTGTATTATTTACTTCCTTACATCTAACCCCACTTTTGGTGCGAGACATACATTTCTAAGAGCATCATCATTGGTCACCAGACCATATAAGTTTCTTCCCAAATATAATATTGATATTATGTATATAGCTTAATTGTCTTATTAATTTTAACACTGCAAACAAAATTAATCAAATAATATATTGACACATGTTAAATCGTCTATGAAGAAATGTTTAACGTCTCTGTGGGAAAAAGCTAGTGACAACCTCTTTCTTCTTTTACTTCTTTTTCTTTCCTCTTTCTAATTAATTTGTATTATTTAATGCATAAGAAACGGTGTAACATACGCACACTGCCGATGTTAGAATCTTTCAAATTAATTTGTATTATTTAATGCATAAGAAACGGTGTAAGCACACTGCCGATGCTCTGACATATTTCTCACAAACTGCTGCAAATCTATATTATAATGATTGATTTTTTTTTCTCTTATAAGCGTGCCACGTCAGTATTTTGTGGGTTCCACTTTTAAAAAGTGTCAAGTCTATGGTTCGAACCCCGGTTATTAAAATAAAAACACAAACATTTATACCACTAAACTAAAGGATACTTTGTACATTGATGGCCGAAACTAATATATATTTATGAAGATCGGAAACTCTTGTTTCTTCGGCTTTCTCTGTGGGCCGGGCCTAGGGAAGGAAAATAATATAGATTATTTTTAATTGATTTCCTGATTCTTTGTTGAATAATATTAATTGCAGATTCTGTGATTCATGAGTTTATTACCGCCGGACGTGCTAATCATTACAAGCCATCTTTGAAAGCCGGTCCCATTGTGTAAGTCAATCGTTTTGAGGTTGATTAGGTGCTCAAGCATGTACAAGATAACTGATCATTCCTTCCTCATTCGTTTCATCTCACCAACTATTATCGATGAAGTCATCACAGATGCTCCTAAGATCAATCTCCACTCATAATTAGATTGTTTGACAATTTTCAAGTGATTGCGAACACAAACCTAGAACTCCCAGGTATATTATCATATTGCATCTGGGTTTATATTATGTTTTGATATCATAACTGATATTTAAACTCGCAGATGTGGTTGGACAAATCCGTTCTATCCAGGACTCTGGCCTTATCAAAGAAACAACCCGAGTCGTTATCCGTCTTCTCATTGATCCGTAAGAAACAATCAACACACAATTCCCTTTATATTATTATCTATATTGTGCTAATATCAATAATCAAAAATATTTCATACCCAAAGTATGTGGTCGTCTATTTATCTCCCTTACTTATCAAATTAATTTTACACAAACATTTATTTTACAGCTTAAAAGAAACCACAACATCCCAAACAATCAAAACACCAAAAATTAGAATTCCAAAAAAGACAAATCATTAATGATCACCTCTCTTTTTTGTCTAATCTTAGAAATAAACTTCAAAACAAATATACCAAAACAATCACCTCAACTAAAACTCAACGATACATACATCGAGTCAGCTAAACAAATACAAACTACACGGCCAATTATTTAACAATTTACAAACTTACTTTCGCAAAGAAGAAGACGAAGACGACAACCAAGATCAGTGAAATTACCTAAACAAAAAAGCAGAGTAGATTACGAACTCTGATAAATACAACTAAACAATGATTTTTGTTTACATATTACCCATCAAATAAAAGAGAAACAAACACAACCAAACCAGAAGATACAAGATAAAATCCCGACAGACACAAAGGCGGCAACAACATCTCCACCTACTCACTCCTCTTGTCTTATAAAAACAACTTACATGTCCAATATCAACAGGTCAATGTTATTGTCTTCTTATGAGAAATACATAAATTCGTTTAAAACTCATTAATGCCCAAATACTCAGAACTGTCACTCATTTTATAGTTATTTCTACAAGTCTTCATGTATTTGTTTTAAATGTCCGGTAAGAGCAACAAGTTTAAAAATAAAAAAGAAACATATAACAAACATAATAAGGATAATAAAAATTATTACTTAATACACAAAACTTACAAACTAAATTGGAGAAAAAATATCCAGAAAGAAAGGTACTCTCAACAACTTTAATATAATTTATGTACTCTTAATAATACAAGAAACAAATTAAAAAGACAAACAAACAATAAGTCTCGGTGACACAACAAACAACATCACGAACTATATCAATCACATTACTAACACAGTTTAGTACTTCATAAGTGGAGAACAATGCATACACAATTCATAATCACAACTCCAACCCTATAACGATAAAAAAATTTGAAAAACAACTCAAAACGCAAAATTCACAACTACAATAACCCTAGAAAATATTGAGATGAAACAAAAACTTTGTCCACAACTCCGCGCTTGCACGGAGGCAATGCCCCCGGTACTTTGAATGTATAACTAAAATGGTAATCACTACTTTTTAAATTTAAAATCCACTATTCAAACCACATTTCTATACGAAAAGTTTCATCCTGGCCGTAGATTAAAAGTGTCCACATTTTATGTAATTTTGTACGCTCATTATTTGATTGATGATATATTAAGTTCGATCCTGGCCGTCATTAAGGAGACACCATGAACATATTAATCTGTTTGCTAGGAAAAAAAAATACAAAACTTATAAACTTATAAAAAAGTTTATTTCTTTTCATAAAAGACTCAATCTTTACCTCAATATATATAATCTACCGTATGCTACAGATTATGCGCATTACAAAAGTCTGATGACTAAACCACCGATTTGTTAGACAACCTGACTCGAAGAGTTTTGTCTTCTAATCTTCAGATTTGTTTCTTTTCTTTATCCGCAGACCTGAAACGACTCGAGAAATTCCACTGCGTATAGTTTATGTAAAAGGCAAACATAACAAAAAATGAGAAGCATAGAATCATGATCAGTGCTTCGAATAGGAAAGGGTACTTTTGAGGAGGTTGAATGGTCAGGTAAACGACATGGAGAACTAGGGAGATGAAGAAGTGGGTTCTAAGTAAGAAAACATAACCAGGGAAGCTTGTAAAGGAGAACGATGAAGCTTTAGTTTTCGGTAACTGGGAATGATAGATGAGGGTAAAGAGCAAATGTAAGGTTAAGTAAGGAAGCAAGAGATTGTCACGGCAGAGAAGAGGGAACATCGAGAAGAGAGCGTAATAGGTTAAATGATTGAAATGGTCAGGGATTTTGAGAGCTAGCAGTGTTGCGGCTAGAAAAGGCATCAGGATTGATTTCTCATGCACTGCAGATTCAAAAGAAGAATGTTAGATACTAAAAGGTTGTGGGGTGGAGATTGAAGATGAAATGTATATATATACCTTGGAAAGAAAACAAGTAGAAAGCCATTGAACTATTGAGCAAGCCATAGAGGAAACCTTCGTTGCTTGGTGAAAAGATTTGATGAACCATTGAAGGGAGAGACGCTAATACAGTTGCGGCTAAGCTTATAGACTTGAGAGAAGGTGTTGTGAATAGTTTTTTCCATTTTATGAGAATGGAAGTGGTGCACCAGAAATTTGCAACGTAATCCTCGTATATTCCCCTCTCAAATGGAGCAAGACGGGAGAGAACCTGCGTCATCAGCATTTTGATTCACCAATCAGCTATGTGCAGTTTACATCAGAGGAGGAAGCAAGAAGTACAATTTCACAGTTTGAAAATGATCAAATGTGTATTTACCATTAAAAAGTCGTCTACAGAATGCAAATACGGCCACCAAACAATAACGAATGTCACAATGACTGCAATTCCAAGCTTCAGCAAAGAAAGTATAGGATTTTTCCGTCTTAGGCATTTACCAAGTAGATGGCTGAAAAAGGCAGGAGCAAAGTATGCACTCATCTGCAGACATAAACAAAGAAACATATCCAATGATCAGATGATTGTTAAATCAAAGTATCAAGAACCGTCCTTAGACTAACAAAACTGTATGTATAGAAACATGCAAAGATGTATGGGCAAACTACACTACTCCCTTAAAACTATTACAGACTTTGACATCATATATCACACATTTATACTCAAACATCATCACCATCTTAATTCAACACCATGTCTCCATCATTACACAACACAAAGATAATCAAACACGCCATGCAAGCTAAGAAGTCAAAAAAAAAAAATCAGAGAGATGGTAAAGCTTCAACAGATTCTCAAGAAATAAACAAGCCAACAACAAGAAGATTGACAAAGAACAAAACAGCAGTTTGCAACGTAACTGAACTATCACGTCATTGGTCTATAAGATTCATAAAAGCCATTACAAGTGAGATCACGTCTTTGTAAAACAGGGCAACGCTATACCAACATTCAACTAGAGTACCCAAACGTTACCTGTTTATGGCTAAGAGCAAGAGTGAACAAAACACAAGTAAGAACCTCGCTCCCACAGAGTACGGCAGCAATAGCACCCACTGTAAGTCCCAAACTGATACAATTGTACTAAAAACAAACAAACAAACAAACAAACTAATGAGAATCAAAACAGAGACAACACTTCATACAAAACCTGAAAAGTCATTAAAAAAAAAAAACCTGAAAATGACCATGATCAATGAGAATTAAACAAGGGTTCAACAGAATCATCGCAATATGCCAAGCCACTTGGCTCTTGGCACGGTTCCTATGGTACACCAACACGAAAAAGAGAGCAGATGGGAAGAATATGAGAGCATCAGACGACAAAACCGTCCACCTCATCAATAACTTTCTGCACAAAAGAAACCAGATTTAACTCTAAAACACACAACAATCAACAAAAGAAGGAGACTTTATGGCATCAGATGAAGCATGAGTTGATCTGTAGATCATCATTATAAGACTTTCTGCACAAAAGTTTCAACCTTTTATCAGATCAAGCATGATTTGATATGCAGATCATCATTACCCAATGTAAGATTCGTGGCCACGGGAGCTGAAAAGAGAAACGGACTCGGGATTGAAGAATCGGAGGAGGATGCCGTGGATGTAACTCTGGTAAGCAGTTAAAGGAGGGTAATCGAGTCCCCAGTAAGTGAGATCGTTCTGAGTGCCGTTTCTGTACCAATCGGTGGCTGGGAGGTTTGTGGTTATCTCCATCCAGTGCCTCTGAGCTTCGAAGTCTCCGAACTTGGGTGGAGTTCCGGCGCCGGAGTAGGGGAACATCGAGACGGCGGATCGGATCAGTAATGCGAAGAGGGAGATGCAGAGGAAAGAGGTGGTCGTTCCTTTGTGTGATAGCCACCACCAGGCGTCGATGGGAGCGGCGGTGCCATCGCCGGAAAGATTCTTCTTCGGCATCTTTTGGTTTAGTTTTTGGGTTGGGAGTGTGTCGATTAGAACCAAAATGATCGGATCGGGTTTCGAATTTTGTAAGTGCGGGTGGACAAAATATCCACATGAAATTTGATTTGAAAATGCAAGTGTTTTTACAAATTCATTCCAAGATAAATTATGTTTGTTTTAACAAAATTTAAACTATTAAAAATAAAGTATATTTTGTACTTAATCCTGAATTTTCCATACTAATTACCATATTTCATGCCACTGACTTAAACCATTCGTATTAAATTATCAAACCACTTTAATTTAATTTACTTATTTAATCGATCATCATTAATGACTTTAACCTATCGTGTAATTTTTTTTTACAAAATTTGGAAAATCTCCACATATCTAATCAATGCTTCATGCCGTTGACTGCTCCAACCTGTTCGAAAACACATGTTAGACAGCCGGCTAATCGCATGCAAATCGGACTATATCCGTGACGGATTGATGATAAGATTAATTTTGTCATTTCATACATCATTTAACCTATTTTTTTAAAAAAAATTGACAAAATAAGCGCATACTCACCTTGAACCCGGATATGTATGTATTTAACAAACACTTCTAATCACTATGCTATGTCACAACAACACTAAACAAGCACATAACTAATATATATACCTATATGCGATTAATTGATTTGGAGCTAGGCATGCGTTGCGCCCGTTTAGCTATTTCTTGAACATTGCATATATGTATGTTCAACCTAAACAATAAAATTATCAAATATTCAGTCAGCTAAAATGCAATTCAAAACGAGAACACCTTATTGTCCTTTGATTAAAATGTTTTCATGCCGTTTACTTACCATCGTCCTCACAAGGATGTCTTTATCATGTTAATACTTTAATTTTTAACTCAGAAAATCATATGTCCTTTCGGTTTGTATAGATTAAAATATGACTTATCATAAGAAAAAAAATCCGGTTTGTCAAAGTACATTCTGAAACAAAATGTGAAACCGATTTATAGATACATGCAATCAAGGACATTCAAAACATAATTCCTATTTTCAGGTGTGCAATTAACAAAGTGTAAATCATATATACGAATATTCCTATCAACAATCTTTATTCAATAATTTTTTCATAGTATCTTCTACGCGACTCACCATTATTTTTAAATTTCTTTTTGGATAAAATTTCCTATAGATACGATTTAACTGCACATACTAGGAATATCCAAGCATAATGTGTGTGATTAAAGGCCTTATGATATTTTATATATTAATTTTTTTTAGATTTTGAGAAAATTAAAGTCTATATGAATTTTAAAATTTTAAAAAATAATTTAAACGGGTTATCTGAATCTGAACCGAGCCCGTGAAGATCCGGACCGAACCTGAACCAAAATTTATAAATACATGGTTGAAATCTTCAAACTCAAAAACTCGAAATCTGAATAGATCTGAACCGAACCCAAATAGTTCACGAATCCGAATGGATACTAGCATCGTATAAATACATTTGAAAAAGATAATCAATTATATTTGATTTATAAAAATAAAACAAGCATCCGCGCGGATCAAAGTCTAGTGTATGTTAACATACAAACCACCATCCAACAAAAGCCGACAAATAAGTCTAGAAAAAATCACAACAAAAGCGTAGAAAACATGATCATCCAACAAAAGACTAGAAAATGGCCGTCTAACAAAAGCCGAGGCTGCATAAGACACGGCCATTAACACATGTCAGCATAGCCGAAAATAACATGACATCCAGAATCAGCTGGAGTGACAACCCCAGAAGCTTTTTGAGAGGCTGGGGAAGAAACTTGAGGAAGAGGACCTTGAGAAGCTGAAGAAGAAACATGAGGAGGAGGACCTTAAGAAGCCTGCAAAAGAACTTGATTATTCAATGTAAATACAATTTTTTCTTAACACAAATCTGATTCTTCGTGTGAGATCTAGAGTTGTGATAATCAATTCCACAAATTCCACAGTGCATGACATGTTTCTTGTTCTTTGGTTGTTTCTTCCCTGGAGATTCATTTACCAATTTCTTCGTTTTCTTATCTGCTTTGGTTATCTTTTTATTTCCGGGTTGTGATGGCTCTGGAGGAATATGTACATCTGGAGCATTTATTGAAGGCGAAAACAAAGATCTTCTTCTTTGCGGGTCTTTTAAATTCAAATATCGGGTCAGGTTACAGTTCTGATCCAGATATATGTTTTATCGGGTATTATTTTGTCTTGGTTTAGTTTTGTTGGGATTATTGTACAAGATTCGAGATTTCAAATTCGGTTTTCAAATTCGGTTTGGTGCTATAAGATAGCTCTCATGGGGAAGTAGCTCCTCGACCCTATTGAGTTACATCATCTCAAAGATCTTAAATAGTGTACTCTTGAGGTGAAGTAATATGTGATACATTTTTTTAAAAATGTGATTTTACCCATTAAATTTCCTTGTTAAAAATAGCATCCTACATGTTGGACCCAAAATCAGTTCGTCCTAACTTGGCAATGGGCCTAGAAAGGCCGAGCAAAGGAAAGGCTAAGAAGAGAAGCGATGGAAGCCGAATCGAATCAGATCGGAAATTATCACGAGGCCCGTTGAGAAGGCAAAGCCCAACTCAGATAGAGCTCCTCTGACAAGACTAGTATCGAAGTCCGGAGATCGCGGAGAAGTTAAGAGAAATCAGAGACCAATCCACTATAAGAAGGGATCGATGGGCACAAAGAAAGACACAGAGAAAACCCTAGAGAGAGCTATATACACTCATCGGCCTCATTTCACATTGCTTTAAGTCTTTTCTCTTATCGACCTCGTTTGTAACGTCGGATCACATTTCTCTTGTTGTATTCGATCTTGTTAATCAATAAAATTCATCTTTGCCTACTGGAATCTGATTACATCGTTGTGTTCTAAAAATATCGTTGCCCACGTGATATTTTCTTCCCCAGATTAAACTTTCAATCATTACAAAATACTCAGTGTAGATTTTAGGATCTACACTACCCACTTTAGAAATTAATTTGTATATTGGAATCCAAAAAGTGTTATAAATATTATATACAAATGTTATCATAAAAATATATTATATGGTATTCTGGATATACTCAAGATTTAATTATTTTATTTTTAGTATTGTATCTCTATATATTTTTTAACAATAGTTGATTTATGTTTTAAGGAAACTCCAAGCCAAAAAAACTCCAAGCCAAAAAAAGTAAACCTAAATTTCAGACCAATAAATCTTAAAGACATATGTGTGTTTAAATTTAATTATTTTTTATAAAAGTTATTTAATGATAAAATATTTAAGGCTATTATAAGAATTTTGTTTCCTACGATTTACTTTGCGGAGTAAATTTCGCATGCCAATATCTAAAAATCCCAAACCCAAGCAGTAACTCAGTTGATTCTATGAGGAGACTATAATCATCTGTACGCACATACACTTAATTCCATACTCACTTAACAATCCAACGGATCAGAAATCATGACTGTTTCTTAGTCTCCACACGATCTTTGCACACCAAAGCTAGTATAGGCTTGCGAGCAGGCGATCAGTAATTACAATTGTTAATAGTTGGATATATATAAGCCGACTCGAGAGCCCCAAAAGCGGTCTCTCTCTAAATTTTGCTTCTCTCTTCTCTCAAGTTTTCTCCTAAACAAACGATGAAGATCTTCGTCAAGACTCTCAAGGGGACCAACTTCGAGATCGAAGTGAATCCGGCTGATACGGTAACCCTAATTCCTCAATTCGAGAATCTCTCTCGCGTTAACTGTTTATTAGGTATTAGGTCTGATTGGGTTCCTGTAATCATGAGGGTCTGATTCTTATCTTGGTGGAACTGGGTTTGGAATAGTGAATCTCACGACTCTGATTTAAAATTCAGCTGTTGTTTCGGGATGAGAATTCGTTTGTGGCGATTCGTGGTTCCGTTTGAATTCAAAATTAGGGTTTCTTTGTGAGTCATGATACTAATGGCTTGAGTGTGTATAGTATCTTTGTCTTCGTGATCTTACTTGAATCTAAGTTTGCTCTAAAGTTTACTTAGAGTTAGGATCCTTCTGGGTTTCTTTTCTTTATAAGTTTTTATAGATTCATACAATATAAGACTCAATATGTACGTTTGGTTAACAATTGGGGTTGTGACAGATCTCTGATACTAAGAGAAGAATAGAAACTCATCAAGGTGCGCAATACCCGGCGGCTCAGCAGATGCTAATCCACCAAGGAAAAGTTCTCAAGGATGAGACTACATTGGAAGAGAACAACGTTGTCGAGAACAGTTTCATTGTCATCATGTTGTCTAAGGTCTGATCTTTTTTCATTTTTTTTTTTTTAATGTTTTTGGTAGTTCTAGTAGTTTCTGGATGATAACTCGTTGTACGATTGTTTTTTTTTTTTTTTGACTTAGGCCAAGGTTTCTTCAAGCGGGGCATCAACTGCCTCTGCGCCTGCACCAGCACCTCAGGTTAATAAAGTTCTTTTTATGTATTTGGCTATGGTTTACTTTTGTGTTCAAGACTCTCTAATTGCAAGTGAAAAAGAAAATCTGTTCCGGCTAATTGAATTGAATTGCTTTGCTCTTTTAGGCTCAGCCTGCACAGACAGTAGCTACACCACAGGTGGCTGCTCCAACTGTCTCAGTGTAAGTTCCATGCCTTCCTCTCGCTTTGGTTTAACCCAATCTGTTGATGAATCCCTCTATATGCGCCGCTTTGTATTATTGCTTGCGTTTTGCAGTCCAGAGCCTACAAGTGTAGCTGCAACCGTTGCAGCACCTAGTGCTGCTGCTGCTTCGTAAGCACTTATATCATAACTGCTAAATATTCTTTTTCGTATTTAGTCTTCCATTGTTTGGTTATCAAATATCTTGTGTTTCCTTTTATTTTCTGGGGAATTGAACAGGACGCAAACAGATGTGTATGGTCAAGCAGCGTCAAACCTTGTTGCTGGGAATACTCTGGAGTCCACTGTCCAGCAAATTCTTGACATGGGTGGAGGTAGTTGGGACCGTGACACTGTTGTCCGAGCCCTGAGAGCCGCCTTTAACAACCCTGAAAGGGCTGTTGAATATCTCTACTCTGTATGCTTCATTCCACTTTATTATTTTTCACTTACCTTTTCGTTTGTCCTAAGTACAGTATCCTCTGATCCATCTGTTGATGTTTGGTTTTGATACACTTCAGGGAATCCCTTCTCAAGCTGAAATCCCGCCAGCCCCTCAAGCCCCAGCTACTGGTGGACAGGCAGCAAATCCTCTAGCACAAGAAGCTGCTCCAGTTTCTGCAACTGGTGGTCCAAACGCAAATCCATTAGACCTGTTCCCTCAGGTAGAGTTTTTTTTTAAGTCTCACAGTAGCATATAATTAACCTATTTTAATATATTTTCCATTTGTTTGGATTTGTTATATGAGTTCACTCTTATCTGTCTTCACTCAGGGCATGCCCGCAGCAGACGCTGGTGCTGGAGCTGGTAATCTTGATTTCCTGCGTAACAGTCAACAGGTATCTTCACATTCCTCTCCGTTTTGAGTAAAGTGAGTCCTCAATCCGTTCCTCTTATGATAATGACAATTTGTTTACCAATGCTACAGTTCCAAGCCCTGCGAGCTATGGTACAAGCGAACCCACAAATTTTACAGGTACACTTTAATCTATTCCTGTTCAGTTCCTGATAGGCTTTAATCACACAATCATATTCCGCTCACATCGTTTTGTTATGCAGCCTATGCTTCAGGAGCTCGGTAAACAAAACCCGCAGCTTGTGCGTCTAATTCAAGAGCACCAGGCCGACTTCCTACGCTTGATAAATGAACCGGTCGAGGGAGAAGAGTGAGTTTATTCTCACATACATTTTCATTTATTTGTTTGTCCCGAAGACTGATTTTTCATTTACTTTTACAAATACAACCTGCAGGAACGCCATGGAACAGTTGGAAGCAGCCATGCCACAAGCTGTTACCGTCACACCTGAAGAGCGTGAAGCCATTGAACGGGTTTGTTCCTCTCTTTTGTTTGAATTTGTAGGCAATTTCAATGGAGGCTCTTCATCTTCTAGTCGTTTGTGTTCAAATCTGATTTTCTTCTTCTGTCTTGTATTGAAAATTTGATTTTGATATTGTTTGTCTGGGTACACAGCTGGAAGCGATGGGGTTTGATCGTGCGATGGTCTTGGAGGTGTTCTTTGCGTGCAACAAGAATGAAGAACTTGCAGCTAACTATCTTCTAGATCACATGCACGAGTTTGAAGAACAATAGTGGAAGAAGAAACAGATCAATTCCATTCCTCCTCCCTCATAAACTCAGAGACCCATCTTTCTGTTTTTCTTTTCTCATTTACTTTTATATGATATGTTTCTCGTCTTCTCCAGTGCAGTTGACAAGTTTCATGTTTATGCTACATTTTAAAAAAACTTATCATAGCTTTTCTGGTTTGAAAATGTTCTTCTCTCTATTTGGTTAGATCATCAGTTGAAAATTAGTAAAAGGAAGGTGTTAGGGAAGAAAAGAAAAAAGATAACTTAAGTGCCCGTAAGACCGGCGTTTTCTCGTTTGACTCCAGACCTGCGTTTTTTGGTTTGACTCCAAAACACTACAAGTCTACTATAGAAAACTGAAGGATAACAGTATAGTTTATGATAAATCTGTACTTACAGTTTCAACAGCTAGTATTAGTTTCATTCTCTCCATCAACAGCACATCTTTGAGATATGTTATTATCTTCGGATGAACTATTAAAACTAAATGGATTGTTTCCTTGATTGCAAGTATTTACTGATGTTTTATAAATGGAGGAGGTGCTTTACATTTTAGGGATAAGGTGATTTTATAGTTTGAACTTTGAAGATTAAGCGAAATGTTTTTTTTTTAATCTTTTTACATCAAACAAATGTTTATTCTCTATTATTCAAACAAAAAGTAGTATGGACACCATTAAAACGTATTGAAGATTCTTTACCAGACGTTTCGAGTTTCTAGTTAACAGTGTAGAAAATCTATACATAGAAAATTCAGCTTCCGTTATGAACCAAATGATGATCGACCATGGACGAGCCCGTACAGCATGCCCAATCCGGGACATGATAAAGACAACCAGAGACTGTGTTTATCTAGTATATATTCCATGTATATCTGTAACGTAGTGTTTATCCTTATCATTATCTTGTTAGGATAAACATGACCTTATGACGGTCTAATACCTTGTATATATATGGACCTTCTGGTCGACAGTAATGATAACAGAAGTATTTCCCCAACACTTCATTTACAACACGTTATCAGCACGACGTTGCTCTCATAAACCCTAACCCTAAAAACCAGAAATAAATCCGAGCAGTAAAAACCCTAATTCCCGACAAACTTCAAACAGCTCTATCCCTCAACTCCGGTGGATCCAGACGACGAGCCAGATACCAAATTAAAGCTTTTGACGAGACGAAGCCAACGCCGCTAACCCCGCATCAATCAGAGTTCGGACGCGCCCCCACGCTCAGCTACAATACAGGCGGAAAATTTGTTCCAGAAACCAAAATCTCTCTCAACCATGTACCAGTCTCCTATTCCAACAAGCAGCAACAAAAACAATAATTTCGAGCAATCCATCAGCTAACCAGGAAGATCTCTAACTGATAGACCGATCAACCTATCAAAAGTTTTCAGGTATCATCGAAAACTCATCTAAAACCCATAAAGTATTAAATACCCCCATCCGCAGCCATGTAGCTATATTTAGCAACATGTCTCTGCAAATAAAATAAAACCAGAAACCATAAACTCTTTAAAATCTCGAACCTGAACTTGTTTTGAACATGTTCTTAATCTGAAACTGATTTTAATATTGTTTAAAACTTTTTCTGATGATAGTTTCACATTAGAACTGTTTAGGATTGAAAGTTAAACAATTTTTTTAAAAAATCTGACTGCTATATGTTGAAAGAAACCGACTGTTACTTGCTTAAACTTATCATTATTGTCCTGTTTAATGTTCTTATCTGATCTGAATCAACTAGAACTGTTAAGGACTGCATGTTACATAATTGTTTTTGAAAATCTGATCATGGTTTCATAAATTAATCCGAGGTTTTACCTCATGTTCTTGTCTGAGAAATTTGTTTTCCTCATGATTGATAACGACTAGAACTTGATTAGGATTGAAAAAAATATTTTTTAATATTTAAAATCGAAATATCAGAGATATATCTGAGAAAATATATTTATTTTTAAATCGAAAAATATATAATAAATTGCTTGAATAAATCAAATCTTCCTGATTTATTTTTTTTAAGTCACAATAATTTCTTATTTGATTATTTTTCGAAAAAAAATAATAATAAATATATGGTATATTTTTCGAAAATTCTAACCTGATTTCATGATTGAATTGGTTTGCTTGATTGCATATTGTTTGCATACTAATATTGCATACTGAACATGAAATCTCGACTGTTAGGGATATAGATCATTCATAGTTTTCAAGCAATCTGATCTGAACTGAAAAAAAAAAATCATTATACTAAATGATCCGATCCAATGGGATGAAGAAAATATGGAACATTTTCCTGATCATCTAAGATAGAATCCCTAAAGGCCTTGAAACCTTGTGTTTGAAATAAGAGGACCTTAAATCTGAAAAATACATTGATCTACACCTTAAACCGTATGGTTTTAAGAAAATGCATCATTTAGAGAAAAAAATTTCTTTTGGTCCGTGTGTGGCATTGATATGAAGCATGAAAAATTTCAAAAAGATTACTTGATTAAGACCTGTTTTGAATAATTTTCCGACATTCTGATTTTATGTTTTCATATCTGATTTGATTTATTTGTTATTCATTTATGTTATTGAAATAATAAAAACGATTTTGTTTTTATATATTATCTTGCTTCGTCTTGCTTGATGATTCTTGATTAAATAACAAACAAAACCTTAATAAAAGGATAATCAGTCCACTGATAGTTGATTTCATGCATGGTTTAACTTTACCTTGATTGTATAGGTTTAACTTTACCTTCCTGCAATCACATAAAATGAATTGTTGGGTGTAGACTAATGAGTTAGTTCACTGATAGATTGATTTCTCGCATAGATTTAACTTCATCTTGATTGTATAGGTTCAACTTTACCTTCCTACAATCACTTGAAATCAATTAATTGGTACTGACAATGGCAAAAGACACGACATTATTCAGACCCATTGAGTTACAAAGATTTACAACATTCTACATTGAACCAGTGAGCAAAGAAAATACGATTCCTTTCAGATTTTTGAAAAATCGCCTAAAAGCATTGTGAATGCCTATACCCATATTTTCTACTGATTTATTCTATGCAAAGGATCAGTATGAAAGAGGCATAAAGCCATGGTAACCAGTATGGTTCACCACGAAATAAACACTTATGGCATGACCAGATTAGCCATCTTGATCCAAAACATGATGAAAAATTAATTAAGGCACAAAAGTGATCCCATAAAATCTCACAATGTGATATAAGTACACAAAAGGGAAAATCACTAAAATAATTAAGGCTCCACTGTCCTAAGCACTACGAAATTATGAGTGTCCTAAGCACTACGAAATTATGAGTATGTTCATGAGGGGGAGAAAGGTCTAAAACCCACAGTCCATGATCATATCATAAATTCGGATTCCATGGTTTACAATCATAATATACACGGCTGGAAAGCTTTAAAGCCCTCACTAATGGTACATCACCCACGTCCAGCCTAAAGCTTAAGGACATTATGTATATAAATATTGATTTACATCAGGCCATACATGTAAGCATAGACATTCTCACCTCTGAATGATTAAGGGTCATAAACTAGACATATACACAAACCATCTTAAGAAAATACGAATATTCCACCACATATATGTGTGCCATTTAAGATGGAACCTCAGATGAGGATTGAGAATATATATTAGATAAATAAGAATTCCTCCACGAAACTAAAATGTATCTTGTGCCAAACATGGATGATTTAATCAAGTGGCCAAGAACACAGATTACAAAAGATAGTAATCCGATTATCCAACTTTGAAAGGAGAAAGTTATCAGGCTGATAAAGAGTAAAGAGTAAAAGAGAAATATAATGGTATCAACCATAGTTGTCTTGGCAAGATTCTCAGACCAAAGATTATGATCTAGACGTTCTAAAAGAATATGATCAAAAGATATAAAAGCTAGCAGAAATATATGCCAGACACACTGACCCGAAAAGAAAAAATGACTATGTCATACCAGCTTAAGCACCCCGAATTAGATGTCTAAGAGACACAATCAAGTTGCTACAATGTCTATTAGAGATAGAAAAATAAGTTCCAAATAATAAGGAACCTCGGAAAGTAATGAAAGGTGCTCAGAATCGTACAAATTCGAGTTCATAAGAGAAACCAGTTCAGACAGAGAAATAAGGTTGCGCAACCACACATCTAAGGTACCAGACCATGTAGTTTGGGACGCCAAACTGCAAGGTATAAAGGTCTTGGATAATAAGATCTCAAAATCTAATTAGATCATGTCTGGAACAGTATGAAACTAAAGATAAAGAGTGTTAACACCAAAGATGTATTTACATACATAAGAGCTCATAAAAGATTGTAGTACTTGGGATTTGAAGGATATAACCTGAGGATCATGAACCCACGTAGAGTACTCATAAAACCTATATAGGGACGTGGGGCGTTCAAAGAATTCAAAGTAATTATAAGACAGATGGGCGTAGTAACCATGTACATACTAAAAATCCATCTAAGAAAGAAACTAGTGAATGGATCTTGTGAGATAAGAAATTCCGTGAGATTAAAGGACATGACCACATGGTATAGTGTGTCCATGTTCCTTCTAAATAACATTCAAGTATAGCTTGATTACACAAGGATACTCACAAGGACCAATGAACAATTTATAAAGAGATATGCTCCTATATGGTGGATGCTACTACATAAAATCAAGTTTGATTTTGTCTGGATATTTACTAAAGAAATAATGGTGTAGTAAGCAGCAAATGGATCACTAGATAAATGTATCAACGTACCATAGAAATATGAGAAAGAAATTCTCATAGAACAAGCTTTGTTCTTAAGTTGTTTATGGATTGTAATATACAGCAGCTGTAAGTAATATGAAAAACTAAGTATTTACTTAGTGCAGTCAGTCCATACAGAAAATATTATAATTCCTTGTGATCATAATAAAGACCAACTGAGAGAAAAATGTTTAATGGTTCAAAGGTTCAATAATACAAGTTATCGATTGATTAAACAGGCTATGTTTTACATATGGAAAGTGATTAGAAAAATCATAGCCGTGTGTGTGTGTATGATTAAGTCAGCATGTCTAAGTGAGAACCATAAACCAGGATAGTGACCAGAAGGATGTCTGGTCGTGGCTTAATGATTATAAGCATTGCTAAAGCAAGAAAAGATCGATAACCATGTACAAAGGACATGAGTGTATGACTGCGAATTCATTGTGTGATGAGTTTCATTGCAGCAAATAATTATTGATGGTATGACCTTAGACACTCATGATTATGAACGAATATAGACAAGGTCTATAGCTCAACATGGATCAACAAAAGAAAATAAAGAATGATTGGTTACAATGGATAAAGCCATTGGCACATACGAAGAGATATAAGTCCGAATGAACGAAAGATATGAAGTAAAGTTGTTCGTATGTGTTCTGGGTCTATGACTCAATATATATTGAATGTCCACGTTTTGGGAAAGCCATATAACCAAAGATAATCCGTGGGACATGAAAAAAGACCTGCAAGTAAAGTTTTATTGCAGATTATGAAGTCCATCTGAGCACCCTTGAAGCACCATCAGTTAAACCAAGACATGGAGTGATCAGCAGCAAAGATGTACATCCTGACCACATCTTAATGGAGTTCCAAAAGACATACCAACGTCCAAGACTTACAAGTTCATTCAAGGAGAATCCAGCTGATCATCTTCACCAAGTCATAGGCAACTTCAACGTTCAAGAAGACTCGGATACCAGATGGGAATGCGTCTACTACAGTGATGCATTCATCTGGGGGAGTTCATGTGTTATACTATTTTTCCTGTCCTTGGTTTCCCATTTTGCCACATTGGTTTTGGGGTTTTTCAGGAGAGATTTTAATGAGGCAGCATTAAGCATGCAACGAACCTGTACAGGATGTGTCGATCTAGGGTGAGTGTTATAAACCAAATGATGATCGACCATGGACCAGCCCGTACTGCAGGCCCAATCCGGGACATGATAAAGACAACCAGAGACTATGTGTTTATCTAGTATATATTCCATGTATATCTGTAACATAGTGTTTATCCTTATCCTTATCTTGTTAGGATAAACATGACCTTATGACGGTCTAATACCTTGTATATATATGGACCTTCTGGTCGACAGTAATGATAACAGAAGTATTTCCCCAACACTTCATTTACAACAGCTTCAATAATTTTAGAAAATATATGTATATATATTCTTTTGGCTTTCTATAGAAATATTTGTATTGTATTAAATCTGAAAATTTATGATGTTTAAATAAATACCTAAAATAACATGACTTTTTTCATGGAATATAAATTATAGGCCTGGGCATTTTAACCTGGACCCGAAGACCCGAACCGGAACCGACCCAAAAATACCCGACCCGGAACCGGACCGAAAATTTACAAGTACCTTTTGGGTCTAAATTTTTTTTATCCGAAAGAACCGGAACCGAAAAGGAACCGACCCGAATAGACCCGGACCCGAAAAGAACCGACCCAAATAGACCCGACCCGATAAGAACCGATTTGTACCCGACTTAAAAACTTGTATATCTAAAACTATGATGTTTTTGTGTTCTATTTTATATATATTATTTTATGATTTAGTTGAAATATCTTTTGTTAACAACATTTTTTATTATTTTTTAACATTTTTAAAGTAATATAAAGCTTTAAAATGTAAAATTTAGAGTTTTAAAATATTTTATTTTAATTATTAATAGTTTCATTTAAGTCGTTTTGTAAAATTTTAGATATATATGACAAATATTCAACTAAAGTTGATGGAATTGGGTATATCATGTCCTTTTCAGATCCTAAATATCCGAACCCGACCCGGACCCGATATGGACCCGAAAAATTACGGGTATTTTATGGGTATTTTAATTATATACCCGAACCGACCCGGACCCGAGAAGAACCGACCCGATCCCAAACCGAAATTTTTTAAGTACCTATTGAATCTAAATATTTAGGATCCGAAACGACCCGGACCCGAAAAGAACCGGCCCGAACCCGACCCGAAGACCCGAACGCCCAGGCCTAATAAATTATATCAGTTGATATAAGTTTATGATAAAAATTTTAAGAAAATTTAGCTGTTATAGGAATATCAATAATGTTACATGTGAATATTTGTAAGGTTTAGAAAAATTGATATGTTTATTAAAAAGTATTTGTATTGTA
Source organism: Brassica napus (assembly GCF_020379485.1). Taxonomy (NCBI): domain Eukaryota; kingdom Viridiplantae; phylum Streptophyta; class Magnoliopsida; order Brassicales; family Brassicaceae; genus Brassica; species Brassica napus. The sequence goes on along the minus strand of NC_063447.1, from coordinate 42,534,951 downwards.
CTAAATTCAGAAATATATAGAATATAATAATTAAAATAAATATTTTCTATGGGTCTGATTGGTAAGGGCTGTAGCTTTAAAATTTTTGCTGTAGAAAAAAATCTGTAGACTTTTTGCTGTGGCTTTAGATTTTACTGCTGTAGAATTTTATGGAAAGCACTAAAAAATTGCTTTGGATATTTGGCTCCGCAGAGCATTTGTACAGCTGTAGGTTATTTCAAGAGCTGTGGTTTCAAAAAAAAATTTAAAGTTTGATTGCTCTGAATTTGGTGCTTTAGAAATAAATAGGACTGTGGACAACACCTACAGCAACTACCAATCACCCCCTAAAATTCTAGGATTTGGTTGTTTTATAAGATTTTTTCTCAAATACTGTTCACTTTAAAAATGACACATGAAACATTTCCATTTTGATAGATAAGATATGGTTTTAGTATCTTTAAAATGTAGTTTTATACCACAAATTTTTTAATACATTAAATTTTCTAAATCATTTATAAATATTTAATAATAATTTATAAAACACTTAAAGAATTTTATAATCCCCTTAAATACTGAACCCTAAACAATAACCAGTAAACATAAACCTAAATACTAGAGTGTTTTTGTAAAGTGATAGCCAAATTATGATATTTCAAGCCATTTCTCTTGTGTTTATTCAATTATCAATAAGGTGTTTAGACTAATTGTTTTATAAAAGGTTTGATTAGCTTTGTTGTTACCATCCGCAAATAAGATATGTTTGTGAATTGTGTGTTTGTTAACTGTTGATAACAATTATAAATAACTAGGGGTTTGTCCGCCCGTATGGCGGATTGTTGTTTATTTGTGATATTACTTTTTGGATCTATTTTATGTTATGCTAATGTTATAAAGTATAGCTTCCTATATCCGTAATTAAAATTTGTTGATGGTCATGAACGCTTAACATCAAAGAGGTTCTTTTGGTTGACGGTTGGCTATGTTTTATAATATTCGGATCATTGACAACATCTATTGTTCAACTCAAATGGGTTTTCGTAATGTTTGAGTAACAATTATTTATATAGTAGGAAAATAATTCAATGAACAAACTTATTTTTGTGTACATGCGGCGAAAGTAAAGGAAAAAACCATTACAACTATATTAGTAAGTAAATGGGAATCTACAATGGTCAGCTATCCATTAACATGTTTGCATAAATAAATTGGTTAGCATATTTCTACTAAATATGATTTTCTTTAAGAGTTTCCTGTTTATGAAAGATAGTTTTGGAGCTTAATCGGTGGTTACATAGTTATGTAATGTAATATAATATAATATATTTATTTTTTCTATAATTGGTTGTTACATGTGATGATTTTAATGTGGATCTGGTCGACACATTTTATTTGAAAGAAGATGACGGAGGTCCATAATTAGAGAACGTCTTAGTCAAGCAATTTTGGATGAGAAGCCCCGAGGTTCCTGGCCCTGTTTTTGTATTTTTCTGTTTGGCTGCAGTAGTTAAACAACATTGGAGATGGAGTGGGGAGAGTAAATGCTGAAATCGCAAAACAAAGCCAATGAAAACAGAGAAAGCAATAGCTTCATGCAGTTGCTTGATTCTTCAGAGTTCTCATGTCTGAAGGAGGAGACCCAGTCCATGATTGTTCGGTTGATTAGTGAGAGGATTGAAGCTGGCGGAGGTAGTAAAGAGGGCCTTACTTAAACGTAACAGTATAGAAGGAACTTTTGTATGTTTTCTGTTTTCCATGAAGGTTATTTGTAGGTTGACTAAATTTTCTTACACATTTTAATAAATCTTGAGCATATGAGCGAAATCAAGTTACTGAATATCTGATGTTCTGTTTCGTCAAAGTCTGAAAGTAAGGTAGAATAAGTAAACTGTATGGAAAATTAGAAAACTATCGTAGATATTGCTATTCTTAGGAATTTGGGAAACTTTTATATATTTCCATGGTGGGATTTCTGGTCCTTTGTATGAATCACATTCCTTGTTCGAAGATTTTTTATGCAAAATATGTTATCAATGTCTGTCATTATTTGCTTAGTTTTCCTTTTACGCAGAGGCATTTGATTAAGAGTTGGCTTATAATGACGACATAACCAAGAGCAAATTGATTATATGTTTCATCTATGTATTGGGTCCTGTCTTGCATGAGAATGGTTCATTATAAAATAAGAAAAGAGTAATATTAAAAAAAGTCAAATCTCCAAAATAGCACATTTATAAGTTTATATCACAAAAATAGCACTCAAAAACTAAAATGACCAAAATAGCACATTTTTAAGTTTATCCTTTGAAAATTTTAATTTTTTTATTTTTCAAAATTTGAAATCTTATCCCCAAAACCTCATTTCTCAACTCTAAACCCTAAACTCTAAACCCTAAACCCTAAACCATAAACCCAAAACCCTAAACTCTAAACCCTAAACCCTAAACTCTAAACCCTAAACCCTAAACTCTAAAATCTAAATCCTAAACCCTAAACCCTAAACTCTAAACCCTAAACCCTAAACCCTAAACCCTAAATCCTAAACCCCACCCTTTAATTCTAAACCCTAACTTTGTGACTTTTGATAAAACATTAAGTGCTATTTTTGTAACTTTTGACCTTGAGTGCTAGTTTGGGAACATAAACTTGATTTAATGCTATTTTTGTCTTTTTCTCATTAAAAAACTTCAAACGTCTAGCAACTGGAAACGAAAACAAATGCAACAGAATTGTAAATTAGATAGGGGACCTTCTGTCCTAACATAAACCGAGTGAAAAAAGACAAAGCATATGTCAACACATTGGCTTAGTTCCTCATATCATCTCCTTCAAAGATCTATGCATTTCGGGCCTTCTTCAGTGGATTTCCCTTCTGGTGAACCTTGGGCGACGTCACAAACGTCCTCAGAAATTGATTCCTATTGCTCACTGTTTGGTATGGTTCCCTCAGCATCAGATGGTTCCTTGGGTTCGTCACCACCCTCAGGGGGATTACAGCCAGAGGAGACACCAAAATGGAACTTGGAAGAAGCACATTTCTTTCCATGCTTATCATCATCAGGGTTGTGGGCACCACCCTATTGAGAAACAGTAGAACATATTACTATTTTTGTTATATAAGGAGTCAAGTAAATATATTATTTTTATTGATGTACATGTGGAGCAAAAAAAGGTCCTGGTATCCTATCAGTGGGATCGAAGATCCTTGCAATAGTGAAGGACTTATGATTACCCGAGAAATTGAACTCACTGAGCTTGAGATGGAATATGTATGTATTTCCAACAATGTCTTTAGGAATTGAGGGATTTGATAGCCTCTTGGGTCTTGTTCATCTTGTCCCTAAATTTGATCAAACACAATAAATTGTGATGAATTAAAATGGTACCGTAAACAAAGATTATAATATTCTTATGGAGGATACCATAGGGTTTGTAACCTCTGCAGCCCTGACACCTGTCAGCTTAGACATAACTCAGTTGAATGCAACAAACACAATTGTATAACAATAAGCCTGTGAACTGGCACATTTTCTTTTCTTAAAGATGCATGTAATCCCGAAGACTCATTTATTGCCATGACCTAAAAGGAAAGGTAATAGCCAAGTGAATATGCCAGAAGGAGAGACCAAGTCCTATTCAAATTTATCCTTAATGGGGTAGAAGAATAAAGCTAATTAAGTGTCTCAGTAACCACATGTAAACTAATGATCTTTATGAACAGGTAAGAGAATGGTGCTACCGTTGGGATGGTTACAATGACAAACTCAGTAGTGTCCACATCACAGAAAACATTTAGAACTTTCTCCATTCTATCTTTCAGTTGGTCCAACTCGTTGGACTGTCTCAAAAAAAAGAATCTTTAGAAGAATTCGAAAAAAGTATTGATTCAGGAGAAAAGGCCTATACTTACAGGTCCTTGTTGTTGCATCTCCTTTTTATCAAAGACGGACGTAAATGCTGAAGCTGCCGCAGTGATCTTCTTCTTGAGCTGAATATCAAATATAGCTAAGCTAAGCTAAAGATAACAAAAGGATAAAAAACTGAATCATCAAACCTTTGTTATTTTGCCAATTGAAGAGTCATAGAAATTGGACAGAAAAAGGAAGCCGCAAAGTATGTCCCTGCAAGAACACTATACGGAAATTATAACAGAATCCACCAAGTGGAATACTCTAGACTTAGAATATACTATATACTAACCGTGGGAGCAGTATCGAAGACTATATGTGTAAACCTATTGTATTCTGGTGACTCCATAAATTGAAGAACCTGTCAAGACTCAAGAGATCTAAACATTAGACATTAGTTATAAAAAACAAAGTTCATCTTCAGGGGATTTCAACATACGTGCCTTGGATATAACTGCTATTTCGTCAAATATCAGGTGATGCAGCATTGAGCATATCTTCAAGATTCAAGCTCCCTAACTACAAAAAATAATGGACAACGCATCTCTATGACATTTACAAAGTTTTCCCAAACCAACAAAAGTATAAAAGAAAAGAGAATACAAACCTCCCCAGCAAACATCCCTAGCCCCATCCTCGCACCCATACAGCTCATGTCCCTCTCAAACCATCCATTTTATTGAAAAGGTAAGAAAACCTCTTAGTAAGAGATTTGTAAGCAAAAGGGAACAAATCGTACTTTGGAATGTCTTACTTGGTTAGTTTGGATAGGTAACAACGCACCTTCTAACGGATTTCTCGGAGTCAAACTCAATATAATTTAAGAAGCCAGAGAAGGTGGGAACTTTTCGTGGAGGTCAAACGAATGGCTCGCCAGATGCTTTCTGGAGTATCTCATCATCAGAAACTGCAATGTTCCCAGCCCGATATCATCAGTAGCAACATGAGTTCAAAATGTCCCTAGTCAAATGGTCCAGTAAAGAAAAGGGCAAGTTCATTACGATCATCTTGATAATCTTCGTCAAGCGAACCCATCTCGGAGTCTTATGATGCTTGGAAAGTCTTTCCAGAGGCTTCTTCAACCCAAACATTGTGATTCAAACCTGAAAAAAACTCTCGTTGCAAGAATCCAAAAGTCTATAAGAACGATGTTGTAGAACCCTTGCCGCCGTCGACACGAACCGCTCAACTCGGTCATACTCTCCAGAAAACATCCCGGAGAGGTTGAAACCGGGAGACCCCGAGATGATGTGGAACTTGAGATCCCGGAGTTGTAGTGGATCAATCGAACTGAATCAGTGTGGTATCAAGCGAAGAAGACGAAGAGGGAGAGCCGTAGATACTCGAGACTTCTGTCCCAAACTCAATAAACTCAAGTCCAAGTCCATCTGACATGTTTTAATGAAATGTTGTGATTAGAGGAATTTAATAAGTGACGTGGACAGTTTCCCTGTTCTCTATATCTTCCTTTTAGTATCGTAGATGTCAACCGTTTCAATTCGCTGTCAAAAATTGACTACCTCTCACATTTATAATTACAAGAATTTTCGAATATAAAATTTCAGGAAACGATTAAAAATAAAAATAAAAAGTTTCCGCATGCTTAACGCTTCAATTCTATTAAAAATGAATGATCTTTTAGAAATAACCATTCACTTTTCCTAATAACTATTAATTTATTAACCATAAATTATTTATTTTGTTAGATTCTTATCTAATCCAACCAAACTTACCAAACTTATTTTTATGACCAGATTATTCTCTAACCAAATTTTACAATAATGTTAAACAAATTTATTTAAAATGTGAGATACGAACTTTAAATGTTATATATTATGGATATCATCGTTATTTCATTTCAAATACAATATATAAATTATAAATGTTTTATTAAAACATATAAAGTCATTTTCAAATATATGTTAAATAATGTGATGATTATTATAATTTTATAGAGATATCTGAATTATAAGAATACAACAAATAAATTCTAATTTAATATTTTCTCCAAAAATAAAAATCGAAGTTTAATTTATCGGACATCTAAAAACTTAGAGACATATCTATTTATCTTACTAAAACTGAAGTACATTTTATTTGACGTAAACATGCATCTGCGTAACGTTTACTGAATTTGTAATATATAACGATTATATTTTATGTTATAAAGAATTTCATATGTTTACTATATGTAAATAAATATCTGTACTGATTAAACTCTAGTTTATTCTTAAAACTGTTATAAACGATTCAAACCTAAAATCAAAGATCTAATAACAACCGAGCAGGCGTTAATAAAAAAAAAAAAAAAAAAAAAAAACCGAGCAGGCTATTTAGTCGGCCCATTTATCAGCAAATGGATTGTTAGCACTTAGGAGGATGAAAGGACACGTGGCTGGTGGAAACTTTCAGTGGAGCTCTTAACTCGGTTTTATACCACTTTCGCATTGCATCAGATTCAGTTTCTCTTCCACATTCCAAATTTGAAACCACTCTCTAGCAATTCGACACAGATATTCACAAGGTAAGCCTGTAGATCTGATCTTTGATTCTATCATTCTGTGAATCGATCTGATCATGACTGTGTGATGTATTCCGCTCTTTTTATCGCTGTTTCATTGAGAGAATCGAGGGTGTTCTTAATTAGAATCCAGTGAATGAGTTTTAGATCTAAGATGCATAGCTTGTTTGATTCAATGATTTTTTTATTATATCATTCTGTGAATCGATCAGATCAGATCGATTTGCTGAGGAGCATGAATGTGTTCTTCTTAATCTGTGATAGCTTCGCCATTGAGAGGATGAGATTAATCTGTGATAGCTCGCTTTGAATGATTTTCTCAGCGAAGATGTCGTCACGTGAGGTGAATGTGTACATGGCGAAACTAGCCGAACAAGCCGAGCGTTACGAAGAGATGGTTGAGTTCATGGAGAAAGTTGCTAAAACCGTCGACTCTGAAGAACTCACTGTCGAGGAGAGGAACCTTCTCTCCGTTGCTTACAAGAACGTGATCGGAGCGAGGAGGGCTTCGTGGAGGATCATCTCTTCCATTGAGCAGAAGGAAGAGAGCAAAGGGAACGAAGAACACGTTGCTATCATCAAGGAGTACAGGGGGAAGATTGAAACCGAGCTTAGCAAAATCTGCGACGGGATCTTGAATGTTCTTGAAGCTCATCTCATCCCCTCTGCTTCGCCTGCTGAGTCTAAGGTGTTTTATCTGAAGATGAAGGGAGATTATCACAGGTATCTTGCTGAGTTTAAGGCTGGTGATGAGAGGAAAGATGCTGCTGAGAGCACTTTGGTTGCTTACAAGTCTGCTCAGGTTTAGTGATTCTTTCTTCCTTAGGTTGTTCTAACATTCGATTGATTTTGTTTGTTGTTGTTGTTTCATTTCCTGTAATAATGTACTGCAGGACATTGCGACTGCTGAGTTAGCTCCAACTCACCCGATCAGGCTTGGTCTTGCACTCAACTTCTCTGTGTTTTACTATGAGATCCTTAACTCGCCTGACCGTGCCTGCACCCTCGCTAAGCAGGTTTGGTTTCTCAAACCATCTTCTTTAACTTCTGTTGTTTCATGTCAAATCTGTCTTGTTAACTTTTTGAAAAAAAACTTGTATGAGCTCTTATGGTTGTGCAGGCATTTGATGAAGCTATCGCTGAGCTGGATACATTGGGAGAGGAATCATACAAAGACAGTACGCTGATTATGCAGCTTCTCAGAGACAACCTCACTCTCTGGACTTCTGACATGACTGTAAGCCTTGAATACAATGCTATATTATTCACTGTGTGTTTTGAGTGCTTGTTAGTTCTGTAATTGATGATGATTGTTTCTTTGTGGGTTGATAGGACGAAGCAGGAGATGAGATAAAGGAGGCATCGAAGCCAGAAGGCGGTGCAGCAGAGTAACGCTGAAGAAGAGGAAGTCGTTTTATAAAGGGTAGAAACTTCCTTATGTGATAATCTGAGTGAGGGATAAGCTCAGGATTCTTATCAGATACTCTTTTGATTTGAGTTTGTTTATTTTGTTTGTTTGGGAAACAATTTGAAAACTACTTTCGAATTTGCGATTGATTCCTCGAAATTTCCACAAATGATCCTCTAGTGTGACAATAATAAACATGTTTAATCACATGCTTTAAATTTTTCAAATTGATTAGTCTTTCAAAATTTCCATCAAGTACTTTTGCTTGTAGTAAATGTAGTTTTTTGGATTGCAAGTAATGTCCTTTTTTGTTCAACTGATTGCAAGTAATGTCTTAAAACCTGCAAATTGCCTTGTGGAAGACTTTGGTGGTTAAGAACTATGGATTTTTTAGTCTTGGGAAATTTGAGGTTCGATTTGTGGCGTTTTATCCATTTTGACCGGATCATAATCCAGTTCTTCTTTCCCGACTACTGTGCTTTATTATTCATTATCTTTGTTTACAAAAGCCTCCAAAAAGTGAGGCCAGTCGTGGAACAATCTCCATTAGCATAAATGATTTCCTAGCAAAATTATCAGGTTCCGAGGTCGTTTATCAGGTTGATTTTAAGATATATATATATCCTAGTATTAACCCCATGCTTCGCATGGGAATATTTTTTCTTACAAATACAATATAAAATATATTGTTATTAAGTATAAATGAATAGTTTAAGTATAGATGGATAGTTCCAAACTTTAGATTTTTTCAACCATTCTATAAAATTATATATATATCAAGAAAGATTTCAAAAGACCAGAAAAAATATCAAATTGCTCACCATATATATTGAAGGAAATTTCCAATCTACCATATTGATGTAAAACCTATTTCACAGTAGAAAAACAGTTCAGCAATATGATCTTTTGTAAACAATGTAAAAGCATTTACCTTTTATCAAAACCTCTTCTTCTGATTGTTCCTTCGTTTTGTTTGTAGTTTAGGCTTTTTTTTCTCTTAATTATCCGTTGGCCCAAAAATGCTTCATTTTTGTTAAAGCCTAGTTTGTCTTTTTCCTTTTTCCCTCTTCCCTCTTCGTTTCTGTTTTTGTTGTATGCAAAAGCAAGGCAAATAGTTTACAAATGATTAGCCATATAAATAACAAAGATCTGTAAAACACCAATTATGTAGATAAAAGAGTTGTACGTATTATTACCTCAGTTGCTGACCGAGCTTTGAAACAGTACAATCAAGTGCCATATTCAACTTGTATGTACAACAAATTTTGGCATCAGTAGAAGATCTGAACAGAGAGAAAAATGAAAAAGATGAAGCTATGGAGGATGACAAAGAGAGATGAAAAAGAGATAACGGTAGATCAAAGAGAGAGTAAAAGAATAAGAGATTGAAAGATATATAAGAGATTAGCAGTTTCAAATCGTGATTCTTTTTAACGTGGTGGTGAAATGCGAGAAATTTTAGGGATTTAGTTATTTGGAAATTCATCAAATTTGGAAAAGTTTTTTTTTAAAAAAAATTTTAAATTTTTTTTTGCTGGATATCAGATTCTGATTTGCCAAATGACTTGTGTTTTAGTATATAAAAGATATATATATATATATATATATATATATATCAATACTATTAAAAAGGAAAGAGTTCTAAAAAATCAACCTATGAAAGGTTGTTTGGACTCCTTCACTAGACTTATCTATTTTTTGGTATTACCTTATATTTTTGTAACAAAATGTTAGTCTATAACATTACACCGTATATACCAACTTTTACTCCTTTCTTTTAGTGAGTTAACCATATTATTTATATCAAATATTATGGTAATCTTACTTGGACAATTTGCTAATAATACAACTATTTTGGTTGACTAACCCACGAACCAAAACAATATCATTCCTATACTATCGACTTCTAAACCAATTAATATATTTTGAAACTTATTTAAAAGTTAACATATATCATACGTTATTCCAAATATTTTACAAAATCAAATTTAATAAAAAAAACTTAAGTAACCACCTGTTAAAAACAAAATTATATATTTTACATTAAATTATTCTCTATAAAAAAATTATAATAAAAAATGTTATTTAAGATAAATTTAAAAACTATTAAAAACCTTACAAATCTATACAATTAAATTAGCCAAAAAAATCTGCTAAATAAATCTTAAGGTCTTATAAAATGCACACAAAAATAATCAAAGAGTAGGTTAGGGCATTCGAGTCGGGTACGGATCGGTTTCTTTCTGGTATGAGTTCTTCTAATCCTAAAAATCTGGACATAACTAGGTATTTGAAAATTTCTGGTATGTGTCCAGGTCGGTTCTTTCAGGTTCAGATATGTTCGGATTCATAATTCAAATACCTGTAAAACACCTATAATTTTTGGATATGTAACAGGACTGGATGTGTTAAAAAAATGGGAATGGATTGGTTTAGGTATTTAAGACCCGAAAAATTCGAAGTACCCAAAAACCTAAAAAATACCAAAACACCAAAAAACCTGAAAAATCAAATAAATACAAAAAATATTTAAATACCTAAAAGACCCCTAAATTTACCTAAAATCTGACCAGAGGAACCGAAAAAATACCCAAATTTTTTCAATACCCGAAATATGTTTTTTAAATATGGAATTTTGCCCGAAACCCGTAATCGGAAATATGAACCCAAAATTAAAAAGTATATATAATACCTCAAAATATCTAAATATACCTAATTTACACAAAATATTTCAAGTACTTCGGGTACTAATCAACCCTCGGGTAGGATCCGGACTCGAACAAGGATCCGCGGATCCAGAAAAATATGTACTTTACCATGGATCGAAACCCAAATAATACCTATATTTCGGTTTAATTTCCGGGTCTGGTAAATGTCTAGGCCTAAGAGAGAGTTATATAAGATCATGTATACAAAATCTTAAATAAACTAATTGGTAAATTATATAATTTTAAGAAAAATTTTCTTCAATATAATATGACTTTTTAACATGATATTAGAAAACAATTTTAAAATACTAATTCACAAATCTTGTTTAAAATCCAAAGAAAAATCCGCGCTTTTTAAGCGCGAGTCAAAATCTAGTATATTTTTAAAACATAAACTGAGAACTGGCTATAAGAAAAAGGCTTTGGATTTCAATCTTTTTTCTCGACCGCAAATACCATATTTTATTAAATCAACTAGAACATGTTTAGCCATGGAAGCTACCCAGAGAAATCGAAAAGTTTACATGAAAGAAAATAGAGTTTCTTATTCAAGTTTTTTTTTTTTTTTGAAAAGAGATTTGCGCATACATTTATTTGATTTACATTCAATAGAAGAAAAGAGAAACGAATATGAGCAAATTAATCATTCAGAAAGCCATGCTAGACCAATCTTCGACATCATTAATAAGTTTTTCAATAATCATTAATAAGTTTACCAACTGAAGGAAATCAGATTCAAAAGCCATGGATGAAAATCCCAAGGATTTCAACATAATTGCATCAAAATAGTAGATAAACTTTGAGATATATAAATATAAACCAAACCAAACCAAAATGTGAGAATAGTTTAGTATAGTTTTCTCATTGTGCTATACCCCAAACCAAAGAGCTCTCTCCTTGTTTACCAATACAGAAATTCAACTTGTCATTTACATAAGTACACACACACACACAAGACCTTATAGTTGTTGTCTTGATGATGCTACACTAAATGAGAGAGTAGACAACATCATCATACGTAGGGAAGTCCAACGGTCCATCCCCAAGGACTAGCACACAAGTCACGAGAACCGCAACAAAGACTACGAACACAAGAAACGATTTACATGGATCACCGCTATTCTGTTTCTCCCGTCCAACAGTCACAATCCCTTCAGGTCTTTCACTTCCTCTTCCAAGTTGAAGCACTGGACAAGTGAAGAACCCATACACGATCCCAGCTACAAGTGCTCCCAGATTTGTCCTGTCATGACTCGCATGTTAGAACCAAAAACACAGTATCCTTTTCATAAGATGATATATATTGAAAGCTTACCAGTCATCTATAGGACCGAAATGGCTTAATATGAGACCAAGCCCTGTCATTACAATGGCCTTCTGAAACAAATCCTCATACTCATCTCTTTTGATCATCTCCTTGTTCTGAGATTGGTCCACAAGCCAAGCTCCTATTAACGCAAATGCTGGTCCCTGCATCAATCAATATACGAATGGACGGCTCTGAGAGTTAGGAACAAATCACTTTAGTAACATTAAAGGGAGAAGTTTTAGTTAGCTTACAGTTCCACCAACAGTAGGATCTGGAGTAAGAAGAAAGCTCATGAAATTACCAGAGACTCCTCCGAGAATGTAAATCAGACAAAACTTGAATATCCCATAGTCACGGCACACTTTTGGTCCAAAGGTAAGCAGAGCCCATGAGCTAAGTGCTACGTGAGGGATTCCAGAATGCTGCAAAAAGTGTGTAAGATGAAGTGTTTCAGAGACAAAAAAACATGAAACCAAGCCATCAAGAACTGAAGAAACTTAAGCAATATATACTATTGGATTTGACACTTCAATAAGCTGTTCCTGTCAAGTGTGTCTCTGATACACATCAAAGAATGGGAGAACAGACCCAATTTGTTGTTCTTGTACCAGAAACATGGGTGTGAGCAGCCTCCACCATTCTCCAGCGACGATTAGATCGTTTATCTTTGCTCCATAGAGCAACGGAAGCGATAAGAGTCCCATTTCGTTATTCCTCACTGGAGCCGCTGCTTCAAACAGACACACTCCGACGTTTATGGCTGCTAATATGCTCCTGCGTTAAGAAAAAAAGAATTTTAACAAGAACATGTGTTACATCTTAGAAGAAGTGTGAATAAGAAAGAGTTCTTACACAGCATAGAAGTTCAACGTATCTTCTCCTTGATCCTCATCATCATCATCGAGCTGCTGGAAAGGACTAGAATTATTACTTTTGATATCCGCCTTTCTCAGTTTGCTTGCTGCTGAATCTCCTTCTGGTTTTATCACCGCATCTAATGGTCAATGAAGCAGTAAAGTAAGTGCGTAATTAACAAGATAAAGGAACAAAACAGGTATTTCAAGAAGATGTTGTTATTATTCTTGTACCTTGTTGTTGCTTGTCAAGATAAACGCTCAAAGATTCTAACTCCGTCTCCGCATTGAGCTTAGCTTTCTCATCATCACCCGTTGAGATAGAGGGCTTCTTCTCATCGTCGTCTTGAAGTTTCCCAAAATAAGAATCTAACAGCTTAAGTCTCTCCTTGATGATCTTGGTCTCTGATGACGCCCTAACCAAGCACAGCTTTCCTCTTGATGAAAGACAATAAGGGAAGGTCCTTGCAAACGAAGAAAAACAACGTCTGGAACCATTCGTATCAAACAACACTTGTCCTCTGCTATGCCGAGTTGAAGTCCCATGCTGAAAGACATGATCTTTACAGGGGAACTCATGGTGAAGAGGTAACAGCGCCATTATAAAAAAGCTCCGAATCTGTGCATTTAGAGTAACATGTACAAAAAGATTAGATTTTTACCACAAATATGACAAAAGGGCAAGTTGCAAAGCAATTTGAAGTTTCGAGAATCCAAAAGCCTATATTAGATGGATTCAACAGAGATTTGGATGGATTCGACTCTCACTTGGGCATTTAATCAAACAACATAAGGGCATAACTTTATTATTACTATCAGAGCAACGACTACCAAATCAGGTCTTAGAAATAAGAAACGGGAAGAATCACAATCCGAATCCAAGAAAGTGACTGGATTTACCTTGGAAGAAGAAAGGATTGCGTAGCTCAGACCGCAAGATGATGAAGATTGTGGTTGCGAGGAGGATGATAAGTGGGTGTTCTAAGGAGGAAACGAAAATTACGTTTTTGGAAGAGCTCAGAAGAGGAGATTGAGACAAAATGAAAACAAATAGTTTAGTTAATGGTTTTCGTTCGCTTTTTAAAGATATTTTAATTGTTTGAACACCACTGACTCCCATGTCACGTGTCACAAGTAAGTTGACCTTTTGTTTGCTCTCTGTAATAATCCATCTTCGGAATTACTAGCGAGTTAACCAAATATGAAGGAATTAATCGGAGCTTAGTTTTAAGTATTTTCTAGCTTTCAGGTACAAATATATATTATGAACATGTTTACGAGAAAAATAAAAAAATACAACTTGGTCTGGTGGTTTCTATAAGGTAGGGGTGAAGACTCTATCCGATATTTGAAACCGCATCTGAACCCGATCCGAAAAACCCGAACCGAAGTAGCAAAATATCTGAATGAGTATTGAATTAGGAGATATTGGATATCCGAATCCGAATGGGTAATATCTGAACCCGAATGAATATCCGAAGATAACCGAACATATGTATAATTAACCTTATATTTCTAGTTTACATCTCTCATTTTATATAAAATATTTATATTGATACTAAGGAAAAAATAATTTGTTACTCACTTAAAATGCATGACAAACTTTTTATTTCAAGAATTAACAAAAAATTACATCCAAAATTTAAAAACAATAACCAAATTAATGTCTTTTTAGTTTCAAAATGTTATGTCCAAATCTATTAACCATTCAATCTATTAAAAATAAAATTTAGTTAAGTGAAAGTTATATTTTTAAACACAAGAAATTTGAGAAATGAAATTTTTTTTTTCAAAATCTAAATATCCGAACCCGATCCAAAATAACCGAATCCGAACTAAAAATACCCGAACCCGACCCGAAGTATAGAAATACCCGAACGGGTTATACACCTCTATACCGAGAAATACCCGAAAATACGAAATACCCGACCCAAACCCGAACGCACACCCCTACTATAAGATAATTATAATGAGGAAGTCACGACGTCGAGCCCACTTTAGCTCTTTTTTTGTTTTTACTTTTTTTTCCCATTATTGACATATTTGTAAATATATTGTCTTCTTCCTTTTAGGGCTTCACTTACTGTCTTCTTTTTATACAATGCCGCATACGATATTCAATATAATCAAATCCATTTTGTTGTTTTCTTGTCAATTATGTAGTATCAGAGTCTATTACTTAACATCTAATTTTAAACACTTAAACACACTCAAACTTGAATTATCTTGATGAACCGATTTGTTTTCCGAGTTGGACGGAATTGCCACGTTTAGTCACCGCCGTATCAGTGTTTTTGAAAGCAACCCAACGGGGAGGAGGGATGGGGGAGGGGGGGGGGGGGGGGGGGGGGGGGGGGGGTTCTCCCACTCACATTGCTAAGGATTCAATCTTTTTCACCCTTCCATATTTTGTAGCAGTAGGGGCCGACCCACCTTCACTCCCCTAGATACTCCGCGTATACGTGCAATTAATAGTCTTTACAAATTAAAAAAAGAATGCAAAGCAAACACCACCTTACATGTGTTACTCTCGCTATCGAAATAGTAACGGATCCTTGAGGTTGCGTTCAAAATGAGGCGAACGTTTTGAGGAATAAAAATTATTAACATAGATGTCAATAGCTGGAGATGAAATATCATACAACACGGAGTCGACGTGCTTACCTCCCACAAATTTTGGATTTAAGCTCATTTGGAACGATCACCTTTGGATCCACAAAATTTTGGAATGAGCGGAAGAGTAAATTTTCTTTAAGACTTTTACAGCAGTAATTGAACAATTTAGAACTTGTTCTAACCTCTGAGTACGTAAGCTTGCCAAATTCACATAAAAAACAGTCAGAGAAATCAGAAGCTATGATTTCCCCTAAAAAAGCTCTAGTTATTAGAACTTTCCTTTATAGATTTTGATGACGTGATTTCTCTGGTTATTGAAACTTTCTTATATCCATTCTATATTATTTTGGCCAAAAAAAAAACGCGACTGAAAAACTAGATCTATGTGAACGCTTTGACAATGTATATATATAGTCAATCGGAGTGGCTGTCAGGAAGTAAAGAGCTGTTGCAGATCATCTAGTGAGCGTCGTTAACTGAGTGCCATAACTCCATATGTTTCTTAGTCGAATCAATGAGGAGGAGAAGTGATACAGCTAGGGTTTCCGAGTGTAAAGGTTGACGGAAAACGTTACATATGATAACCTTTCATACGTGTGGGTTTAATGGGCCTACATATTTTGTAATTTATAAATCATACACATTTCATAAGTTCTGACGAAGCCCCTTAGTAGATGTTTACTTGCACAAACTGGGAAAGCAAACTCGTCCTCTCACTGCTGACATGGCTCGCTCCAAGATCAGATAGATAATGTGGTATCGCAAGAGAAGATACTCTTCTACTTTGTATATTAAGATATACCTATTCCATATATATTTGATTCATTTCGTTTCTTCTTATAATACAAAAATTTTCTGACAAAAAAATCTATATTAAGTTTCGAATAGTAGTTCAGATCATGTAATTTAAGTGAGGTAGTGTGAATCATGTATATTAAATGACATAAGTGAATATCAAGCATATCAACAGTTGAGAATGTTAAAAGCAGTTCAAATAATGTATATCATATGTTTAAATGATAAAACTTATAACCAAAACTCAAAATATAGAATATTAAATAATACATAAAAGAAGTTAAGATAATATAATAAAAAGTATTTTGATTTTCCCATAATATATATGCAATATTATTTTTAATATTTGTCATATGCTCTCCATTAGCCATATTTGTTGTGTCCATATAATTTAGAACATTTTCAGAATCTTCACCTATGATATTTGTGTGTTCCATTACTTCAACAAATTATCATCAAAATAATTTGAAATTCTGATAAAATTATGTAGTCTCATTGTAGCAGTTTCCATTATGTTTGAACATGAATATCATATCTCAAAAATCATAAAAAAATCCTCAATTTCTTCTTCCAAAATCCAAATGTCCTTTCAGTAACAGAACATAAAGATACATGACATCGATTAAACAATTCTTGTTTATTCGTTGGAGAAGGACCATTGTTGAAATAAGACATGTGATACCTAATAACCCTATTCCGTGAAGATCTATAAGGAGCCAAAAAACCTCGTTTATTTGAATACCCCGAATCAACAACATAATACTTGTCTACCAGAGGAAAATAAAATTCAGATTCACTTTCTTGTGACATTGTGCCAACGGATGTATTGTGACATGATCTAGGTGCTCCATTCCAAACATATGTAAACAACATATTTAGGTCACATATTGCCATGATCATAAAGGATCTCCTATCATGTCGATTCCAATACATTCCATGTACATCCATAGCTCCTACAAATCCACTGAAATATGGCCAATATATTTCGTTCATTTGCAGTCTTTCAAGAATTCGACGTACTTCTTGTCTTTTTGGAGTCATGGCACAATCACAAGCAAGTAACTCAGTCTCTCTAAGAAATTCAACAAAATTCTATTTACTGTCTCCTGCGTCCGTCTGAACCATAATCCATCATCCCTCTGAACTTCATTGTGCCCACAAATTCACAGAAACATTGTCACACTCTCTTCAATGCTGACATTTAGAGTATGTTGTAAACCATAATTAGATTGCAATATATCACATAAGGATTTAAAAGCATCAAGAAACATTCACAGTAACTGCAAACACGCAGCAGATCTTCTTGTAGTCGACACCAAATATTTCTCAATCCTATACCGTCATCGGTTTGAACTACTCCTCTTTTAAAATAGTGATTGTATTAACTCAATGATGGTTGAATTATTAACTCTTTGGATTGCTCATTTTCCAAATTTCATAACTCAATTCTCTCATGGATATTTTGACTGTGCAGACTTCGTGATCTGACATATACGAAAAGCCTACAATTTTTAAAATCAAAATTAAACGTTACGCTTTATGCATATATTTTAGTTAAATTATTTATTTCTATCAAAAATCCAAACCATTCTAGAGAAATGAAACTCAACAACCTACTTTGTTAGGACTATTTATAGACTAATGATGATTATCATATGTGGTTGTTTTAATTAATGGGAAAATTGGAAAAATGTGACACTTTGAACTTTTATTTGTCACAATAGGATTTCTGATATTTTGGACAATTCTGGACATATTTTACCCTTTTTTTATGGAAAAAATAGTAAACTGAATTTTAAAAATGTTAAAAAATATCAAAACTATTGGAAACATAAGTATGACAATATATATGTTTAAATTGTTTTTTTTAAATGAATCATATTTTATTTCATCTTCTAGCTACAGTTACAATACTCATTCTAGTCATCTACTTAGTCTAGAAATCGGCTACTAATGTTTATACATAGATATATCTTTGGTATACAACGTGACCTATCTTTTCTTATATATTCTAACCAAAGCTAGGTTACGTTACGTTATAATCAAGAAAGATATCTTGCTTATACCTTTAGCTTGATAACGACATATAGCCACAATGCGTTGATATACCCTATCTATATTTGGAGCCATGATATGGTCTGTCTTTTACCTTATGTGGCGCCTAGGAAGAATATGTTTCACATCTACTCTACTGTATTCTGACTTACATAGGTTATACATTCTACAGGAAATCCGAAAAATATGGAAACTTCCATAATCGGTTAAAGATGTTTCCTAAATCTAAACTAAATCTTCCCTAAATATCTCCAAGAATATTTTCTCCCACGTTTTTCTCCTTCTCCCACGATCTTTTGTCGTCGTTCTTTGTGTTTCTCTCTTCTTCATCGACATAATCATCTCTCTTTTCTCTATCAATACAACATGGTTCTAATCTATGTCAAATCGGGTGAATGAATGTGTAGTCGCGGTGATGACTGGAGTTTCGTGGTAGACAAAGAAAAGCGTGGTCGAATGGTAACATTAGCAATTACTACTACGTTGAAGCAGCTCAAGATAACGGTGTGTGAGGATTATGGGGTGGACCATAATGCCATTAATGCCGAGTTCAGTTATTCTTTGTTGAATCAAAAAGGGAATCCTCCAATTATTATCACCAATGATCGGCAAGCATCTAATTTTGTGGGCTATGCAAAGAGGGAATCGTCTACTACCTTGTGTGTGATGTTCTCTGTTTCTGGTGTAAATCAAAAGGAACGAGTCAATATCGATTTGAATAAGTAGCCTTGTGATTCAAGTAATGTTGAGGATGAAGAAGTTCCTGAGATAAATCGAGCAGAGTTTGTCAAGCCGTCAAAGGAGTCTTTTGTTAAAAGAACGAATCATGTCGCTGCGGATGGTTGCGGTGCTTTAAGGAGTGAAAACATTGAACTTTGTCAAAACAATGGAGACAGTGATAAGGATGGTCGAGCTTGGAGAGGAGACTTCGTGAAGAAGGATCAAATTTTCACAAGTAAAGGGGTTCTGAAGGCAACAATGGAAATTTTGGCGATGAAGAATAATTTCGATTACACTGTTATCAAATCCACGAGAAAATGGTGGTATATTCGATGTAAGGATGCATTGTGCAACTGGACTGTGCGTGCAGAAGGAATAGATGGGTCTACATATTTCATGATCAACCAATGTGATGGAAGACATTCATGTGCTCCTTCAAAGAAAAGGAAATTCGGAAAAACAGCATCTGCAAGAACAATTGGGACTCTGATACAACATCAATTTGATGATGCAAACGATGGCCCAAAACCGAATGACATCATTCAATTTATGAGAATGGAGCATAGTTGTGAGATTACTTATTGGCACGCTTGGGAAGCTCGTGAGTTTGCTATTGCAGCTGCTAGAGGTATACCAGATCGCAGTTACTCTAAAATACCAGCATATTTGCATATGATTAAAGAAGCAAATCCTGGTACGCATACTCACTACGAAACTAATGAGAAGGGAAGATTCATGTATCTATTTATGTCATTTGGGCAATCAGTTAGAGGATTCTACAATGCAATGCGAAGGGTGATTGTCGTTGACGGAACTTTTCTGAAAAATAAATACAAAGGGACACTTCTTGTTGCTACTGCAGTAGATGGTAACTCTAATTTGTATCCGATTGCATTTGGGGTTGTTGATTCAGAGAATGACGATTCATGGGGGTGGTTCTTCAGACAGTTGAAAGTGGTTATTGCTGATTTTCAAGATCTAGCTTTTGTCTCAGCTAGAAATGCGTCTATTTCTAAAGCTATTGGGACTATCTACCCTCGATCAGCACATGGAATTTGCATTCATCACTTATTGACCAATGTGGTCTCATTTTTCAAGACAAAAGGATTGACTGCGTTGGTGGAAAAGGCTTCACGGGCATATAGGTACACTGAATTTCAAGAACGTATCACCGAAATTTTTGATATGAGTCTTGAGCTTGGAAGATATCTACGGGAGGCTGATGTGCGCAAATGGGCTCGTTCTCTCTTCCATGGCTCCAGGTATGACATTAGGACCACGAACCCTGTAGAGTCTATAAATTCAGTTCTTAGAATACCTAGAGAATATCCGGTTATTCCTTTGCTTGATAGTATAAGAGAACTGTTGACTCGATGGTTCTATGAGCGTCGCTTGTTAAGCTCAAAGCATGTAGATCCTTTAACCGCTAAGGTGGAGAGAAAGATTGATAGGAGAATTGTGAAGGCAAAAGGATTCCAGGTTTACAAGGTTGACAACTTCAGATCGGTTGTAAAAGGAGACATATATGATTGTCATGTTGATTTGGAAAGAAGAACATGCACATGTGGTAAGTATGATATAGGAAAAATTCCTTGCCGACACGCCATTCCTGCAATTTATTCACGAGGTATGGAAGTATAAACACATGAATACTTGAGAATTATTTATTTTCGGGATTTTCATCATATAGACTTCATATTGATCAAGTTTTTTTTGAGATTGACAGGTATGGAAGTGCACAGATTCACTGACGCCTTATACAGCACTGCAGCGTGGAGAACCGCCTATGCAGATTCCATTAATCCAATAGCAGTTCTAGAGTCTGAATGGAATGTCCCTGCTGAGGTTAAACTTGCAAAGGTTTTACCACCAAAGACAAGAAAGAGTGCTGGTCGACCAGTAAAGAGAAGGTATGAATCAGTAGAAGACAAGATCGCATCTTCTCAAGGATCAAGGAAGAATAAAAAGTATAAGTGCAGCCGTTGTGGAACTGAAGGACACAAGAGAGGAACATGCGATTTACCCATCTAGTTTGTTATGTGTATGCATCTGTCTCTGTTTTTTTTCTTATTGCTTTTGAAACTATTTGACCTTCTGTTTAAGAACCTATTTGACAATTTGGTATTTGCTAAACTATAGAGACAAATCGATTTATTCTAGTAACAACCAAAGTATTTGCAAAATAATTCGTTTCAGTAGATGATGATCACCTCGAAATAACAAGAAACATGGTCTTAACTTCTTTGAAAAAAAGAAACAACAAGTTGAGGAAGCACATAAAAGTAGTTGTGCGCGAAGTCGCTTCCTTTGTTGAACATCATGCATAGATATGGTACAAGAAGACCATCACCAAACAACACACAAACAAAGCTTTTATGCCCCTTAGTTCCCTAATGCATTCTGAGGTCTTCTCTTCGTAATGGCACATTGCATCTTCCATCTCTTGAATTCTACTCTCATGGCGTGTCATCATGGCCTCACCAGCTCTCACTGATTTCTGAAACTCGGAATTGTCAACGAGTAACACGTCAAACAGGTCTTGGAAGTCTTCAATCTCCTCAACAACTGACTTGTCAGTCCATTTGAACAAGTGGGTTTTGTCCTTCATCAGTAACATCCAATACACAATTAGATTGACTAATTCTGCTCTCATCGGACAACAAGGAGACAGTTATATGATAACACGACTAACCTTCTGAGATCCCAAAGGACAACAATGAAATAATCTTCCCGGATTTTGAATTGTTTTTGAAGTGAAACGATTCACTGCCTCACCGCAATTGCATCTTGTGGGAATTCCCCATTGTTTCGCGAGGCGATCTCTTGTAGTGGATGAAGAATTTACTGAAGACATGAGGGAGTCGATCTCCAACTTTTCTCCGCTGCAATCTCTCTGTCGAGGAAGAATGAGGAGTCGATCTCCAACACGGCGAGGGGCCCAACGATTCAATGTAGTGTTCACACGCCATATAAACATAACCACATCCATCTCCTAAAAATTTACAATGAAAGTTAAGTAATATAGCATATAAGAAGTATTAGGAAGATAAATTCACTAAAGGTTAGTACAAGATTCATTACCTCGTTTCCAAGCCATTTTCCAGCACTTACTACTCTTGTAGCTACAGACAAATTAAAGCATGTAGGACCAATTGTTAAAGGTATAGGCTTTAATGCCCATTCCGTGAATCCTTTCCATGACTCTTCGGAGATATAATAAAGTGACGCCTGCGGAGAAGCATCTTCTGGCAATGGTGAATCGCTAAGCTGAAGTCCATGACCTTTTCTTTCGCACCATTTCTCCCACTGTGACGGCGGTGGAGCTGTATTCATCTCTGTCTTTTCTTTCTTTACTGGATTATCCACTGAACCTCGGACCGAAGTCATTGGAGTCCACCAGTCTTCTTCTTTTTTGTCCTGAGATGGATCAAAGCCTGGCACATACGACGTCTGAGAAATCCCTTCAACCCCTTGCGTACCTATCCCGCGACCCATATCATCTGCTTCACTATAATTCACATCGAATGTAGTCTCGGAACCATCTTTTATGTCACGACAAATAAGCAATAATTGAGACACCAAAATACATTATCATTACATAATTATTTTACATAAAAGTTCCAGACCATTACATAAGTTCAAACAAGACACTTACAAACCAAGGACACTTACACACCAAGCACACATACAAACCGAGACCTTATAAAGTACAACAAAATTCAGGCCGATAACTTAGATGCCAATAAAACAAACAGACACGCAAACCAACTTAAACAAGACAAAATAACATTGAAGAGGATGGTGAAGACTAGTGTTTGTTTACCCCGCGTGTGGACCTCCTCAACGGTGCCTGGCTCGTCGATGGCTTTGTCGGTGAAGGCTCTCCAAGCTTAACTTCAACGCTGGCTTCCTTACGTGATTGTTTAAGCTCTGTCCGCATCTGCTCAAATGTCTCGGCCATCTGTTTCTGTATCCTTTGTTCCATTCCAGAGAAGTTGTGCTCAAACAACTTTGTCATAAAAGCCTTCATGTCTTCATAAAAAGGAGATTGCTTTGCACCACTTGCGAGAACCTTATGCTTTCTCTTCTCCATACCACGATCGGGAAGCCTCTTTTTACCCCTCTTTGATCTAGAACCAACGTTTTTTGATCCTTTCGGAGTCTGAAAGTCGTCATCACTCTCGGCTGCTTCAACATTCACGCTTGCTTCATCATTCACAGCTGATTCGTCATCGAGAGATAAAGAAATCACTTCATTTTCTTCAGTTTCCCAAACATGCTCACTAAAATCATGCCCCTTCTTTATCATCTCCATCAGAACCTTGATTCTATCATCCTCCACATCATCATCTCTGTGAAATGACTGAGCTTTGACAACATCATAATTTCCTGTCCATGAGATGTATGGGTAGATGTCATCCTACACAAGAAAGGGAAATACAGTTAGATACTAAATACTCATTTCAAACCGGAAGGAGTCGTCATAAGTAGATAAAATTATCTTGGGTGTAATAATCTCCTCCAAGCGAATGATCTCCTCATATGACACCTTCGCAGCTCCCATCCAGTTTATGCATCTAGGACCGTCCTTGAAACCCTTATCCAGCTTTTTTCCACAAAGCTTCCCAATTTTTGGTACCGCTTCCATTTCCCAAATCTGCAAGGCGTATGAGAAGCCATCCAAGACATAGCTAGTGGTCTTTTCCTTCAGTTGGGAACGATTTTTGGCTATTGATTTGCAGAGAAGGTCATAAGCAGCAACTCCCCAAGGATACCGTCGAACTCTGTCAAGATTCATGACCACCGCGATGTACTTCAGGGGGATATTAGCCTTCTCATCTCTCGCCAATACCACACAAAGAATGATCGCCAAGTAGACAAGACGTATGCAATCTGCATTCCTCCACTTCTTTACAGCTTCCTTGTCCTTAGTCCACAGGTTGAAGAGTGTAATTGTTCCATCTTTTCTCCTCAAAACCTTGCTCCAGAAACCACCATCATATTTCCACTCTTTAAACTCCTCAAGCGAGATATGAATATCGCATTCAAACCCGGTTACGGCGTGGAACTCTTGCAATGAGAATCGAAGTGGTCTCCTCGCAAAGACAAACCATAGCTCGTGCTGTAAGAAAGTCACCAGCTCCCTACACAAGAAGCTGTGTATCACCCTGGCAGAGTATCCAAGACCATTCTCATGGAGCTTAAAAATCTGATGAAAAACCGGGTCTTTCTTCACGACATCCAACTCCTTTGGCAGCCACGCTTGGAACTTTCGGATTATGTAGTCGATCCTGCAGTTGTTGTTGATCTGAGTAACTCGGGGCTCCTCGCCCTCCTTAAAAAGCCTCTTCGGTAGCTCCTCAGACATAGCTACAAACCGTGACAAAATTGTTAGTTCAACATGTAAAGGTTTCAATATCATCACACAAATAATGATGTATAAGATGTTTAACCAATCCGTGAAACAAAATTAGTTTAAGAAACACGCCAAATCGTTTTAAAAAAAAAATCGAGCTTTAATGGAAGAACACTTCGATTTCGTTTAATATGAGAATCTATAGATGTAATCCAATACCTTATGTGAAGAATTGTGAGATTGAGAAGCGAAATTGATGGAAGAACACTTCAAAAATCGATTTGACCCGACGAAGAGGAAGAACGATTCGCAGCCGTTGTGTCTTCAGTGAGATCGAAAAGGATGGTGACGGAGACGAGAGTAGAGACCACGGGCTGATGAAACACCGAGGAAGAACAGAGCTTCTCACCGTTGAACCCTAAATCGCCGTGGGAGAGCGACGACTCTATGACGGAGAAGACAAGGAGAAAGGGGAATTAGGTTTGCGGCATCCCGCGTCTCCCCTTTTCCCATTTAGTGTTTTTTTTAATTTTTATAGATTTTAATTTTAACATTAAAATCTATTACGAAAATTATTATAATTTATAATTTAAATTCAACATAATTGGTAAATTAAGGGTACTTTGGTATTTTACAAGGTCTAAAATCCTATTTTCCTAAAATATCTTCTAGAAATCCTAATGTGACAAATCCAAGTTCAAAGTGTCTTATTTATCCAATTTTCCCTTAATTAATTGATATCCTGATAACTAATTAAATAAAGGGAAAATTACAAAAATGAGACACTTTAATCTTAGATTTGTTCCAATAAGACTTGTAGAGGATTATTTAGGTAAATAAGATTTATATTCTCTTTAATACCATTATACCCTTATAATTAACCAAATTAACCTTAATTAAAATTTAAATTAATTCGTAATTGATTTAAATTTTAATAAAAAAAAGAAAAAACCACAAAAGGATTAAAAACTTGTTTACCCTAATATTTTTTCACTTCTCTTCTTCTCCGCCGTGTACCTTCAAGCCTTCAACCCTTTCAATGTCAATTTAGGGTAAGCGGAGAATCCTTATTTTTTTCATCGTAAATCATCAATTTTTTTGTCTCTAATCTCGTTTTTATCTTTCTTCTCTTTGTTCTCAGATACAATTCAGCGAATTGGGGATTTGTTCTTTGGTTTGTCAAACGGTCCTCTTCTCTCTCTACGGTTTCATCGGACGGTATTCTTCTCTCACTACAGGTTTCGTCGGACGGTCCCTTCACAGTTTGATGTAAGATCTGGTCTAAACCACATTGCAGATCAGGCCTGACATCGAAAGGATGGGTGTTACGCATTGCTTATGATGATAAGAAGAATCCTTATCTACCGAAGGTTTTCAAACAGAGCCATCTTTGGAAAATTCTTCCCTAAGGTTCTACTTCATTCTTTGCCTGAACTGTCTTTGATCTTTGATCTGATATGTACATATAATGAGCAGAGCGCTGCTAGAGCTACTGTGCCAGGAGGTCCAAGTGTACCATGTAGTACAGCGAAGGCTGTGGAATGGGACGCTGCTTGGTCACAGAACCTTGACCTGTCGGGTTGTGCGGCTCTTGGAGTTCATGTTGCAGCTTATGAGGAAGATAAAGCCGAAGGTACCCGTCCTAAGAAGCTACAGGCAGAGAAAACTGCAGAAGGCATTGTTTGAGGATTAAACAAGGTTTATAACGAATGTTTGCATCGCACATTTCTCTTATTTTCTCAAAAGACAATACTTTATCATCTTCCGTAGGGTCAATAAGTGCCAATAAGTTGTCTCTTTAACTTTAGGAGTTTCTGAGGATGTACCTAAGTTTCTGGTGATTTTCTATTTGTTTTCCTGAATATGAATCTTTCTTCTGTTACAAAGTTTCAACTTTTTTTTTTCTGTATGATGTATCGTTCAACTGTGTTCAGTCTAGATTTGTTTCAGTTCAGTTTTGACTTTTGAGAAATTAAGTTTTGGGAATTCATACACCTTTGAATTGTTCAAACTAGATTTTGGTTCATTTCTTCTCTATGTTCTTTAATTGGGTTTAAAAGGTCTATAAGCTAAATATATCACACAACAAACAATTAGACTTTGTGGCCCAATGGATAAGGCACTGGTCTACGATATATCACACAACCAGAGATTATGGGATCGATCCCCAGCAGAGTCTCTTTTGTTTTTGTTTTTTAACGCAATCAGCCTCAACAACACGGCTCCTTGTTCAAATTGTTCCTTTTGATTTACACCAGTACGAAGAGGAAAAGATCGGAGAAAGATCGTGGGAGTAGGAGAAAAACGTGGGAGAAAATATTCTATGAGAGATTTAGGGTAGATTTAGTTTAGATTTAGGAAACATCTTTAACCAAATATGGACTTCCATATTTTTCGGATTTGTCTAGAATATGTAGCCTACCTTACGCAGAACATAGTAGAGTAGATGAGAAACACATTCTTCATTAAGCGTCACATAAGGTAAAAGGCAGAACATATTATGACAAATAATATAGATAAGGTATATCATTGCGTTGTAGCTATATGTCGTTATCAAGCTGTAGGTAGATTGAAGACAATTTTCTTGATTATAACGTAACAGATTATAGTTTCGTTAGAATATATAAGAAATATTAGTTTACGCTATATACCCTGGATATATCTATGTATAAAACTTAGTATCCGATTTCTAAATTAAGTAGATTACTAGAATGTGTTTTCTAACTGTAGCTAGAAAATAAAATAAAATATGATTCAACTTTTTTCAAAAAAAAAAATTAAGCATATATATTGTCATACTTATGTTTCCAATAGTCTTAATATTTTTTTACATTTTTAAAATTCAGTTTACTATTTTTCCCATAAAAGAAGGGTAAAACATGTCTAGAATTGCCAAAAATATCAGAAGTACTAAAAGGACAAATAAAAGTTGAGAGTGTCCCATTTTTCCAATTTTCCCTTAAATAAATAGTAGTTGTTGCCTAAATGGGAAGCTTTCGTAACTTGCATATGCATTTTTTTAGATTTAAAGAAAGTTGTGAACATAGCGAATTTAATTTTCAGTTGACGAATTAAATGTTTTCTTCGTCTAAATTATAATTTAACTAGTATTATGATCCATGACTTGTAGTGGTACATTTATTTTATAATATAAAATGTTAATACAAAATATATAACGTAAAAATTGTTTCGGAGTGATTTAAATATACATCTATATTATTAAAAGAGAAGTATCAATTTGAAAATGTTCTTACTTCATTAATTAAACTCTTTTTTTTCTTGTATTTTTGAGTTGCATTTATGAAATATCCTAAAACGAATAAAACTGCCTAATTTATTACTTGTCTTTTTAGTTGCATTAATGAAATATGCTTAAATGAATTTAAACTTCTTATTTTATTGTTTGTGTTTTTCAGTTACCTTAATAAAATATCCTTAAATAAATTTGGACATAATGTCATTTAATCAACCAAAAAAACTCATGTGTTATCCTTACGTGCATAATTTTAATAATGAAGATTTTTAAAAATGTACATCATTAAAATGTTACCTAAAACATGCAGCACTAATATATAACATGCATCAATAAAACTAGAATTTGACTCACACAATTGTACGGATATTATTTTCAGTTGATTAAACTTAAAAATAATTATATATTCAAAAAATATTTAAGAACGGCTATGATTTTAAAAATTATATGGTATTATTTGCTCATAACTAATTTGTCATTTGATAAATTGTTAGAAAGAAAATTTTAGCATAATATAACTCAGTTGTCATTTGCTAAATTTATGGTTTTTATTTATATTTTTTATTATTTAATTATAATATTTTCATTTTATATTTGAAAGATAAATGAATTTTCTTTCAAACAATATTTTTGTAAATGTATTTTTTAAAAAATAATCAATTAAAATTGTTATTATCATTGAATATCATTATTTTTGACATAATTTGAGTTTTAGTTTACATCAAAACTTATCATATTTTAGGATAATTTTAATTTAAAATGTAATTTTAATATTTTTCAAACAAATTCTAAAAATATTTTTTAAATATTTTGTTATAATTGTTAAAAAAATGTTGAGTTGCATTTCAAATAAAAAGGTAATAATATTAAAAATATTCTAATTAAAATATGTAAAATTTAATATAGTTTTAAGGAAATGGTCAAAATAAAAAAAATTATACATAAAATAATCATGATTTTTGTTAACTGGGTGGATCATTATTTATATGATATCGCACACGAAAGAAAAGTTTCTGTTTTTAAAATTATCTAATTAACTCTATACTCATTTTTTTATAGTTTTTATATGATATCACACATTCGTAAAAAATAGATAGTTTAAGATGCAAAAAAAAATATTTACTTAATGAATATAATATGAACGAATATTACAAATACATCATTTAATAAAATAAATAATTAAAAACTGAAAATTCATATCCGCGCTGGCGCGCGGGTCAGGGTCTAGTGTCTTTGTTAAAATGATCATATAAGTGTTACTTACATGATTGATTAAGTATAACATGTTTATAAAAGTAACATATATATTTAACTATTTAAAGTTTTAAATATTTTTAAAATAAGAAACATATATGTTAAAGTACTATACCAATTAAACACATTTTTGAGGTTAAACACATCAACAAACAAAATTCAATCAAAAACAACAAACAATACGTAAGATTGAATGAACAAGGAAAATGAAATACCACTATTTATGCAGTTCTATTGTTTATTACTTTAATTTTTTCAAAAAAAAAAGAGCTTGGATGGTAATATATTATACAAAGAAGCATAAGTTGAGGTCCCATCACTGTTTTGCTCTCCCATTCAAACTCTTATGCTTGAAATATGTGAAACAGATCAAAATATGCAGATCTACAGATAACATAATTCAAACAGAATATATACAGATCAAATAGTTTATTAGAACAAAATCAGATCTAACTGGTTAAAATAATTTACCAAATTATCATATTTGACCGAATGATAAAAATAAAAAATTTAAATATCTCAAAAATAAAAATTCTTATATATAAAAAGTAAATATTATTATTTTAATAAATAAAATTTTAAATATTATTTAAAATTAAATACAATTAGAACATACACTAAAATTAAAAATATAGATTATTTTATTTACCAATAATGTATTTACAATTTAATCAACTATAATATATATGTTTTCTATTAATCTAAATCTTATATAAGATTATTTAATGTAGTTATATTTTAGAGCATACAAATAATGTGCATAAATACTTTTTAGAGAAACGTTTATTAATTTCATGAATATGACAAGAAATTTTTGTTAATTTCAGGAATATGTCAAGTAAATATTCATCTTAAATTAATATAAATGAAAATGAAAAAACTTACTATTGATTTTTTTTTTGATTTATGAATGGGAGAAATAAACATGCGTGTAAAGTGTAGTATTTATAGGTAAAAGAAAAGAAAATAAAATAAGGAAATTTACCTATTGGGTTTCTGTGTTTTACCAAACCTCTTTGTTTTCTTTGTCCACAGTACAATTTTTTAACGCACAAAATTCTCGGCAACCAGCTCATTAATTATTATTTTTCTAGTTATGCATATTAAATGGTGAATGTGCAGTAAATGCATATAGGACTGATATAAGCTTTTGTTCTGCTTTGCATTAGAACCCAAATAACATAGAAACAGTTTTTACATGCAGTTTATATATTTTTTTTTTTAGTTTTGCATTTTGATAGTTGAATGAACAATATATGGAGACTCTTTTGCATGTCATTTTTCTGCATTTCGACTGAATTAGTTCTATTTCACATTCATACCCTTAAAGTGAAATAAGTTAAAGTGAAATAAGTATAGATCAAAAAAATAATATTGAAGAAATGCAGATCAAACATATCAAATAATTTATTATTTTTTGAATGGTAGATGCAGTTCAAAAATGCAGATCATATATTTAAATAGTAAAAATTACAAAAAAAAATTAAAAAACAAAGAATATATGATACAATACATAAACAAAAATATAATAATTTAATGAAAAGCATTTCGATTTTTCCATACCATAGATGTCAATAGCTGGAGATGAAATATCGTACAACAGGGAGTCGACGTGCTTATCTCCCACAAATTTTGGATTTAAGCTCAGTTGGAACGATCACCTTTGGATCCACAAAATTTTGGAATGAGTGGAAGTGTAAATTTTCTTTGAGACTTTTACATCAGTAATGGAACAGTTTAGAACTTGTTCTAACCTCTGAGTACGTATGCTTGCCAAATTCACATCAAAAACAGTGAGAGAAATCAGAAGCCATGATTTCCCCTAAAAGCTCTAGTTATTTGAACTTTCTTTTATAGATTTTGATGACGTGATTGCTCTGGTTATTGGAACTCTCTTATATCCATTCTATATCATTTTGGCCAAAAAACAAACGCGACTAAAAAACTAGATCTATGTGAGCGCTTTGACAATGTCTATATATATTTATAGTCAATCGGAGTGACTGCTAGGAAATAAAGAGCTGTCCGTCCAAAAAAAAGGAAGTAAAGAGCTGTTGCAGATCATCTAGTGAGCGTCGTTAAATGAGTGTCATAACTCCATATGTTTCTTAGTCGAATCAATGAGGAGGAGAAGTGATACAGCTAGGGTTTTCGAGTGTAAAAGTTGACGGAAAACGTTACATATGATAACCTTTCATACTTGTGGGTTTAATGGGCCTACATATTTTGTAATTTATAAATCATACACATTTCATAAGTTCTGATGAAGCCCCTTAGTAGATGTTTACTTGCACAAACTGGGAAAGCAAACTGGTCCTCTCACTGCTGACATGGCTCTCTCCAAGATCAGATAGATGATGTGGCATCACAAGAGAAGATACTCTTCTACTTTATATATTAAGATATACTTATTCCATATATATTTGATTCATTTCGTTTCTTCTTATAATACAATAATTTTCTGACAAAAAATCTATATTAAGTTTCGAATAGTAAAAGCATTTCAAATAGTTCAGATCATGTAATTTAAGTGAGATAGTGTGAATCATGTATATTAAATGGGATAAGTGAATATCAAGCAGATCAACAGTTGAGAATGTTAAAAGCACTTCAAATAATGTGTATCATATGTTTAAATGATAAAACTTATAACCAAAACTCATAATATAGAATATTAAATAATACATAAAAGAAGCTAAGATAATATAATAAAAAGTATTTTGATTTTCCCATAATATATATGAAATATTATTTTTATTATTTGTCATATGCTCTCCATTAGCCATATTTGTTGTGTCCATATAATTTAGATCATTTTCAGAATCTTCACCTATGATATTTGTGTGTTCCATTACTTCAACAAATTATCATCAAAATAATTTGAAATTCTGATAAAATTATGTAGTCTCATTGTAGCAGTTTCCAATATGTTTGAACATGAATATCATATCTCAAAAATCATTAAAAAAAATCCTCAATTTTTTCTTCCAAAATCCAAATGTCCTTTCAATAACAGAACGTAGAGATACATGACATCGATTAAACAATTCTTGTTTATTCCTTGGAGAATGACCATTGTTGAAATGAGACATGTGATACCTAATAACTCTATTCCGAAAAAATCTATAAGGAGCCAAAAAACCTCGTTTATTTGAATACCCCGAATCAACGACATAATACTTGACTACCAGGGGCAAATAAAATTCAGAGTCACTTTCTTGTGACATTGTGCCAACTGATGTATTGTGACATGATCTAGGTGCTCCATTCCAAACATATGTAAACAACATATTTAGGTCACATATTGCCATGATCATAAAGGATCTCCTATCATGTCGATTTCAATACATTCCTTATACATCCATAGCTCTAACAAATTCACTAAAATATGACCAGTATCTTTCGTTCATTTGCAGTCTTTCAAGAATTCGAAATAGTTCTTGTCTTGTTGGAGTCATGACACAGTCACAAGCATGTAACTCAGTCTCTCTAAAAAATTCAAAAAAATTCTAATTACTGTCTCCTGCGTCCGTTCAAACCATAATCCATCATCCCTCTGAACTTCTTTGTGCCCACAAATTCACAGAAACATTGTCACACTCTCTTCAATGCTGACATT
Source organism: Brassica napus (assembly GCF_020379485.1). Classification (NCBI taxonomy): domain Eukaryota; kingdom Viridiplantae; phylum Streptophyta; class Magnoliopsida; order Brassicales; family Brassicaceae; genus Brassica; species Brassica napus. Next base: position 42,502,596 of record NC_063447.1, on the reverse strand, counting down.
TAGAGTATGTTGTAAACCATAATTAGATTGCAATATATCACATTAGAATTTAAAAGCATCAAGAAACATTCATAGTAACTGAAAACACGCAGCAAATCTTCTTGTAGTCAACACCAAATATTTCTCAATCCTAAACCGTCATCGGTTTGAACTACTCCTCTTTTAAAATAGTGATTGTATTAACTCAATGATGGTTGAATTATTAACTATTTGGATTGCTCATTTTCCAAATTCTATAACTCAATTCTCTCATGGATATTTTGACTGTGCGGACTTCGTGATCTAACATATACGAAAAGCCTACAATTTTTAAAATCAAAATTAAATGTTATGCTTTATGCGTATATTTTAGTTAAATTATTTCTTTCTATCAATGGAGAGCAAGTTCTCTCATCTCTCCTCCATTTAGTTACTGTTTCATTTTTTAATACTTTTTATTATTTGAGAACACTGTTGTGGATGGTTTTATGTCATGGCTCATTAGGCATGAGAATCATTTATTATTCATTTCTCATTCTCAACCTAAGTGTTTGAATGGAAAGGTGGGACAAAGACAGTTCATACACTTGGACAGGAGAACTACTTTTGTGTTGTCATTAACGTTTTTCAATTCCAAATATGATAACCAGGAGGACTGCACAAATTGCTAATATTTTTTATCTTTTCTGCATAAAAGCAGTACACCAGCAATTCTGCATGCAATTCTACTAGCGTAGTTATATTTATAGATGATAATTAAATCTTTTCGAAACTAATTTATTTTAGAGAAAATTGTCTATTGGTTAAAAGGGAGGTGGAATAACTTGAACATCATCAAAAGTGGTGTGGATCAAACGACATGCAAATGAAATGTTTTTTGCAGAAAATGACAAAAATTGCTGTTTTTCTCCTTTTTACTTTTGTAACTTAAAAAACATGAACGGCTTAAAATACACAAAAAACAAGTGCAAAACATCTGTCATTGTACTGCTTCACTATTCATAACCTAAGGTTTCAAATCATGTAGTTGGAAAAAAGGCAGTTCAACTGCAAATGCAGTTCTCTTGCACAAAAATCATCATTCAGAGGTTATGAATGAGAGACTGGGAGAAAAGCAGATGATTTATACATGCATGAAAACTACATTTGAAACACCATTCATACTTTTCTATTTTAAATATTTATTTAGGAAGAGACCTCCATGCTGTTCATATTTTTTGATTTTTTTTGTGAAAAATCAGGAGATCTGCATGTGGTTTCTATCCGCTATACGTTTGGTGATGTTCACCAATTTTCTTCTTCTTTAATCAATAAATGAATTTGTTATAATTTATTATTATATTTAATCTTTCTTTTATAAATAATACATTTTCATTCTGTTTTACTTACAACTTTGACAATAAAAAAAAATTCTCAATGTCAATTTATCTATCTTTTATTTTTGTTATATAAATTTTACATTTATTTAAATTTTCTATATGATACTTGTGTTTTCAATTATAATATGTGTTATATAAATATATAGTATTATGGTTTAAATATGTATATTAGTGAAAATAGATGTATTTTGTTAATAACTAATGTTTTCATATTTTAATTTTAAAATTACAGAAACATGTTTTTAGCATAATATTTATTACTATTTATGTATTGTATTTAAATGATAAAAACAGATCTCCTCTACTTGTCTTTTTACATATTTTTGCCATTCACTTTTTTCTGTATTATAAAACAAAAAAACCGGAGGACCGCATAGAAAACTAATTTTTGTCATTTTTGGTAAAAAACAGGTGTTACATGCATGCTCTTCTGTCCACACAACTATCGAATATGCTCATGCATTGCTTTTTTTATGTAACCAATAGGTGAATCATCTAATTTAAATGAAATTTAAGACATTCATTTCTCTTATATAAATAATAGGTATCTGTTATAAACGTGAAGGAAAACAATGTCAAAAATATATGCACCGAAGCTTGACATTTCTGTGAATATTTACTTTATGGAGTCCACTGTCACAATGCACGCACAATAACTTTTTTTCCTTTTCACTTCTATATATGATTGTTTTGATCAATTGTAACACACCATCTCTTCTCCCTCTTATAATATAATATTCTATCTCGTTATTATCTTTGTATCAGTATTATCTCCGTTCGGCGGGTGTAGAAATTTTCCGTTTATTAAATTTCCCGGTACAATAAAATTATAAATCTTCTATAACACATTATCAGCACGATCACTCTGCGATTTGGTAGGACTATTATGTATCATATATACCCTACTATAATGAATGGTATACCGTCTATATTACTATTTATTATTTTGTAGTGGTTAATTTAATTTACAATTATTTTGACAATATTGCAGATATGTTATGGGAAAATAAAAATACTTTCATTAAATTATTTTATCTTTGTTTATATATGTATTGTTTATATATTATGTGTTTTGATATTTTAGTGTAATTTTTATTGTTTAAATGTGATATGCATTTTTAAACTATTTTTGTCATTCATAACGTATAATAAACTACTTGTTCTGCTTGATCTGCATATGATCTGTTGGATCTGCACTTGTTCTGCTTGATCTGCACCTCTTGAACTGGTTTTACATTTCGAACATTGATTTCTTAAAAAACATTCAAATGAGATATGCATAAAGAAAGATAATTCATCCGCTTTTTTTCTTTGTTTGGCCAATAAATGATTTTGTTATAATAATTAAATTTAAAATATATTTTATCATCTTCTATAAATATCATATTTTTATTTTATTTTACTTACGATTTTAACAATACAAAAACTATCATTGTATACTTATCTCTTTTTATTTTTGTCATTTAATTTTTATATTTATTTAAATTATTAAATATTCATAATATGTGTGGTTTTAATTATATTATGTATTATGTCAATATATAGTGTTGTAGTTTAAATATGTATCTAATGACAGAGATATGTATTTTGTTAATCGCTAATATTTCATATTTTGATTTTAAAATTCTAGTAATATGGATTTAGTGTAATATTTATTGTTACTTAGGTATTGTATTTATATATTACGTGTTTTAATCTTTTATTTTAATTTTATTATTTAAATATATAATATGTTTTATTTGAACTTATTTTAACATTCAAAATTGTTAAAAACTAGGGGTGGGCATTTCGGTTATTTTCTCAGTTCGGTTTGGTTAGTTCGGTTCTAGTATTTTTCCAACTGAAGTAAACCATAGTTAGTTTGGTTTGGTTTGTGTTCGGTTCGGTTTATATTCGGTTCGGTTTGTATTCAGTTCGGTTTGTATTCTTTTTGGTTTGTTGTTTTGGATCGGTTTAATTATATTCTTTTTAGTTTAATTTTTCTAAGAGAAATTATGTTTTAAAACATAAATTATGTAAACATAAACTATATGAACTAAATTCAATATAAAACTGAAACAAAAACCTTTAAAAAATCACAATAAGTATATAAAAATTAAAACAAATGAAAGTTAACTAAAGTAAAAAAATAACAACATTATTAGTAATGTTTCTTATATCATTAAAATTAAAAAGCATGTAATAAATAAAATATTTTAAATCAAAACATTTTGATGATTACATATTAGGTTAGAAGAATATAAGTTAATGAATAAAAAATAAAAAATTTGTGGTTTGGTATTACAAATATTTTTAATTTAAATAATTACAAAAATACATCGATTTTTTGGTTCGGTTCGGCGAACCATTCGGGTTGGGAAAATCATCAACCAAATGGTTTGAAATAGACTTGGTTCGGTTTGAATTGGTTTCGGTTCGGTTGGTTCGGTTTGACTCGGTTCGGTTCAGTCTTTTTGCCTACCCCTAATTTATCCCACTTGAGATGCATGATATGCACTACTTGAACTACTTTTACTATTCGAAAACCTAATTTCTACTGCCTTTAGAAAGGTTAAATTCAGCTGTTTTTCACTTTTAATCATTCATCCATAAATATATTTCTAAATAACTTTTGTAAACTGAATTTTATTACAAGTCTATTATAAACTCAAACAAAAAAGTTTAAGGGTTTGATCAGTAGATGATCTTTGGTTTTCCGCTTTAGATATAGACCTTTTGTTTTGTTATAGGGGTTGATTGGTAGAGGATGTAATTTTGGATTTTTTGCTTTAAGATTTAAGCTGTAGTTTTTGTGGCTTTAGCTTTAAATTTTATTACCGTAGGTTTATTTCAAAGTTTAAAAAACACTAAACCTAAAGCTGTAGAAAAATTGATTTCTAGAGCCATTATATTTCTTTTTAAAAATTTTGGGCTCTAACTTTAGTTTTTATTAATAAAGCTTGATTGCTTTGATTTTATTGCTCTAAAGAGAATTATGGCTGTGTAAATCACTCACAGCCAACACCAATCACCTCGTAGTTGTATATTCTACTGACATAGATTTTTATAAATAACTTTCAAATCACTAAATATAATGCTATAGAAAATTGATTTTCAAAATCAATGTTTTTATTATTTTAACTTTTGGACTGTAGATTTAAATTTTTTTTCTAAAGAACGATTGGTAAATTAATGTGGGTGTAAAAAAAATGGTTATGGAAATCACTAACTTGAAAAAAAACAAAAGTGCTAGAAAAACTCAAAAAGCTCTTTTAACACTCCCTAAATGAATGTTGCCGGAATACACATGCTTCTGAATTGGCTTCTCAGAGTGACAACAAGATCTTCAAATACATCATTCATAGGCACGAAGTGTTAAATATGAATTAGAATAAATTCTGACTCGTTAATTAGAATAAATACACAACAGAGAAAATGACCAGAATTTATCAACACTTTGGGAGGCTCAAGAACCATCTAGCCGAGGGAGTAGCATTCGAGAAGTTCAAGAACCAGCTAGGTGAAATTGGCGGTAACAAAGCCCCACTAGAAGAAGAAGAAGTTGAGAGGGTAGTCCACACTTGAGCCCTCCCTCACGTACGTATCCTTATTCCATTTCCAAAAAAAAAACCAAACTCTAACTCTAACCTTTAGTGTCACAATGCTAATTTGGGTTTAACAATTAAAGCAATGAAGGAAGAATACCTTTGAGTGGAGGCCACCTGAGCAGCAAGTTCTTCCTCCCCGAGCCTCCTCAGTCCCTTACTCAAAACCTCTGCAACATACTCGTCTGCCTCCCACGACTCCGACCCCCACCCTCCCTCTCTCATCATCGCGTATATCCTCACCGCCGACTCCCTCCTCTCCGCTCCCATCACCGCCCTTATCAGCTTCGCCAAAGCCTTGTCGTTCTCGTAGCCTCCCTCAATCCCCTCCATTTCGCCGATGAGACTGTCTATCTCCTCGCGCTCTCCGTTTCTGGCGAGGGCGTTGACGACGTCCGCGCAGAGAGTGAGGTCCAGAGGAGGATACTCGGACCGGAGGGTGGAGAGAACGTGGACAGCGAGTGTGCAGTGGTCCTGACGGAGAAGCTCGCGGACAACGGCAAGGAGATCAGCCTTCAGGAGACGGCGGAGAGGAGGGAGGCTAAGGGAGAGGGAGCCGGTGCGATTGGCTCGCTTGAGGGACTGGATCGATTGGATGGCTTCAGAGCTAAGGATCCGACCTTTGAGAAGAGGTCCACGGTTGTCGCGTGGGCCGCATCGGATAGAAGAGAAGCATCTTCTAGGAACGGTGGCGCTACAGCTAAGGCTCGGTGGTTGAGGGAGGCTGAGAGAAGGGATGAACGAAAGAGAAATCGACATCTCTTTATTTTGGGCGGACCATTGAGAGGCCACTGTTAGCTATATACGTCGTTTCATTTTATAGGCCCATTTGCTTATCGACCGTTTCCCTACTCTTTTCATTTTTGTAGTGAGGCCTTTAAACTGATTTCTTTTGCGCCCTATTCGTTTTCTATCTACCCTGCCTGCGACTGATCGGGTATCTGGTCAATTTTAAAATATCCGGATCCGGATCCTTATCCAGCGGATCCATAATTTTACTATCCTTATCCGAATTAAAAAAATCAAAATATCTGGATCCGGATCCGGCTTTGACGGATCCGGCTTTGACGGATCCAACATTTTACTATCCGGATCCAGATTTGGCCCCTTCGGATTTTCGGATTGGATCCGGATCGGATCTCGGATCGAATCCGGATTTCAGATAAAAGTTTCAGGCTGGCGCTGCATATATATATGCAAATCCTAGGAAATTGTTTTATTTTTGACAGTTTTGAATGCAAAATAATAACATCTATAAAATCTACATATTTAAGATGAAAATTATATAGTTTAGATACAAATTTATATCTCAAAATATAATATACTTAAATACTTTTTAACTAGACGTTTCCATCTTACATATATTTGTTCGTACATTTATTATAAATATTTGATAACTTCTTCTTTATACTTTCAATCATGTTTATTTTCTCTAATTATTTTTCCTATCCTATTTCATCATCTTAAACATAAATAAGACTACGAAAACGTAACAACGTATCAAACATTTATACACAATAAAATAAAATAAGAAGGTAAATCTTCATTTTAACAATTTTATCTTTTCAAATTAGCAACATGCATAAAATTACGGAAAGAAATTGGAAAAAAAATTCAAAAAAAAAAAAAAAAAACAAGTAAAAATTAAATTAAAAACTAAAATGTTATGATAACTAATGAGAAAGGAAGCAGTTGAAATATTGATTTCTATTGTTTACTCGATAAATATATACATAGATTTATCTTACTATTCATATATTCTATTTTTGATGAAAGAAAATAGGTAAAGAAAATAAGAGGAGCTCAATAACTAGCATCTGAATGCATGTTGTACCCGAGATAAATATATAATAATATATTTAATTATTCATTAAAGTTATAGCGATTTTAGCCAACCTAATTTTTAACATAAGAGTTTAAAACGAGAAGGTGTTCAAAAAAAAAGTTTAAAACGAGAAAATCATTTCACAAATAAGATAACATTAATCTTTTTTGAAACACATTTTTGGAAAACTAAAAAAAAAATATTTTTTTGGTAAAAACAAGAAAACTACTTGCACAATAAAGCACTTATCAATAGGCACTTCCCCTCTATCTCGCGACCTAGAATTCCTTTAATGCCTTTGTGCAAACTGCAAAGTCCACCTCGTTTCAACATTGTTTAAACCCAACCAGATTAACTAAACTTTTATAATCATCTTTTTACTCTAATTATGCCGTCACTTTATCAATATTTGTAATTTTTAGCACAAAGTCATAGTCTTTCATCTAATTGTACTTGTATATATTTCCATAGAAGATTTAAAAAAAAACTCCCATATTATTTTTTCCTTTCAACATGATAGCACCTTTTAAACCATGTTTCTTGTAGACAATTATCTTCTTTACCTCCACTAATCAAACTTTTTTATAAATTTTATTTTATTTTCAAATTTTATTTTTGTAATTCGAAATACTTTTTGAAACTATTTTTCAAATTTTTATTTTCAAAATTTTAATATTTATTTTCTATTTTATAAATTTTAAAACTTAATCTCAAGTCTCCACCCTTTAACTATAAACTCTAAGGTTTGGATTAGTTAACCATAAGGGTATAAGTGTTTATTTACCTCTTTAATAAAATATTTTGGTCATTTTGATCTTTAGAGTCTATATTGGTGACAAAAATCTTTTTAGTGCTATCATAGGGTATTTCTCTTATTTGTATATATTATCGACAAGTTTTTTTGATATATTTGATCATTTTATTTATACATATACAATATTTTTTTGTTGTTATTATATAATTTCATTCCGATGGACTGGATCAATTTTTATTAAAAATTGTGGAACTAAACTATAATTAATATATCATGGGTTTCTCGGATTGGACATTAAACAAATTATGACACAAAAACCATATTTTCTTCCACCAAACACATTCTTTAAAAGAGTAAACAGTACTGTTTTCACAGTTGAATTATTTTGACATTTATCTTACATATGGTTTTGAAAGGTTTCAGATCAACCATCGAATTGATACATGTCATTTTAATGATGTTAGTCGTATGCTTAAGGAAAACTTACATTTTTGTAATTTAAAGTCATTTAAAAAAAAATTCAAAATATAACATATAAGAAAAAATCTAACATATAAGAAAAATATAACATATAAGATTTCTTCATTTTTATAATTTAAAGTCATATTGAAAAAATTAAAATATAACATATAAGGTTTTCTCATTTTTGTAATCTAAAGTCACTTTAAAAAAAATCAAAATATAACATATAAGAAAAAATCTAATTTTATTATATGGTTAATGTGATTTTTTAATTTTTTTAATAATATAAAATTAAACAAAAATGAAGAAGGATGCAAAAATTGTTATCAAATTTTTATTATTCATAGTCATTAATTGTCATATATATTTGTTAATCATAATAGGTAATTCCGTAGCTTTTATTTAAGGAAAAAAACTTCTTATATTTTGGGTTAATATAATATTTTTTAGCAATTGGATTTGGACCAACATTTTTCAATTGATTCTTAAGCTGCCACATATGATAAATTAACATCTTAATTAAGTGATACCTAAGCAGAGTTTCTTTTTAATTATACTACAAGAAAACATGTCATTTCCGACTGCAGGCTGCAACTGATTACGTAGTCACTAAATTTTACGACTTACGTCCGACTGTTTTGCGACTAAATTGCGACCACAAAGAAACAGTCGTTCGTCAGTCACATATTAACGATTGACTATTTCAGTCGCAAATGAGTCGTTACTTAACGACTGATTTGTGACAACAATGTTGTCGGTACGAATCAGTCGCAAATCAATCACAATATGTGCGACTATATTGGGACTGATATTCATGTTCATATATCAGTCGGTAAAAACTAGTACAAAACACGTGATTAAAGTTTTGTTGTTGGGATACCAAATTTTTACCAGACAGTCGTTAATTAGTCGCCTTTTCATTATTTACCCTAAATCTAATTCCCTAAACCATAATATGCTTTTAAACCTTCAATGGTCAAAAATGTGATGTCTAGCCTAAACCCTTTTTACAAATATTAAACTTTGTGATGAATATATTTGGTTTCTATTTTAGTTAGGGATTATGGTATGAGATTTAAATTTTAGAGATTGTGGTTTGAGATTAAAACCTTATAGTCAAGAAAATGTTAAAAATAAAACAATTTGGTTAATAAATTTAATTTTGTTAAAATGTTATATTAGACTATTAAAATGTATAAAAAGAGTTATTAAAAATATAACAACCTGGTTAGTAAATTATAATAGGTACAGAGCAAGCAGTCGCAAAACAATCACTAAATTATAACTAGCGACTGTTTTGTGACAACTTGTTGTTTGTAGTTGTAAAACAGTCGCTAATTAATGACTGTTTTGTGACTACTTACTCTATACCCTAAATTCTAATTTTAACATTTATACCCCAAACCCCAAATTCAAACCTATAGATAAACTATAAAATATTATATTTTCAATCTTATAATCAAATTAAACTTCAGACGAAATATTTGTTTTAAAAATGATATCAAAATATAATAATTGGATATAAACCTAGTATATACTATATTGCTGTTGTGAAATGTTGTTCTTTTACACATTCCCTTTGTTGTTATAGGATGAGAAGGTTTGTATCGTAGATCATAAACACACTCCTTATTTCAATAAATCATATATACAAATCTTTAACCTATATCATAATCATATAAACTCTAAATCATAAATCATACAACCAAAATATAACTACATTATATATATATACAAATCTTTAACCTAAACTCATACCATGAATCCAAACACACTCCTTATTTCCCTAAAACATAATAACTCTTCAAAACTAAACTCTTAGTTACTAAATTATAATTACTATAATTATAAACTCAAATTTTAATCTTTTTATCTTAAATCTTCAATTCAAACTCCATACTCTAAAAATACATTCAAACAAATTCTAAACACAAACATCATATATTCTCAAATCCAAAACATATACTTTCAATTAGTTAATCTTGAATTATAAACAAAATCATTAAATTGTTTTTGGTAAAAAAATCATTAATTTTTTTTTTTATGTTATACTTTTGTAACTATAGATATTTTATATGATATAAATAAAATATAAAAATCTTTAACACTCAAAACCCAAAGCCATATTTCCAAATTTAACAACTATTTCTATTTACAAATATTTTAAATCCATAATATAAAAGTAACGATTTGCTTTCAACAAGAAAATTTGTCAGAAAAAAAAAAAGTAAAAAAGATCTATCGATCCTCGGTAACACAAAGAATGGACTCTTATTGGTCAATACAACGAGGGTGAGGATAACATCTTTTTAATCTAAACCGTTAATATAACCTGATCTAATGGATACAATGTTGTACCATTTAATATTTTATTTTTTATTTTATTGACTTTCTCTGTAACCCTCTTTCTCTCTTCTTCTTCTCCGCTTTCGCTGAGTCCACTCTCTGCTCCTCCGCCATCCAGACTACTCTCTCGTCCTCTGACATCTATCACCTTTCTCCTCCTCCGCCGTAAATATTTGCCATCTTCCAGACTCATCTCTCCTCCTCGCCGTTCAGTCTTCTATCTTCTCCTCCGTTGTCATGTCTCTTCTCCGCTCCTTCACAGTTCAGGCTCGTCAAAGGTTCGTAGTGAAAGCGATATCTTATCCATCTCAGCACACCAACATCTCTAATTTTTGTTATGTCTTAAGTTTTTCACTTGTTAAATCTGAGCTTGAAACTTCTACAGGTATAATCATCCTGACACAAGCTTCACAGCTAATCAAAGCAAGAAGAAGAGGACGCAAATTTGGAAGCCGAGAAAGAAGAAGAAGAAGAAGGCGGGGGTGGATGCAATAGGCGGAACCGTAGGATGCGATGGACGGGGACGAGCTTGACGGGCCCAGAGGATGCAATGGACGGGACTAGCTTCACGGTGGTGGATGTGTTGTGTGGCGGTCATTCCGTCACCGCTTCCTGTGGAGTGACGATGATTATGTCACCGTCTCCGGTGGTGGCGTGGTGCACGGGAAATACAATATATATTTTTGTATATGTATTTCTTTGTATATTATAAATAATTAATAAAATTAATTTGGTTTTTTATATTTTTGTTTTTTTTTTGTTTCTTGCTACTATTTAGCGACTGCAATATTATGACCGAAAAGCAACTACGGTTTCTCGAGTCGCAAGAGCAGTAGCAAGTTAGGGGGCGACTGGTTTTCCCGCTACCACCCTCAAACGCAGCTTTTGCGGTTGGTAGCGGTTGTCGGCGGTTTGCAACAATCACTCAAATCGCTTTAAACCGCCTCAAACCGCTCCGAATCTCATAAATTCAAAAGCTGGCTCCAGCTAGCGTTTGCGGTTGCGGGCGGTTGCGGACCATTTTGCGACGGATTTACGACGGTTGATTTTTGCGACACAGTGATTTGTAACTACGTGTTTCGGTCGCAAATCAGTCGCAAAACGTAATTTTGTTACTGATTAACTACTAATGCCGTAGTCCTAAACTATATAAACTTAAATCATTGAGTTACTGATTAACTACTAGCTCAATGACATTGACATAATTAAATAATATATGTAAGTTGTGATGGATTGTTAGGGCAACCCCAACGATGAGAGCCCCTTCTATGATATATCTATAAACAATATTGTGATGTAATTAATATATTTCATTAAGAATAAAAAGACTAAGCCAATGACAAAAGTACACCTGGAATATGAGAATCTAACAATGTTCTAAAATGTTTGATTCATGCGAAATCGGCCGATTCATACATTAACAGAAGACTGCGGTCCCGATTAGTACATAAACACGAATTATGTGCTAAAACATACATCAACATAAAATATATTCAAATTTCATACATGGACAAAGATATTTAGGTTTACTCATATATTAACCGTGTCTCCGTTAAATAAATGGTAACGGATGCTGACATGACATGGCTTTAACGGATGCTGACATGATTATAACATTTTATTTAATAAATAAAAAAATTAAAACAAATAATTTAATCTGTCGTTGGGGGCACCGAACCTGAGTTCAATCCTTAATGAATCATGCGTTCAGCATTGTGCCACAACAAGTTATTGATCGTATTATCTAGTGTGTCATACTTATATCTAATATATTTTGTTCATATATTTCTAATAATCTAGAATTAGTTCCACAATATATATATATATATATATATCTATATATATATATATATAAATTCTCTGAAAATATGTTTATTTACCTAAATTATTGTTATTGTGTTCTAAAAAAAATTAAATTTTTTTTTAAAAAAAAGAAAAAGTATTTTCAAAATTTTAAAAGAAAATATGAAAAACAATTGAACAAAAATTTCTAAAAAATTATTATAAAAAATTTGAATTTGAAAACAGATAATTCAAAACTATTTTAAAAATATTTTTATTTTTATTATTTATTTAAATATAGAACTATATTTATTTATATTTAAATTATTTAAATAAATAAAAAAATATAAATTAAAACTAAAAAGTATTTTTGAATATATTTTTTCAAATTCAAACCTTTTATAATAATGTTTTGAATTTTTTTTTCAATTTTTCAAAAAATATATTTTCATATTTTCTTTTTAAATTTCGAAAATGCTTTTTGATTTTTAAAATTTTTATTTTGAAGTTTTGATTTTTTTAAGAACACAATAACAATAATTAAGGTAATTAAACACAATTACTTAGAATTTATATATTTGTACTTTTGTAGGACTAACTTTAGATAATTAGAAATATACGAAGATAACACATTAGATATAAATAAGACACAATAGATAAGATAACCTATAATCTGGTTTGACACAACGGTTCAGTGTTTGATTCATTATCTTTGGAACTCGGGTTCAATTCCACCCAAAAGCCACGTCAGCATCCGTTAAAGCCACATCAGCATCCGTTACTAGGGTTGGGTTCGCGGGTCAACCCGCCCCGCATGACCCGCCAACCCGCGGATCGACTCTATTTTTTAAACTCAAAATTCCGACCTGCATAACCCGCGAAAGAAAAATCGTAAACCCGCACCCGTTAAGATTGCGGGTAACCCGCGTGGCCCGCAGATAATATTAAATTTAATAAATAATTATTTTTATTATCAATTAATTACTTTTTATAATAAAAATTATACATTTATAATTTAAATTATATAATTTCATTAATTTATATATTTTTTACATATTTTTATTTTTATTTTTATTTATTTTTAAAAAAATTAAAAAAAAAATAATTTTTTTTTTATTTTGCGGGTCGGCGGGTACCCGCGACTCAAATTTCGTTGATCCGCACCCGCCCCGCTAAAAATTGACTCAACCCGCACCCGCACCCGCATGCTGAAATTTGTAAATCGATCGACCCGCACCCGCCCCGCGGCGGGTCAAACGGGGCGGGACCCGCGGGTAATGATCCAAATTCCCAGCTCTATCTGTTACCATTTGACTAACAGAGAGGCGGTCGATGTATGAAAAAACCTAAATATCATTGTTCTTGTATAAAATTTGAATATATTATGTGGTGATGTATGTTTTAGCACATGATACGTGTTTATGTATTGATCGGGACCGCGACATTCTGTTGATGTATGAATTGACGGATTTATACGAGATGTATTCTCTCTTCATATTTGATTACTTTTAATAAAATAACTAGGCTAAGACTTGCGACTTGCGCGGAATGAACATTATATATAAAATTATTTATGTATTATGTGTTTTACATATTATGAAATAATAAATATATATTGAATAATTAAAAATCAGTAACTATTACTTATATAATTAAATTGGTGCGAACATATAAATCAATTTTATCAATCAAAACAATATTTTTTTTCTATTTGATAGGATATATAATTAAATTAAAATGATATTCACATACATAGTATATGCTATAAAATTTAAAATTACTGATAACAAAATTTTCATTGTGTGACTAATAGTTTTAGCAATATATAATTAAAAAAAAAAATTAAGTTGTCAATGTTTGTTCAAAGTTTCTATCAAAAAAATTGGGGATTTTTCATGTTTATCACTTTGTTGTTACCATTATTTATGTTTACTATCATTAAAAAGACATTTTCAAAAATATTTTCTTCATTAAGAGGCAAAGAGGACTCCTATACTCTTACTATATATATATAATAAATAATTATTTAAATATACAAAAACATTTTTAAAAAAATCTTTATGTTTTCGAAATATAATTTTTTAAATTTTAACTTTTTATAATTATTTTTTCAATTTTTATTTTTGAAATTCAGAAATTATTTTTGAAACTATGTTTAAAAATTGAAAGTTTTCTAAGTATCTAATTATATATTTATTAGAACCCTAAACTCCACATTGGTAAAATCTTACCCCACCCCTCAACTCAAAACTCTAAATCTAGATTAGTTAACCCTACGGTTATAAATTTATTTTCCCACTTTAAAAGTGATGGTAAAAGTGGTTAAGGTAAACATGAAAACTGATATTATGAACGTGGTATTTTTAGTAATTTTCCAAAAAAATTGTTCAAAATAAATTTCAAAATTAAAATATTTATGTATTTTATATGGTATATAGTTTAATTTAAAACGATATATATATATATATATATATATATATCTTTTAATATTATAATTAATTAAATTAGACTTTTTAGTTATATGATTTTGTAATCATTTGTATTTTTTCATAACAAAATTTTTTAAACCATGGATCAAAAATTTAAAAAAATTTAACTGTGGATCACAAAATTTGAATGTAAAAATTATCATCACTAGGATAATTCTTAGAAGGGACATTTGCTAAAACCAACTCAAATATTCAAGTCAAACCTAAAAGTGTACTCCACTTTCAGTCAAATGCAAAACCAACTTAAAGGGGTAGTGAAAATACTATTTAACCCTTATGACCAAACAAAAAAACAAAAATGTATTTTACGTTTCTATCATTCGGAAGTCTACACGTAATAAAAGAAGTCTACACTCTAATTTGATCTAGTAATTTAATTTTGAAAATGTATAAAAATAATTATTTTTAACTAATCATCAATATAATGGATACTATGAAGTATATAAATTAAAATTTCATATAATTGAACAAATTTGAAGAACATATACTAATTTAGTCATCATGTGTTAAACAATGTTCATAGTTTAGAAACAAAAGATTCTAACATGTTATGTCTTTTAGTGGTTGATTTCGTAGGGTTAGATTTTAGATTTTTTTTTTGTTTTATTAACTTAAATCTGCATATTAATGTTTAGTAGTTTATATTTTGTATAATTGAGACTTTTTGATTATCAAGCAAAACATTTAGGGTTTGAGATTTTTGGTTTAGGGTTTCGTAGACCTACAATAAAGTCTATTTAGCTGGAGACGTCATTTTTAGTCTATTTTATTGGTTTTTACAAAAAATCTTTAATTTTAAATTAAATTTACATACTTATGAATAAGAATGTTAAATCATATATTATAACTATTAAAAATAAATAAACAAATTTAGGAAATCATTTATTAATTTTTGTAAATAATAAAGGGAAAGAAAAAAAATCGTTGTAGACTTACAAAGAAGTCCACACATAAAATATAACCTAACCGAATTTAAACCGATATAATGTTAACCTAATCGAATTTAAACCAAACCTTTTTTAACCTAATCGAAGTATAATATGCTTTTCCTATTTTTATATTTTAATGATTCATAGTTTATGTTTTGTATATTTGGATATTTGAAACAATAATTGACATTTTTTTGATTATCAATCAAACATTTAGGTTTTGTAATTTGTGGTTTAGGATTTAGTAGACTTACGATAAAGTTTATTTCACTGTAGACGGCTTTTTCAGTCTACTTTTGTTGGTATTTACAAAAAAATAATATTATTTTTAAATTAAATTTTGTTATTTAAGATAAAAATTTGATATTTTATAGTTTAACTATTAAAAATAAAGAAAAAATTTAATAAATTATATATTAAAATTCTTAAAACAATAACTTATTAAAAGAATGAAGAAAAAAATTAAAGTTACATATTATTTTTTAAATAATAAAAGATAAGAAAACAAAAATTCTAGTAGACTTATAAATATGTCTACCAAACCGAAAATATTTTAATCAAAATAATTTAACTTAACCACAATTAAACCATAAAATTTTAACTTAACCGGATGTAGTACCCAACATATTAGAACATGATTATTAGGGGTTCTCAGGGTGGATTTCTTAGCGGAATATAAGAACCCGTCTCTTAACTTTTAACTAAAAAAAGCTAAGAACCGGTTCTTAACTTTTTTAGTTAGAGCATGAGCATTGGTGAACACCCCCCCCCCCCCCCCTTGGGGTTCACATGATTTTTGTGGGTCTATGAATAGTTATGAACCTGTATTTGTCTTTTTCTGCATTGGTGAACCTGAAGAAAGAGTTCATAAGACTAAAATAATAATATTTTTTTTTTTTTAAAATTCAAATTATTCAGAATACATGAATAAAATATTAAAAATATTATTAAATTTGTGAAAACTATTTATTCAATACATTAAAAGAGTAGATTACATAAATTGAGAAATTGAAAAATATACAAAGCTTATTCATCTTCATCACCAAACTGTTGCCAAATATTTTCCATTAAATCAGCTTTCAAACGAGCATGCTTCTCTTGATCTCGAACTTCTCTGCGCATGCCTAACATATCACCAGCTTGAATACTTTCTCTGCTTGTCACCTTTGAACTTCTGCTTGACTCTCCTGATTCGAACTCAGAAGTATTTATTTGAGCGTATCCGTGTCGTTCGTTCTCTACTATCATATTGTGCAATATGACACAAGTTCTCATTATCTTACCTATCTTTTCCTTTTCCCATTGTAGAGCTGGGTTTTTAACAATTGCAAACCTCGACTGTAATACTCCAAAAGCCCGTTCGACATCTTTTCTGGCGGATTCTTGCTTTTGTGCAAATTTCTCGGCTTTAGGACCTTGAGGAAGTGGGATGGATTGGATAAATGTTGACCAGTTTGGATAAATTCCGTCAGTAAGATAGTAGGCCATACGATAAGTGTGGTTGTTGACCTTGAACTTAACTTTAGGCGCTCGACCATGTAAGATGTCATCAAAAACAGGTGACCGATAAAGAACATTGATATCGTTGAGTGTACCTGGTAAGCCAAAAAAAGCGTGCCATATCCAAAGATCTTGTGATGCCACGGCTTCTAAGACAATTGTCGGCTTTCCTGAACCCCGTGTGAACTGACCTTTCCAAACCGTTGGGCAGTTTTTCCACTCCCAATGCATACAGTCGATGCTGCCTATCATTCCCGGAAACCCCCGTACACTACAAGAAAACATAATCTTAACGAGGGCGGTTTTCCTCGCTAATTCGTCGCAAAAGAGGCTTTACGACGAATTAGCGAGGAAACGTGTTTGATCGTTACACGTCCGTCGTAACACATATTTCCTCGCTAATTCGTCGTAACTTAGCGAGGAATATATTTCGTCGTAAAGACGAAGTAGAACGATTCGTCGTAAAGACGTCGCTACAATTCCTCGTAAGGACGTCGCTACAATTCCTCGTAAATAACTCGAAAACAGTTCCTCGTAATCTACACGTAAATACCTTGAAATATTTTCCTCGCAAAATACACGTAACAACCACGAAATTATTTCCTCGTAAAATAGTCGTAAACATTTCCTCGTTATTTCCTCGTAAAGAATTCCTCGTAAAATACTCGTAAACTGTTTCTCGTCATTTCCTCGTAAGATTTCCACGTAAAGAGGTCGTACTTTAGCTACGAATTTACTTCGTTTTTATTATTTTACAGAATTTTAAAATATAATTAAAAAATAATTAAAATTATTTAATTTAATAATAAATTAAAATTCAAAATAAAAATAAATTCATATGAAAATATTTTATAAATAAATAAGTTTTGAATTTATATAATACAACAACAAAAAAAAACTAAGGGTCGTTCATCGCCCGGTAGAATTCATCACTCCTCCTCGTAACATCCGCCTCGTTATGTACGTCGTCGGATGACTCGCCATGAATGGGATGTTGTTGTCGCATGTTCCTCAACATGGACTCCCATTCCGGATTTGTGGCCGCAATAACGTCCAAGAAGCCCTCGACTCCACCCATACGAGATTTTGTCGCGGTCAACTCGTTACGCAGCTGAGCGGACTCTCTACGCAGCTCCGTGACTTCATCATCCCGTCGCTGACCATAAGACGATGTCGCTCTCGGAACATCGTTGACGGAACCAATACCCAACGTCCGTCCCTTTTTTTTAGGGACAACCTTAAAAACAAAAAATAAATATTGTAAGTAAATATTTAAAGTTAAATTAAATGAATAATTAAAAGTTAATTTTTTTGAAAATTTACCTCCTCGTAAATCTTATCCACTTCAAGTGTGGATAAGGTGACGGGTAATCCGTCGGTAGACTGCTGGGTCAGCTGAGTCTGGCGGTCTTCAACCCGAGCAACTACGTCGTTGTAGATTTGCTCGGACTTGCCATCTACAAATACGCCCGCCTTGTTCTTGTGGGTCCTCTCGTAAAGTTCCATAAGAGACGGGAGATGTCCCGTCTCTTTGGCCTAAAAAACAGTTAAGAAAGTTAGAATAAATTAATATAATTATTAAAAAATTATTTAATAAAATATTTAATTACCATTTCCAAACGGACACCGGCGTGGGGTTTTTGGCCCGTAGTGTGAAGCATCGGCCCGTTCCCGTGCTCATCGACCGTGTTACGGGAGTTAGAGCAAGCCTGGGCGATTCTAATCGAATCAGGAAGGCGCCAATAACGGATGAGGCCATCCCACACGTCCGTGGTGAGCTCAGCGGGTTTGCCACGCTCATACCCCTTCACGATCCAGTCACCCTTCCAGTTGGAGACCGTGTCCAACAAGCGAACTTTCGCTTTCGCGTTAAACTTCTTCCTCACCCTCTCAGTGATCCCCAAAGCCCAATTATATTTTTGCTGTTGGAAAAAATAAATTAACAATTAGTTTTTTAGAAAGTATATATATAAATCATGAAAAAATTAAAATATATATAATTAATTAATAGAAACTTACAGCGTAAATTTTGAACCACGTCTTTCTGACGTAGTGAGGCGTCTTACTCCAGTTTGGATGTGGCATGGAGAAGTAACCCTTGATCGTGTCGGTTACGTCCGATGCAAGACATCCGTCAACCCCCCACCTGGAAAATACAAATTTAAAATATAAATTATTTTTTAATGTTATAAAAGATATTTAAACGAATTAAAAAAATTAATGCAACATACCAAAACGTTCCGTCCGGTCGGTCTGGGTCGATGACTGGTAAACCTTCTCTGCCTGGCAGACTGAGAATGTCCTCTACCGTGTACTGCGAGTAAGGAGCACTCGGAGGCACCATCAGATCAGGATGAATATCAGCGACCATCGGAGGTGCCATCGGAGGAGGCACAGGAGGAGGCATCGGAGGAGGCACATGAGGAGCCGATGGTGCACTAGAAGAAGTAGACCCAGAGACTCTCTGAGTGTACTGAGTCTCGGGGACAGTCTCCTGGCCCGAAGAACTGGGAGCGGAAGAAGAGGCCGGGTCTAAACGACTACCCGGCTCACCGAAGATCTCTCTGTAATGGGCAGTAAGTCTTCCTTTTCGAACCTGGAAAAAAAAATGAAATTTTTGAAATTAACATCAACAATATATTTTCCAACATTATCCACCTAATCAACACTAAATAACATAAAATCCGCAAACCTATCTAAATTCCCTATACTAACCACCTAATGTATCCTAAACTAACCAAATTAGAGAGGAATCAGGCTTACCATTGCTACGAAATGGAGAGGAAGTAGAGAGGAAGTAGAGAGGAAAGAAAGAGTGAGCGGTCGGGTGTATATATAAGATTACATATCGTCGCAAATTCGTCGTAAATTTACGACTAAATAGCGAGCAGTTACAAAGGCCCGTCTTTTTTTTTACGAGGAAATTGCGAGTAATCACAAAGGCCCGTGTTTTTTTATACGTGGTATTAACGACAATTTACTTTACGAGGAAATAACGAGGCTTGCTTTCCTATAAATATACCCACAACTCTCACTCTCAAACCACACCCAAACTCCCAAATCACACTTTATCTCAAATTACAATCCTCAAAAAAATCCTATTCAAATTATAAATATTTGAAAAAAATAGGAAAAGGAGAAGATATTAGAATTCATGTGGGCGAGACTTACGTATTATAATTGCTGGAAGTCTTGCCACATGTTAATCTGGTATTTTTCTCCTTTTCCTTTTTTTTTCAAGTTTGTACACAACGAGATATTTACGACGATTTGTGCTTACGTGGAATTAACGGGTTTATGTATAAATCCGTTTACGTGGTCTTTACGACGATTTGTGCTTACGTGGAATTAACGAGTGTTTTTTTTACGTGGACTTTACGACGATTTTTCTTACGTGGAATTAACGTGATTTATGTTTAAATCTTTTTACGTGGTCTTTACGACGATTTCATCCTACGTGGAATTAACGAGTGTTATGTTTAAATCCCTAGAACCCCAAACCCGAAACCTGAAACCCCAAACCCCAAACCCCAAACCCCAAACCCGAAACCCCAACCCCGAAACCCGAAACCCCAAACCCGAAACCCCAAACCCCAATCTTTAATTTTCTACTTCATATATTCCAAACCTCATATTTAATTTTAAGTTTCGTCGTTATTTCCTCGTTGTCTTACGTGGTTTTTACGACGATTTAACCCTACGTGGACTTTACGACGATTTTATTCTACGTGGACTTTACGACGATTTCATCCTACGTGTACTTTACGACGATTTCATCCTGCGTGGACTTTACGACGATTTCATCCTACGTGGACTTTACGACGATTTGTGCTTACGTGGAATTAACGAGTGTTATGTTTAAATCCCTAGAATCAGAAACCCGAAACCCGAAACCCCAAACCCTAAACCCGAAACCCCAAACCCGAAACCCCATACCCTAAACCCCAAACCCGAAACCCCAACCCCCAAACCCCATACCCTAAACCCGAAACCCCAAACCCGAAACCCCAAACCCGAAACCCGAAACCCGAAACCCAAACCCCCATCTTTAATTTTCTACTTCATATATCCCTAGAACCCCAAACCCCGAAACCCGAAAGCCCAAACCCGAAACCCAAAACCCAAAACCCGAAATCCGAAACCAAAAACCCGAAACCCCATATTCCTTATTTTCTACTTCATATATTCCAAACTCCATCTTTATTTCCATTCCAAACCACAATATCCCACATTTGCTTATTCATAAAACAAACTCCCAGCATTCCCTTATTCATAAAACAAACCCCACATTATCTTATTCATAAAACAAACTCCCTCATCTTATTCATAGAAAAAATACATCAATCGGATACATCGACATTCTCGTCATCACTAGAAACATCATCATTTTCATTAAACTCGTCTTCAACAGCTTCGTCTGTGGCATCATCGGTAAGATCTTCGTACTCGTGATTATGCGGATCAATGAGAAGGATGTCATCAATTTCTTGTTCAGGTTCCTCGACTTCATTTATCTGTTCTTCTTGCAATGGTGGTTCTTCTCCACTGATGATTCGTCCTCGAGGTGTAACTTTGATCACTGCTAACCAATTTATACCTGAATCTCTCATCCGAGGGTATGGAAGGAAGCTAACTTGGTCTGCTTGTGAAGCTAAGATGAAAGGCTCGAATTTGTTGTACCTTCGTCCACCGTTGACATCAACTACACCGAATTTGTTAGACCGAACACCTCTGTTGACGACGGGGTCGAACCATTCACATTTGAAGAGGACGCATTTCAGCTTCAGTATCCCTGGAAATTCGACTTCAATAATCTCCGTCAAGATCCCGTAGAAATCTGTTTCCCCTTTCACACATATTCCATAGTTACTGGTCGCCCGCTGTCTACCATAGTCATATGTATGAAAAGTATAGCCTCGTGTGAAATACATCTGTGATGTGGTGACCTTTACAAGTGGAGATTGAATTACTTCGTGTAACCACTTAGGATAATCTGCATCGTCGTCGTCATAATCAACCTGCAAAAATAAAGAGAATGTTAATGAAATACAGATAATGTATGAAAAAAAAGTTTTAGTTAATACCTGATTCCGCAACCACTTAATGAAGTGTTGATCTTTCCTTTTGTCTACGTCACTTGTGGATATACCAGGAAATGTTTCTTCGACTTGAGAAACAAATAGGCTGTAAAATCACATTTTATAGGAATGAATCTCTCGCAATTATACAATTAATTATAGTTATATGTGTTTCGAAGTGTCAATATATGTTACCTTTCAAAATAACGCATCAATGGATCTTCGCAATTGAGTAGAATATAGGTGTGTGCACTATGAGCGTCTTCTTCACTCGACCACCAAACCTCTTTACACTTCCCACCGAGTCGCCCAATCTGGCTAAAGATGTCTGGAACACCAGCAACTGCATATGTTGGCGCAACACCACCATCATCATATCTTCTTGGAGCTCTTCTCCGTGTACGTACTTTTGACGCAAAGTAGTACGATGTGAAGTGAGAAACTTCTTCCGTCAAACTTCCAGCAATTATAGAACCTTCAACTTTGGCGAGGTTCTTTGCTTTTCCCTTCAAATATTTCATGGCTCGCTCATACTGATACATCCATCCGTAATGTACAGGTCCACGAAGCAATGCCTCATATGGGAGGTGGACAGCTAGATGCTCCATGACGTCAAAAAATCCGGGAGGAAATATCTTCTCCAAGTTGCACAATAAGATGGGAATGTTCTCCTGAAGCTGTTCCACAACTTCTTCTTTAAGAGTGCGTGTGCTCAGATCCCTGAAAAATGCTCCAATGCCTTTTATATTCAAAAAAAATTAAACACATTGTTAGTCATATATTATTTTGTAAATTATTGTGATATAATACACTACGTACCTGCAAGTGCTTCATGTACGTTTGTTGGAAGTAGCTCCGCAAATGCAAAGGGCAGTAGTCGTTGCATAAATACATGACAATCATGACTCTTCATCCCGGAGAACTTTTGACCCTTTTCAACACATCTAGAGAGATTCGAAACATACCCATCGGGGAACTTCACTTCTGATGCCACCCAGTTGAACAACACCGACTTTTTTTCTGAAGATAATCTGAATATCGGAACGGGAACTTGTCCATTGCTTTTAATATGTAACTCGCTTCTTGAGCAAATATCCGGCAAGTCCAACCTCGATTTTATGTTGTCTTTTGTCTTCCCTGGGACATTCAATATTGTATTCATGATGTTCTCAAAGAAATTCTTCTCTATATGCATCACATCGAGGTTGTGGCGCAGAAGAAGATCCTTCCAATATGGCAACTCCCAAAATATACTCTTCTTGTGCCAGTTGTGATGAACACCGTAAGAATCTGGCATATTACGAGGGACATGCCAATTACCACCCCAACGAACTGTTTCGTTAGCTCCGTAGTAGTCGATTTGCGCTTCAATTTGTTCTCCAGTTAGATATGGAGGAGGAGTGTCTCTCACAACCCTTTTGTGCCTAAACAAATTCTTGTTTCTTCGGTAAGGATGGCCAATGGGAAGAAATCGACGGTGACAATCAAACCAACTTGTCTTCCTACCATTCTTCAGTTGAAACGCATCTGTCGTTCCATTACAATATGGACAAGCTAATCTCCCATGTGTAGTCCATCCAGACAACATCCCATAGGCAGGGAAATCACTTATGGTCCACAAAAGCATCGCTCGCATCGTAAAATTCGTCTTCGTTGAACAGTCATACGTCCTCACCCCTGTTGACCACAAATCCTTCAACTCTTTTATCAGTGGTTGTAGGAAAACATCCAGGGACCTTTTTGGATGGTTCGGACCAGGTATTAATATGGTCAAGAATAGTAACTCCCGTTGCATGCACATCTCCGGTGGCAGGTTGTATGGAGTAAGAAAGACTGGCCACAATGAATATTGTCTCCCTGACATTCCGAACGGACTAAATCCATCTGTGCATAATCCGAGATACACATTCCGGATATTGCTAGCGAAATCTGGATGTACTTTGTTGAAATGTTTCCAGGCTCTTGCATCTGATGGATGAGTCATCTCACCATCCGTCTGAGTATGCTCGGCATGCCATCTCATCTTTCCAGCAGTCTGCTCTGATTGATACAATCTTTTCAATCTGTCTGTAATTGGTAGGTACCACATCCTTTGGTACGGTACCCTATTACGTCCCCGTCCTTGCGGCTTGAATCGTGGCTTCTTGCAGAATCGACATTCTTCTAGCTTCTCATCATCTCCCCAATAGATCATGCAGTTGTCGATGCAAACATCTATCATCTCCGAAGGCAACCCAAGACTATAAACCAGTTTCTGAATCTCATAATAAGAATCAGCAGACACATTGTCTTCCGGCAAATACTCTTTAAACAAGTCCGCCCATTCGTTCATGCAACTTTCAGGTAGATTGTGATCAGTTTTAATATTCATCATTCTAGCAGCTAACGACAATTTAGAGAGACCTTCTCTACAACCACTGTAAAGTGGTTGATTCGCCGCGCTTAACATTTCGTAAAACTTTTTTGCATCTATATTAGGTTCTTCATCTCCATCATGAGCTACGAATGCATCAGCTACCATATCATGAACCCTATCATAATCTACCATCTCCTCCTGCTGGTAACTATGTTCATTATGCAAATGATGATCAACCGGTTCTTTTTCCTGAAAATTGCTATTACTACTACTAGCTTCATTCTGATCATAATTAAAACCTTCTCCATGTTGAAACCAGATATAGTAATTTGCCGTGAAACCTCTATTTATTAAATGCTTCCAAACATTTTCACGGTTTGCCAGTTTCGAATTGTTGCATTTCCGACAAGGACAGAACATCTTACCACTTTCTTGGGCGAGCGGTGTTGAATCTGCTTGATGCATAAATGTCTCCAGACCCGCAAGGTATTCTTTCGTCACTCTCCCGTTAGCATCTCTATGCATATACATCCACTTCCGCAACTCGTAAATATTCCCGGAGCCAGCCATTTTTTTTCTTTCACGTTTTTTGTTGTTGGTGTGTTTAAAATGATGTTTAAACATCCATATTTATAGGAAAATTCGAATCTGGTAGTTGTAATTTTGCTATGAATTTACGACGAAAATTAATTAGGTGGGCAAAAAAAACGTGTAACACCTATAAAGTTGGTGGATTCAAAAATTTCCTCGCTAAATACACGTAAACTATTTCCTCGTAAATACCACGCAAAGTTTACGTCGTATTTACGAGGAAATAGTTTTTCCTCGTAAAATACTCGTAAAGTTACATCCACTTTACGACGAAATATTTTTGTCGTTACGTTACGAGGAAATAACGATGACTTTAGTTTTTCACGTAAATTCGTCGTAAACTCGACGCAAATTTACGAGGATTGTTTTTCCTCGTTAATTTTCGTCGTTAACCATGTGTTTTCTTGTAGTGGTACCTCTCCAACACCGAGTAATCGTTGAAGATCCTCGGCTGTAGGGCTTCGTAGATATTCATCTCCAAACAATAGTATTATTGCATCAGTGAAATTTGCCAAACATAAACGTGCTGTACTGTCACCAAGTCGGAGATATTCGTCATATGTATCTCCCAATTGACCATATGCCAGCATACGTATAGCTGCCGTACACTTTTGAAGTGGAGATAGTCCGTTCCTTCCGCAAGCACTTCGTCTTTGCTGAAAGTATGGAACTTCATTACTTATACGTTCCACAATGCGAAGGAACAATGATTTGTTCATTCGAAAACGCCTCCTAAACATTTCCGGTGGGTATGTAGGATTACCATTGAAATAATCGTTCCATAGCTGATTGTGTCCTTGTTCCCGATCTCTTTCGATATAAGCCCGTCTTTTGGACTTGTTGGGGTGACCATGAATCACTGAGTCGATGTAATTATCAACAACTTGGTCGACCATTTCTTCTAAAGCTTCATCAACTTCATCACTTGATGAGGAAGACATTGGTGGGTTTTTTTTTTCCTAAAAAAGAAAAGGAGATTTGTAACTACAATTTCATTAATTGTACATATTTCTATAATTCTATTATATGATCTTCTATCAAAATCTTTTTTTTTTTTTGCATTTTTCTATCATATTTTTAATTGTACATTTCTATAATTCTTTCTAATTTTCATAAACCAGATTTTCTTACCAATCTTTTTTTTTACTTCTTCCATATTTTATTTTAACTATAATCTCTTTCTAATTTTCATAATCCATTTTTCCTTAACAATAATTTTTTTTTTACTTCTTACCTTGATGACTTTTTCTTGTATGTTGTTTGTTGTTGAAGGTAGTTCCTCTTGTATGTTGTTTGTTGGTCACGGACTTCACTCGATCAAGAACATCCTAGTTGAATTAAGTTGTTGTAGTTTGTTGTATGTTGTTGAATGTTCGTTTTGTAGTGAGAAAAGAAACAAAAACAAAACAAACAAGTGCAAGAGAAACAAGAGCAAGAGAAGAAATGGAAGATAACTTTGATTAAAAAGCAGAGAGTAGAGACTTCATTTATATAGAGAGACATAGAGTTATAACATAGTACACCCGTGAACTGTTTTAGTACATCCGTGAATCAAGTTCAGAGTTACAACAAAAGCATAATACATAGAGAGACATAGTACATGAGTGACCTGCAGTGTAGAAAGAAACAAAACCTACACTTTCCCGTGAGTAAACCGCAAACAAACAAAGGTAACGACCACTAAGATTGACCTGCAACAACCTAAACTTCCAACCCGTGACCTGCAACACTGTCACCTCCAACCCGTGACCTACAAAAGAAAAGATAACATAATCAGTAAAGCAAAGCAAGGAAATACACATCAACTACTCAAGCAAAGCAAGGAAATACACACAATAGACATCAAAGCATTTCAGAGATGAGTTTATTCTTGAGAGCCACTTCATTATCAGAAAGTGTGTCTATGTTTTTGGCTAGCAAACGATCAAGGATCTTTTGTCTGGAAATGGTGTTTTTCTCAGCTAGGATGCTATGTATATGATCATAAGCTGCTTCATTTGGCTTCTTGCGTTTAGCAGCTTTGCTAGCCTTAACACCAGGAGGTCTAACCTCTTCCTCCTCCTCAGGCACCGCCTCCGCACCAGCTTCCTTCCTTTTGTCCTTCGTCTGAGAGTGTGACCTCCACTTCTGATCAAACCGAAGTTCCCTCCAGCAATGTTCAAGCGTGAACTTGAGATTGTAGTCATTGAAATAGATGTCATGCGCAGTCTTCATGACATCATTTTCACTTTGCCCACTCGCTTGCTCCTTCAGAGCGGTTTCATGGGAACCCACAAACCTGCAGACCTCTGCATTCACCCTTCCCCACCTCTGCTTACATTGACCCCACTCTCGAGGAAGGGAGCCAATGAGCTGAGGACTAGAATTGAAATACGCCTCAATTCTCTTCCAAAAAGCCCCTAACTTCTGTTCATTACTAACTATCGGATCTTTGCTGGTGTTTAACCAAACACTAATCAGTACAAGGTCTTCTTTGGTTGACCACTTTCTCCTTTCCGCTGGTTTAACTAACCCGGGTGAGTTAACAGCAGCCTCAGCAGAGTCAACGTCTATTGGACTACTGCTCTGCGAAGCTAATAGGTTAACAAACCCGGGAGCGTGAAGGGAAAAAGGGTCCATGTTTGAGGGTTTCGTGTTTTTGTTTTGGTTTGAGGGTTTCGTGTTTTTGTTTTGGTTTGGTGGAGTTACTATGTTTTTAAACAAGTTTTTACGTGTGAAAAGAGATAAAATTTAACTAACTATACCAACCAAAATTCATTACAGAACTACTACATAGTAATGAGCAGTCAATAGACATCAAATCAGGCGAAAAAACAGCAAGTTTTACGTTTCAAAAGAGAGAAAATTAAACTATCTCTACCAACCTAAGTACAATTCAACATTAATCACAGCAACCAACCAACCAACAATCAATGTGTCGATTTTATAATATTTACTTGTACTTCTAGTTCTCGTACTAGTTTAGTTTATGTCTAGTTCTAGTTCTACAAATCGTTATACTTTTGTTCTACTTCTAGTCCTACGTCTACTTCAATCCAGAGATAACAATGACCATTGATATAGTTTAGCTGACTCTAACCTTTCATTGTCAATCGAAGCAGACCTTCTCGAGGGAAAGGACCTGCACAGTGAGGTCATAGACCGCCTCATTGAGTGAATTAACCTGTTCCTGGACATGGCAAAAGTATAGGACATTTGTGTTAGTAACTGTATTACAAATACAAGGAAAAAAAATTTACATCATGTTTGACTAACCTCAAGTCTCTCAAACTGTTTACTAAGATTGGACACCCCGAACATCACCTACTCAGCCTCTTCCACCCGTTTAGTTAGCCTCTCGAGCTCCTCCTGCACACCTATCACCCAAGGCTGACGATAATGGAGCCCATCATCCTTGGTTATAACATCAAGAATGATCAGATATACAACTTACAATATAGAACATAAAGAATGATCAGATTATGATATACAACTTAAACTGAAGTTTAACAGAGGAGACTTTACCTCATAGTTTCTGCAGGTGAAGAACCGCTTCCCAGGAAGAGTGTCGTAGTCCTCCTTCCCGCGCACCTCGTTAATGAGTCTCCCACCACACGGACACCTTTTAGGAATACCGTACTCAGAATCCGCCACGAAACTTAACATGTTGATGTGTTCGTGTTGCTTCTTTGAATTTCTTCTATCTTCTTCCGGATCCATCTGTCAAATAAATCAAGATTTTGTCAAATAATTACTCGTAAACCACAATCACGATCTACAACCCTAAACCCACCACTCGATTTAACCCATAAAACGAAACCCATCACTCAATTTATAAACCCATCACTCACCCATAAAACGAAACCCTAATTGGATTTCAAATCTCAGAAAAAAGAACCCTAAATCAAAAAACAATCACGATCTACAACCCTTGATCGAACCCCATATATCGATTTAGATCCCTTACTCGAAACCCCCAATTTTTTTTTGAAATCGAATAATTGCTTCCCACCCCAAATTCGACCCAATAAAGCTATAAACCTACAAGGTACTCACCTACGCTCGTGGATAGAAGAGCTCGTCGTCGATTACGTGGAGAAAATCGCCGGGAATCGTCGTCGCACGAAAAGTCGCCTCTCACGGTGAAACCCTAGTTTTTTCAGAGAAAGGGGAAAATGAGAAGACACGACGTGGCCCGACTTTCCTCCTCCTCAACGCGGAACGCTTGACCAACCAACGTACGCCGCGTGGCAAAATCCGCCCCTTACGGGTTCATGCGCAAGGCCCGGTTCATCAAACTAATCGCATTTTTCTTTTTTTTTTAAATCTACCGGGCCTAAGATTTCGAGCCCACGAACCTGTTATAAACCGCTAATGCAGATGGTCTTAAAAGTTAAGATACGAGTTCTTATATTCCGGCAAGAAGGTGATAATGATGCTCTAAATACATTTTATTTTGCGAAATTTGGTAAAAATACAAAACCTTAGCGCCTTTGCGGCTTTCTCTCTATCGAGTCTCTCTTCCTTCTTCTCGCACTCGCCGTCCTCTTTGAATCACCATCACCACCACCACCACTACCGTCCTTGTTCATCTCTCAGCCATCTCCACCTCGTCACTACCTTCCTCTCCTCCTCTCAAGAGGTGAAGCGGCTCCATCGGAAGATTGAGAGTTGCGACAGAGGACGCTTCTTCTCTCTCCACCGGCGACGTCGCCGATGATTACTACGCCGTTCTTGGATTGGTAACTAATAATCAAAAGTTTGTTTGTATACATCCAAAAAGGTTCTGACTTTATATATCTCTCTGTTTTGGCTCTGTTTTTGAACAGCTCCCAGATGCGACGCCAGAGGAGATTAAGAAAGCGTATTATAACTGTATGAAGTCTTGCCATCCTGACTTGGGTGGGAATGACCCTGAAACCACAAACTTCTGCATGTTCATTAACGATGTCTACGAGGTAAAGCTTTGACTTTTGAATAAGTTTGGTAAGGTGTTTGTGTTTCAGTGACCCTGTCCAGAGAATGGTTTACGATGAGATCCATGGGTATGCAGTGACTGCTACCAATCCTTTTCTTGATGACTCTAGCCCGAAAGATCATGTTTTTGTTGATGAGTTTGCTTGTATAGGTAAGTTTCTTCAGATTCAGTTTCATTTGACGGAGGGTAAGGTTGATGATAATGTGTTTATTGTTTTTAATAGGATGCAAGAATTGTGCCAATGTGGCTCCGGATATATTTAAGATTGAGGAGGATTTTGGTAGAGCAAGGGCGTGTAACCAGCGTGGCAATCCTGATTTGCTTCAGCAAGCAGTTGAAACATGGTTAGCCTCTTGTGTTCTCTAACATGCTGCCAGTGATGAATAACTGCCACGAACCAGCTGAGGACAACATTGTACGTGTATCAATTGTCTTGATCTATTGCTATTTTGTTGTGTATGGACTCTGGTTTCTTAGTGATTGTATCTCAGTTGGTTTCTTTATACATTTTGGTCAGAAGTGTTTCAGATTTCTATTGATGGACTAACTTGTTCGATTAATATTTTATTTGGGTTTTTGACTGTGATGGTGAGACTTCTTGTGCACACGTGTTCTGTAGCCAGAGCCTCCTTAGCTTTCCTTCCAATATTGGCTTGGTGCAAGTTTATGCAAACTAATTCACATGTTTGACTCACATAAAGTCTCTGTCTGTCAATGATTAAATCTAGAGTTTAGGCTAATTGAACATGTTAAGGATTACTTTAAGAGAACCAAAGAGAATGGGTTCATCGATGTTAGGAACAGAAAAGTAAATTCTTTTCATCTTTTTAATTTTGTGATTGTTACAGCCAAAGAACATGGAGTATGGCATGGGTTAACTCCTTATCCTTTTTGTGTTGTAAAAAAGTTTGAATATAGAGTAACCGAAGAGAGTCAAAAGGATCGTCTCACAACCAATACTCATGAAGCATGTCTCCCAATTCATGAAAACTGCAGGTAAACTCTGCAATCATCTTACTCTATAAGGATTTGTGTCTTGGTTTCAGTATGATGGCTGAACTAATGGTTCTCTCAAAAATTTCCAGGGTGTTAACAGCTCATGGGTCAAATAGGATCGTGTATGTAATAGATGATCATGTTGATATCAGTACCAGTAACCCAGACACTGGGATATCAGCAGAAGAGTTGTCTTTAAATCGTCTTCTAAACAGTAGAGTTTGTTTTTGATGAAAACTGAGTTGTCTTGTTTTACTATTTTGTATTCTGATTTTGTATCAGAATGATGTATTGTTGGTGTAACAAATTTGTGTAGTTTGCTTCTAGCAGAATTCTCTTATAATTTTATGTAAAAAGACTGATATTGTAGTCTACTCAACATAAAGTTAGCTTGGTTAATATACTCGATGATTTGTATTTGTCATTGAGACTTTCAACATACACAAATTCAAAAAATAAAATAACATTGTCTTAGATCAAGTTCTGCCATTGCTATCATTTGTGGCACACCTAGGAGTATCTATAACCATTTGCACATAAGACTGACTCAAACCCCACAAATTCAACACAACTTTAATACATAAGACAACTCCAAAGCAATAAGACATCTCATAAATTCAACACACTCTCACAAAGAGCCTTTCACCAGCCATTCTCCGTATACAACAGGTAACTGAACCATTTTCTGTAAAAAAAATACGGTTTACATAATTAGCGAACAAATATTTCATGTTTGATAAAATTATAAACATAGACTTACAAATATGTCTATAATTATTAGCTAACAACATGGTCAAATCAAATGTATTATAGTTTCATAATTATAACAGATTTTTTTTAAAAAAAATCATTCAAACCCATTAGTATTATTTAACACACACTGTCAAACAAAAAAATCTAGAAAAAAATTAATGAAAAAATACAAAAATTCACTTTTAATATATTTTTCTATGTAGACTCCATTTCAGTCTAAGGAGATGTAGACGTTCTTTTCAGTTTACTAATGTGGACTGTCAAATAAGTCTACTCTTTGAGTTAGTTTTTGCAATTGCAAATTTTACGAGTTACTTTTTATATTTGAAAAAAGTTATGAATTCATAAAAGTAGACTTCCTTTTCAGTCTACACTTTAAAAATGTTAGTTTTTGCTATTGACCAGAATTCACCTATGATTCGACTTTCAGAAGTAGACTTCATATGCAATCTACATGTTTGACTTTTTTTGAAAGATGATAGTTTTGCAATTGACCATGTTTGACTTTCAACGAGTAGATTAAAATGAACGTCTACAAATGTGAAGACTTCGCATGAAGTCTCTTTCAAATTTGATGGGTTAGTTTTGCATCTGACTAAAATAAAAAAGTAGACTTTACATGCAGTCTACATTTTTTTTTCTAAGATCAGAAGACTGCATATGAAATCTACAATTTAATAAATTTTTGAATAATTTTTAAAATTTTTATTCAAACACAAAATGAACCTATTCAACGAAGTCAAAGTTTTGGTCAAATGCAAAACTGACCTTTTGTAGACTTCTCGGGCAGTCTACATTTTGTAGACATCCGGTGAAGTCTAATTTGAAAAGTCAAAAGTTTGGTCAAATGCAAAACTAACCTCTTTTACGTAGACGTTTTAGTAAGTCTACCTAAAATTTTATTTTTGTTGTCAAAGGTAAAGACGTAGACTGCTAGGGAAGTCTGCGTTACCAAAAAAAATATCTTTTGGTCAATTACAAACTGACTTATGCGTTGACAAGTAGACTGCATCGTAAGTCTACACATAGGCGTAGACATACAAAACAGTCTATTATCACGACACATATCTGAAAAATGACGAAAACGATTTAAATAATTACATTTTTCCAGTATAAAGCTTATTTCCAACCTTTTCAACCGTCCAAACTCCAAATATGAGCAAAAAGAAGCACTTTTGACGATTCACTGATGAAGAAACTCGAAAATATGAAGTTTATGATTATGAAAATGAAAGTCATGGGAGTTTTTTAGATGGAAATCTAGAGGAAATGAGAGGAAATGAAGATTTATTGGTTTAGAATGAGAAAAAAGTGGTTGGAAATTGAATTCTAGAGCTTAGCTCAAAAATGGTGATTCATGGTGGTTGAAAAAATTGATGATGATGGCATTATTGTAAATAAGATGAAATGGTTAGGATGTATTTGGTTTTTTGTTAATTTCGAAATTAATAAAAAATTAAATTATAATGGCAATTTTGTAAATAATTCAAAACATAAGGATAATATGGAAAATTCATTGATGAATAGTAATGACAAAAAAGAGGTTGGTATTAGGTTTGACTTAAAAAAATGGGTTGGTTTTGAAAACACCCTTCTTAGAATCATTAGAGAAATATGTTGGTTCATCTAATTATATAATAAGTTTTTTATTAAACTAACCAAAAACTCATTAGTAATGTTCTTTATTATTTCCTTAAATAAAAATTACTGAATTTTCTAATGTGGCTAAAATATATATGGCAATTAATGATTTTGAATAATAAGGATTTGATAAAAATTAGTGCATCTTCTATTATATTATTGTTTAATTTTAAACTACTAAAATAAATTAAACATCCACATTAACCATATAATAAAAATTTAGATTTTTTGTATATGTTATATTTTCATTTTTAAAAATGACTATAAATTATTAATACTGTTAAAAGTTTTACATTCAAAGTGATCCATGGTTTAAATTTTTTTTATCGAATAGAAAATAGACGACCCGCTCTCTCTCCGGAGCCCCCTTTTGTGCGATTAGGGTTTCCTTCCTGATCCACGCCATTGGCTGGCCTCACGCTGGTTGACGAGAACCCCTGTCTCTCTTCTGCCTGTTCTCATGGCTTCCCCCTCGCCATCCCGTGCTTCTCACCGCTCCACAGACCCACCAGATCCAGCTCCGCCGGACATAAGCGAAGCGCCGCCCTCTCCCTCCTCTCCTCCACCCTCCCCTGTCTCGCCGTCCAGCGCCCCTGTCGCCTTCCTCTCGCCGTCTGCTTCGTCCTTTGACGCGATTGCTCATCAGCTCCAAAAATCCTCGATTCCACCAGAGATTCCTGCTGCCGCCGCACCTTCGTATGCCGAGCGGTTCAAGTCTTCTCTCAGGAACCTCAGAAAAATATCCTCTCCAACCTATTTAGAGGATGGAACACCGGTGGTTCAAGCTCCGGAGTCAGTCCTTCTCTACACCTCAGATCTGTGGAAATACCACATCATTGCTCACTTCCACGGCTCTATTCCTCCAGCTAGAAAAATCTTCGACGACCTCAACCCAGTTTGGGGAAAGTTTGGGAAGATAACAATCTGCATAATCTCAGCCACCTCTTGCCTGATTTATGTCCCATCTGTACAGACAAGAGAGTGGGTAGTTCAGGTTGGTTATTGGCAAGCAGGCCACTGTGCTTTCTCCGCCTTCGCCTGGCCCCCTGACGCTAACCTCGCTCCTCAAGAACTTACCTCAGCTCCTAGGTAATCCTCAAGAATGTCCCTCCACAGCTTTATTCGCTAGACGGCATCAGTGTGATTGCTAGTGGAATAGGGGAACCTCTTCATACTGAACACTCTCACGTAGACCCTTATCACTTTGGAGATACAAAGGTTAAGGTGGAAATCGATTTGGGCGTTCTTCCTCCTGAAGTCATAGAAGTAAGAGACTCATTAGGTCACTCGGTGCGAATTAGAGCTCAGTACCCAAGGCAAGGCTACCACCAAAAGTGCTGTAACTGTGGTCGGTTTGGACATTTCTTAAACCGCTGTCCCCTCCCTCCTCAGAAGAAGAAACATCAAGAGAATGCGTTGATGGCGAGAACTCGTTCAGACATCGCTACAGTTAATACTAAAGTTTCACTTGAGGATAACAACCCTGATCAGAATCTGCACACTCCTCCGATAAATACTAGTAACTCAGGTCCAAGTAAGACAACCCTTCGTAGAAGGAAGTCTCGTTCCAGATCAAGAGCCAGGAACAGGGCCAAAAGCTTGGGACCCATTCATACACCAGTGCAGGCAACTAGCTCAGATTTGAACTCAGTGGAAAGTGAGGCTGACGTAAATGGAGAGCTGAACGGTCCTGTTATGAGTAACGGTGATATGAAGCAAGTTGTCTCAGAGGACGTCACGAGGACAGACATGGAGCCACCTATGTTACGTCCCGATATCTTGCTTGACTCAAACGAAGAAATCCCTCTAAGTAATGGCGACTCTAAAATATCAGAACATCTCGACTGCGAAGAAGATTTGAGTAATCAGTCGTCAGGGGAAGAAGTTCCATGGCAGACTAAACTCTCGAAGAAAGCAAAGAGGATACAAGAGAAAGGAAATCAGTGGCAGACTCCTGCAGGATCAGTATCAAAAGCTCTAAGATTCGGGTTTCGAGTTCAAGGGTCTTCCTTGGGTAAGAAACCTAAACTTTGAAAGCTCAGCTATCCTACCCTTTCGTTGTAAATATGAAGGTCCTTTCTTGGAATATTAGAGGTTTTAATAACTTAGATCGTCAGCGGGTAGTTAGGAGATGGATAAACTCTAATCAGCCTGTAGTAGGCGCTTTTTTGGAGACTCACGTTAGAGAAGAGAATGCCAGTAGTATAATTCAGTCAGTTGTGTCGGGCTGGAGGTTTGATGATAATTATCAACACTCATAAGGAGGACGTATTTGGGTGGTTTGGGATCCGAGTGCCTCGCTGATAGTGTATAAGCGCTCGGCTCAAGCAGTTACCTGTGGGGTTTTTGATAGGGCTTCGGATGTGTCGTTCACTGTCGTCTTTGTCTATGCTTTCAATACTACAATCCAGAGAAGAGAGCTGTGGGCAGAGATAGAGGAGACTTGCAATCTACCGGTAGTAAAGAATCTTCCAACTCTAATTTTGGGGGATTTCAACCAGATATTGACAGCCGATGAGCATTATTCTATAAATCCATTCACCCTTCCGGTCAGAGGTATGGAAGAATTTCAGGAGTGTCTATCTCGCAGTGATCTGGAAGCTAGGGGCAAACATTTTACTTGGGGAAATGGTCGCCCTGAAGATCCAATCCTTCGCAAACTTGATCGAGTTTTGGGAAATGAAAAGCGGAGGGATCAGTTTCCTGAAGTCTATGCTCTTTTTGACTGTCCCGGTGACTCCGACCATTCCCCCTAGTCTGATTGATCTAAATGTGAATCTAAGGAAAAGAAAGACTAGTTTCAAGTACTTTTCCTTTCTTGCCACTCATCCTAAGTTCTTGGAGGTTATCAGTACAGCTTGGGGTGAAGAAATACCAGTGGGATCAAAACTTTTTTCTCTGGGACAAAGACTTTCTCATGTCAAGAAAGCTTGTCGGAAACTGAATAAAGAGGGATTTGAGAATATCCAGCAAAAAGCTAGGGATGCTCTGGAAACTCTCCAAGACATTCAATCTCGTCTGTTAACACAACCTACAGATTCTCTGTTCGCGAAGAATTTATGGCAAGGAAACAATGGAGATTCTTTGAGAAGGCTGAAGGTATTTACTTCAAGAGAAAGTCTAGGATCAGATGGTTATCTCTTGGGGACGCCAACACCACCTTCTATCATAAGTCAGTCATTGCACATCAGGCTCGAAATGCAATAAAATATTTGGTGGGTGATGATAATCAACGAGTGGACCAAAAGGATGATATTATGAACCTTGAAGTAAGCTACTTTAAAGACCTCTTGGGTCAGGAGAATGCTGAAGTTCAACCCTTTTCAGTTGCAGAATTGAAGAGCATTCTCCCGTACAGATTTCCAAGTAACAGAGTGGATGAGTTTGTCTCGATTCCATCTGCTGAGGAGATTACCTCTGTTATTTTTGGAATGCCTAAGAGCAAAGCTCCAGGGCCGGATGGTTTTCCTATTGAATTCTTTTGGGAAGCTTGGTCTGTAGTTGGTACTGATACTATCGCAGCAGTGCAGGAATTCTTCTCCAGTAGTAGGATGCTCAGCAAATTTAACGCAACAACCATTGCCCTGATTCCAAAAGTCACTGGAGCAGACAGACTTAAGCAGTTCAGACCGATATCGCGTTGCTCTACCATATATAAAGTCGTAGCGAGGATCATTAAGAATAGTCTAAGCCGGATTATCCCTGACGCAGTGCAGTTAAATCAAGTAGGGTTCGTCCAAGGCAGGTTGTTATGTGAGAACGTTCTCCTCGCTTCTGAACTTGTTACAGATTTTGACAAGCCGGATGTTACTACGCGTGGATGTCTGAAGGTTGATATATCCAAAGCTTACGACAATGTGCACTGGGGATTCTTGGAGAATATTCTTGAAGCTCTATATTTACCCCCTATTTTTAGACGCTGGATCAAAGAATGCGTGACGACAACATCCTATAGCGTGGCCGTGAATGGAGAGCTTGCAGGATATTTCAGAGGTGGCAAAGGTCTGAGACAGGGGGATCCTATCTCTTCTCTACTGTTCGTTCTAGTGATGGATGTTCTTTCAAGGCTGTGAGACAGGGGCGCTTTGGATAATACCTTCAGAGTTCATCCACATTGCCAAGCTCCACTGGTAACTCATCTTAGTTTTGTCGACGATGTACTTGTGTTTTTTGATGGCTCAGAAGAATCTTTAAGAGGCATCATTGGTATCATGGAGGACTTCAGAAAGGTCTCAGGCTTGTCAATGAACCACGAAAAAACAGAGTTACTGTTGGATGCAGGAGATAATGATCATTGCAGAGATATGGCTAGAAGTGTGGGTGTGACTCAGGGATCTCTGCCTGTAAGGTATCTGGGAATCCCCTTATCTGCGAAGAAAATGAAACAATCAGACTACCAACCCCTCCTCGATAAAGTCACTTCTCACTTTCGATCTTGGACTGTCAAACATTTATCCTTCGCCGGGCGTCTTATTCTGATCAGGGCAGTCATCTACACGGTCATTACATTTTGGGCCTCTATATTCATAGTTCCCCAAGAGTGCGCGGAGACTCTAGAGAGGATGTGCAATAGCTTCCTTTGGAAAGGAGTTGTGGGCTCTGCCAGAGGTGCAAAAGTATCATGGGAAATTGTTTGTTCCCCCAAGGAAAGTGGTGGTCTTGGGTTGAAGAGAATAGCGGAATGGAACAGAGTTCTTGCTCTCAAACTGGTGTGGCTAATCTTTGCGGATCGTGGGTCATTATGGGTGTACTGGGTTCGGGTTAATCTGATTGGTAGCTCAAACTTCTGGGACCTTGATCATAGACAACATGGCAGTTGGATTTGGAAAGCTATCTGCAAGCTTAGAAGCTTGGCCCGTCCTTTCATTGTCTGTGAAATAGGGTCTGGTAGAACAGCCAACTTCTGGAGAGATTCTTGGGCTCCGGTGAGACCTCTTATAGAAATCTTAGGACCAGATGGTCCTCGCATAACTGGACTTCCTCTTGAAGCCATAGTTGCTGATGGGGTTCGAAATGGAGACTGGTGGGTCAATGCTTCTAGATCCAGAAACCCTCTAATCTCAATGCTTAAGCAATGTCTACCCTCGATTGGAGAGACCTTCCAAGCTGAAAGTGATGATAGGTATGGTTGGAAGATTGGAGATCAGGCCACGGTATATAAATTTAATACAACAAACACTTGGAGTTATCTCTTTCCCCCTGGTCCTGAGGTCACTTGGCATAAGCAGATTTGGTTCACAAGTCACATTCCCAAGCATGCCTTCTTTACATGGGTTAACGTTTGTCATCGTCTAGCCACTAGAGACAGGATGAAGCGTTGGGGTCTTGACGTTCCTGCATCGTGTGTGCTTTGCTCTACCCATGAAGAATCTCGGGAGCATCTGTTCTTCAACTACATGTATAGCTCCACTCTATGGAACCATTTTCTTACTCGAGCGAACCTCCAGGCCCCTAATACCTTTGACGCGATCGTGATGTGGATGGCCAAACCCTCTTCAGACCCTCACGTCACTCTGATATTTCGACTCCTCTATCAAGCGTCAATGTACGCTATCTGGAGAGAACGTAACGCTCGACTTCATTCCTCTGTCCAGAGAACATCAGACACTCTCATTACCGAAATCAAAGACACTATCAGACATAGACTTGATCCCCTTTCAAGATCAACTCGCTTGAATTCGTCCTTAGCTTCATCATTAACCCCTCTTAGCACCTGGTTTTCTCTTTTTTAGCAGGGTCAGTACCAGTTAGGTTGTCCATCATTTTTCTGGTAAGTCTTTTAGTAGTTTATAAGTTGTTTGTAAGTCCGTTGGGCATGGTTTCGGTTACATATGAAATAAAAGAAGTAGTTTATTAAAAAAAAAAGTTTAAATTTTTTAAATTTTGTGATCCATGATTTAAAATTTTTGTTATGAAAAAATACAAATTATTACAAAATCATGTAAGTAAAAAGTCTAATTTAACCAATTATCAATATTAAAAAATATATATATATATATATATATATATATATCATTTTAAATTAAACTATATACCATATAAAATACATAAATATTTTAATTTGGTTTTACAATATTGTAAAATATTAATCTATCACTACAGTTATTGAAAAAGTGAAGTCATTTCTATAAATTTTATTTGATTTCATATCTTGTAATAATCAATTTAATTATTAATATTTTTCAATAGATAGTACAGAAAATATTTTATATAATTTATACTCCGCAGTTTACATCATTTTATTTAATAGTACAAAAAATCATCTCGCAGTTTTATTCTACAGAAATTTCTTTTCCGTAACTTAATTATTGTATGTTATTCTGCAATTCAATAAATTGCAATTGTTTGCAGTTTTATTTGCAATTGTTTGACAATGTCTTCGCCTTTGATAAATCGTAAAAGACAAACGAGCAGCTAGTATTGGCCACAAATCTGCTATTTTGGATTTTGGTGGTTGAGTTTTAAATGACCTTTAATGCCGCAATATCATCAACATCACGAAGAGGGTAAATATTGAACCGTAATAGGAGTATGTTACTATATAGTAAACTGTTTTATGGAAGTTTTTCAAAAATTGGTTTTCTGAATTTAGTAAAGGAAAAGAGAAGAATTACAGGAGAAGAAAGAAGACTATATGAAGAAGAAAGTACGTGTTCTCGTTCAAAGAGATGAATGTTCAACCGGGGTGATCTGATAAACTTTCTACCACTCATGCTGTAGTTTTCTTTCCTACAGTTACAGCAGACCAACGAATATCATTAACAGATATTTTTTGGCTATAAAATCTGTGATTGAAAATGTCACACCAATATTAAATAAACTTTGTTTTGTTTAGAGAAATTGCAATGTATAACCATAAAAAATTATAATTCAACATATAACCATAGCAAGCACATGGCTAGAATATGCAATGTATATTTGTGTAATATTACTATGTAATAATGTGGGTTAATTTGCCTACTAGCCATATCTAGAGGAAATATTAACTAAATGACCATGTAATAACATGAGTGAAGGATAAGACAATTTGACACAAAATTGGATAAAATTTTCCTTCTCTGCGAGTGGGTTTGTGTTTTATGAAACATACAAATTGCATACTACACTGTATTTAATACCCAAATAGTATAGTTTAATAAATTTATATAATACGATGTGTATTATTCATTTTCTCCGTCTTGTTTTAATACTGCAAAAGATAATAAGAACAAGAAGGTCAAAGAAGAGAGTAAAGAAGATGAGATATAACAGGAAAAAGAAGAAAAAAAAAAGAAATAGAAAGAGCATGAAAAGGAGGAAAAAAAATAAGGAAAAAAAGAAGGGCAAATCTCCAAAATATCACATTTCTAAGTTTATATCACAAAAATAGCACTCAAAAACTAAAATGACCAAAATAGCACCTTTCTAAGTTTATCATTTGAAAATTTTAATTTTTTTTATTTTTCAAAATTTGAAATCTTATCCCCAAAACCTCATTTCTCAACTCTAAACCCTAAACCCTAAACTCTAAACCCTAAACCATAAACCCTAAACCATAAACCCTAAACCCTAAACTCTGAACTCTAAACCCTAAACTCTAAACCCTAAACCCTAAAATCTAAACCCTAAACCCTAAAATCTAAACCCTAAACCCTAAACTCTAAACCCTAAACCCTAAACCATAAATCCTAAACCACCCTTTAACTCTAAACCCTAAACCCTAAACCATAAATCCTAAACCACCCTTTAACTCTAAACCCTAAGTTTGTGACTTTTGATAAAACATTAAGTGCTATTTTTGTGACTTTTGACCTTGAGTGCTAGTTTGGGAACATAAACTTGATTTAGTGCTATTTTTGTCTTTTTCTCAAAATAGAATGAGGATAAAGTCAAGAAATAAACTGGAAGATGGGGAGAGGGTAAGGAGAAGATGGAGAAGTATGAGGAGGAAAATGAGAAAAAAAAAGATGAAATCAAAGAGAAGAAGGAAAATGTTATGATATACTATATTATTTTTATAAAACAAAATATTATACCATAATGTTAGTTAGAGAATTCTATGCAATGCACATGTGTAATAAAAAAGATGATAAACAAACAAAAAATAGTATTACAAATGCAAATAGACAAAATAGTGTAATATATAGATGAAATATGGTGCAAATTCTTTAACAACAATATAATTCTGAAAATACAATTACACATGTCCAAGACTATTAGATCAATATCTTCTACCCAAAATAATATTGGACACACATAAGAAAACTATACTATTCTATAACACAAATAGTATAGAATGTCCTAAACTCAATGGTTTTCTCCAATGCGTCTGTGATGTTTTCTTAAACTTTGAACACAACATACATTGATCTCAATGTCTTTTTTCTTTCAGTATCACGTCGTCCACCTCAAACTACCACCACTGTACCCTTGATTTTTCAGAAAAAAAATCGAACAAAACCTTCCTCGTAAACATTCGATCTG
Organism: Brassica napus; assembly: GCF_020379485.1. Lineage (NCBI taxonomy): Eukaryota > Viridiplantae > Streptophyta > Magnoliopsida > Brassicales > Brassicaceae > Brassica > Brassica napus. Next base: position 42,460,732 of record NC_063447.1, on the reverse strand, counting down.
AACAATGTCGTGCAAATACCGTCATATACAATTTCTTTTACATCATTATTTTTCTATTCTTATTTTCCGTACTATTTCTCTTCATCAGGTTTGTTGTTTTTCTGATAGCACGTGTCTAGAGTCAAAGGCAAATTGGTCTCTTTCTTCAACTAATTCCTTATATATTAATCATGGAGTATTACAACATGTTTTCGTAGCCACATGTCATCACAAGAATGATTCTTAGAATTTTTAGAAAAATAAGTTAGCATATATAAACATATACTATGTTTTTATTAAACTAACTATAAAATTAATTGATAGTATGCAAAAGAATATTTTTTCTTTCCTTAAATAAAAGTTACGGAATTACCTAATATGGACATATATATGATAATTAATGATTATGAATAATACATATTTTATAAAAAAATTTGTGTCCTCTCTCTTTTTTTTGTTTAATTTTATATTATTGAAAGAAATTAAACAATTACATTAAAGATATAATAAAAAAAATATTTTTTCTTATATGTTATATTTTGAATTTTTTAAAACGACTATAAATTACTAAAAATGGTAAAAGTTGTACATTAAATTTTTTGTAATCAATGGTTTAACTTTTTTATTGTTTAAGCAAGATATAAATGATCATATATCATAGAGACGGGCGTTTGGATACACCTTCGGGTTCATATCGGGTATTTAGGAGTTTTGGGTATTTCAGTATAAAGGTATAGAACCCGTTCGGGTATTTTTACAGTTCGAGTTGGGTTCAAGTATTTTATGTTCGGGTTTGGATATTTTGGGTCGGTTCGAATATTTAAATTTTGAAGAAAAAATAAATAAATTATTCATTGTTTATGTTTTTTGTATTTAAAATATATATTTAACTTAATTGGTTTTCTAATTTTTAAAAAGATTTAACTTTTAATAGGTTTGAAGATAAAACTTTAAAAATAGAAAGCCACTAATTTAGTTGCTGTTTTGAAATTTTAGATGCAACTTTTGTCAATGTAAGAAACAAGAGCTTAATATGTATTTTAAGTGAGCACTAAATGATTTTGTACATAATTATATGTATATTATCTTATTTTGAGAAATGTGCATCATAAGTATAAATTATTTTGAATAAAATGAGAAAAGTAAACTAGAAAAATTGGGTTAAGTATACTTATGTTTGGTTATCTTTGGATATCCATTCGGGTTCGGATATTACCCGTTCGGGTTCTGATATTACATGTTTTGGTTCAGATATCCAATCTCTCTGAATTCAATAACCGTTCGGGTATTTTGCTACTTTAGTTCGGATCGGATTCAAATACGGGTTCAGATATCGGATAAAATGCTCATCCCTAATAAATTGTATGAATATGAAGTCCCATTAATAGATATTCATATTATATATATATATATATATATATATATATATATATATATCATTTGAAATAAATTATATACTATATAAAAATATGTCAATTTCAAAATTTGCAGTGAAAAATTATTGAGATCTGAATATTTTAATTTTGAAATTTGTATTGAAAATCTCACGTTAAAATTTTTGTGATTAACGGTTTAAATTTTTCTTACAGCAAATATACAAATGTTAAAAAATAATATGAGTAGGAAGTGTCAATAATAAATAGTTATATTAAAATATATTATATATCTATGTCAATATTAATAAATTTTAATTCATACCATATAAAGTAAATACAATGATTAATTTGATTTATTTACCAAAAACGTGATTGTAAATTAACAAAAGGTATTGGTTTTGATTTGTGTGCTTACTCTAATGTATATACTTTTATGTATACAAATTTATTTTTTAAATAGGTGGTTTCTGATATCTTATTTAATCATAAATATACTCTTATGTCAGCCGCAAAACTTAATTTTTTTTTGTGTATATGAAATCTTAAAAATAACTAAAATAAGATGTAATACATTAACTCTTCAACAACGATGATATATTTAAGAGACCAACATTTGTATTCGTCATTTTAAAATCGATAAAAATTGCAGTGTTACAAAATGTTAAAATCATTTAATGAACAAACATTATTATAATTAAAAACTCGTTCAGTGCATACGCCCGGGTTATGTATTACATCATAGCACTTGCACCGTATGGTTATTTGTTGAATTATAAAAACAATTATGGCTATAGAGTCCAATTTCTTTTTCTCTTCGTTTAACTGATGTCAAAACAAAATAAAACCATGTTATAAAATAACTTATAATTTTATAGTATTGAGGAATTTAAATAAAAGCAAAATTTTATATCCGCAGGAAGAAGATAACACTGATAATAAGAGAGAATGTGTTATAAGAAAAAAGAGAGATGAAGTGTTTACAATTGATCGAAACGATCGTTTATATAAAAATGAAAAAAGTAGGATTTACTGTGCGTGCATAGTGAAGGTGGACTCCATTCAAATTTCTTTCACACGATCATTTCAATGATCGGTGCAGCTTTTGTTGACATCTTCTTTTTCACGTTTTACAACACTCCCTCTTGGAGACCAGTGTCGCTATTATATCTTGCTTAACGTGTTTGTTGCCCAATTAAAAACCTTTCTAGAAAAACTCAATGGGAAAAACCATAGTAAGGTAAAAAGAGTACAACTACGTAAGCTCCCCCTCGAATGAGCAGTCATAGATCCTTCTGATGACGCATTCCAATGTTATGGATATGTTGTCTGAATATCGAAGTCGGAAGTGATTTTGTGAAGAGGTCAGTTGCATTGTCGCATGATCAGACATATGTTACTTCAATCTCTTTCTTCTTCACGAGCTCTTGAGAGTATGAGAAGAACTTCAGATGAATATGCTTTGTTCTATCGCTTTTGATATATCCGTCCTTTGTTTGAGCAACACATGCTGCTTTATCTTCATATAGAATAGTTGGCTCCGTATTTTCGTCAATCCCGCTGCTTGAACAGATGTGCCGGCTTATTGATCTTAGCCATACACATTCTCTACTTGCTTCATGGAGTGCAATGATCTCAACATGATTTGAAGAAGTAGCCACAAGCGTTTGTTTCTGAGAACGCCAAGATATAGCAGTGCCTCCGATCGTGAAAACGTATCATATTTGCGATCGGGCTTTGTGTTGATCTGAAAGATATCTTGTATCTGCAAAACCAACCATCTGACCTTTTGAACTTTTAGGATAAAACAAGCCTAAATCAATGGTCCCTTGGAGGTAACGAAAAACATGTTTAATCCCATTCCAATGTCTTCGAGTTGGAGATGAGCTGAATCTTGCCAAAAGATTCATATCAAATGATATATCAGGCCGTGTACAATTTTCAAGGTACATCAGCGCTCCAATTGCACTTAGATATGGTACTTCCGGACCAAGTATCTCTTCTTTCTCCTCAGGTGGTCGAAATGGATCACTTTCAATATTAAGTGACCTAACGACCATCGGGGCACTAAGAGGAGTTGATTTATCCATGTTAAATCGTTTCAACACTCTTTTAGTGTATGTGGATTGGTGCACAAATATACCATTTTGTGAATGTTCTATTTGTAGGCCAAGACAATACTGTGTATGTCCAAGATCTTTCATCTCAAATTCTACTTTGAGATAGTCTGATGTCTTTTGTATTTCCTTTTGAGTTCCGATAATGTTAAGATCATCAACATATACCGCGATTATTACAAATCCGGATATTGTTTTCTTGATGAAAACACATGGGCATATAGGATCATTCACATATCCTTTTTTTTTTGTTAAATGATCACCGAGACGATTATACCACATACGTCCAGATTGCTTTAACTCATATAGTGATCTTTGCAATTTTATTGCACATAACTCTTTAGGCTTGGAACTTAATGCTTCTGGCATTTTAAATCAATCAGGAACTTTCATGTAGATATCAGTATCTAATGATCCATATAGATAAGCCGTAACAACATCCATGAGACGCATCTCTAGATTTTTATCAGCTGCTAGACTCATCAGGAATCTAAACGTGATTGCATCCATAACTGGAGAATACGTTTCTTCATAATCGATTCCAGGTCTTTGAGAAAAACCTTGAGCCACTAGACGAGCTTTGTATCTCGTAACCTCATTTTTCTCATTTCGCTTTCGAACGAAAACCCATTTGTACCCAACTGGTCTCACATCTGCAGGTGTGAGTACAATAGATCCAAATACTTCTCGTTTATTAAGTGAATCAAGTTTGGCTTGTATTGCATCTTTCCATTGTTCCCAATCATGTCTCTTTTGACATTCATAGACAGATTTTGGTTCTGGATCATCGATTTCTTCATTTATTTCACTTGACACAATATATGAGAAAGCATCATCAAGATCATCTTGTTCATTTCTATTCCATATCTTCTTATTATGGATGTAGTTGATAGAAATTTCATGATTACTTTCCGACTCATGATGCTCAACTTTCTCAGTATCCTCATTATTTGTTTCTTCCAAAATACTTTATGCTATTTTGGATGTGTCATTAATCTTGACATCCTTCTGTTTTCTAGGATTTTTATTCTTAGAACCAGCAGGTCTGCCACGCTGCAAGCGTGTTTTAGACTCTCGTGTATCGTCTGCTTTTCCTTGCTCATTTGATATTTTGATACAAGCAGGAGCATTCACGGCTGGTATATGAGATTTAGTTACCGTCTTGGTATCCGCAAATGCATCAGGTAGCTGATTAGCTATACTCTGTAAATGCATGATTCGTCGAACTTCTAGTTTAGACTCTTTAGTAGGAGGATCAAGATATAGTACCGAAGGTACACTCCATTTGATATCATTTTCTACATTTTTGTTTTCTCCCCTAGAACTGGGAATACTTTTTCATCAAAATGACAATTGGCGAAACGTGCCGTAAAAATGTCACAAATCTGTGGTTCTAAATATTGTATAATTGATGGAGAATCACAACCAACATATATTCCCAATATTCTTTGTGGTCCCATCTTTGTACGTTGTGGTGGTGCTACAAGCACATATACCGCAAAACCAAAAATTCTAAAGTGTGAAATGTTTGGTTCTCGACCAAACGCTAACTGTAGTGGGGAATATTTATGTTATGCACTCGGTCTGATCCGAATGAGTGCTTCTGCATGCAAAATGGCATGTCCCCATACAGAGGTTGGAAGTTTTGATCTCATGATCAATGGTCTTGCGATCAATTGCAGACGCTTAATTAAAGATTCAGCCAAACAATTTTGCGTATGAACATGAGCAACCGAATGTTCAACTTCAATTCCCATTACCATACAATAGTCATTGAATGCTTGGGATGTGAATTCACCAGCGTTGTCTAGTCTAAATCTTTTAATAGTATAATCAGGAAACTGTGCTCGCAGTTTGATTATCTGAGTTAGAAATCTCGGAAATGCCACATTTCGAGATGATAATAGACAAACGTGTGATCATCTACTGGATGCGTCAATTAATACCATAAAATAGTGTAAAGATCCACAAGGTGGGTGTATAGGTCCACATATATCGCCTTGAATCCTTTCAAGGAACTTTGGTGATTCTTTATCGATTTTGGTTGGCGATGGCCTTACGACCAATTTTCCTAGAGAACATGCAACACATGTCATTTTATTCCCTTGAGAAATCTCTTGGATTTTCAGTGAATGACCATGTGAACTTTCTATGATTTTACGCATCATTGTAGTGCCTGGGTGGCCGAGGCGATCATGCCATAATGTGAACTCTTCTGGGTTCTGTTTTACTACAAGGTTTGATTCGATCTCATCGATATAAGTATGATGTAGTCCCGAAGGAAGTTCTGGAAACTTTTCCAATATGTGTTTTCTGCCACATTTCTCAGAAGTTACATACATGTATTTCTTTCCATCCTCAGTTGCAGACTGAGTATCATATCCGTGAAGATACATGTCTTTAAAACTCAACAAATTTCTTTTAGAACTTGGAGAATATAGAGCATTATTTATGGAAAATTTTGTTCCATTCGGCAACGTAAAGTTTGCTTTACCAGTCCCTTGAATCACGTCTGCAGGACCTGATATTGTATTGACGACAATTCTTGTCGGTTTTATATCGGAGAAATATCTCTTTTGTCTCAAAATAGTGTGTGTTGTTCCACTATCTGGTATGCATATTTCATGAATCCGTTTCTTGGATTTTGCTCCATTAGCATTCTGATCCATTTCTGAAATTGTCATAAATATTAATAAAAGAAAACATAAAATTCATTCATATAAGGAAAAACACAATAATTATACATTAAGGTGATGTTAAAACGTCATTATTTGTTTAAAACATGAAATGTAATAATTATACATGAAAATATTGAAAACTATTCAATAGTCTTATTATAAGCATTTTGGCTCTCTTCAGGAGTAATCTAGTCCAGCTCATTAGCGAAGTCGGAAGCATCGAGGTACGATGTCCCTTCAAAGTTTTCAGTGAGGTTCACTTCTTTAGCTTTACCTTTCGTGGACTCTTGATATAACTTACAGAGATGTGGAGGAGTACGACAGGTACTAGACCAATGTCCTTTACAACCACATCTGTAACACACTGTCTCACGCTTCTGGGTGGTATCCTCTTGAGTTTCTTTACCCTTAGAAACTTGTCCGGATCTAACCCACTTGTTAGATCCTTTCCATTTGGGATTGTAAGTTTTTCCACGTTTGTTGTTGAAACGGCGAGCATGACCTCGATTGGTCTGGTTTCTCCTTTCCGAATTTTCTATCGCCGTAGCATTCACTTCAGGAAATGCTTTGGCTCCCGTAGGTCGGGAATTGTGGTTTTTGATCAGGAGCTCATTGTTCTTTTCAGCCAACATGAGCGCAACCATCAATTCAGAAAATCTCGTGTACCCGCATTTTCTGTAAATTTCGGGCAAGAAGTGAAGCTGTTTGTGGAAAGTATTGTATGTTTTATTCATCATTTCTGTCTCAGAGACAGGGTTACCACAATACTTCAGGAGTGAGACTATCCTCAGGACAGCAGAATTGTAATCCTCAACCTTTTGAAAATCTTGAAACCTCAGACTTTTCCACTCTTCTAGAGCGTGAGGGAGGTTGATTTGTCTCTGGTTATCGAACCTTTCTTTAAAACCTTGCCACAGTTCAGCTGGGTCTTCTATGCTTGCATAGTCGTGCGCTAGATTTTCATCTAAATGCTTCTTCAGAAAGATTATCGCTTCGGCTATATGCTCGGGTGGCGATTTGTTACCGATAACAATTGTTTCGGTTATCTTTTTCATCACTATATATGGTTTCACGTTTGTGACCCATCCGACGTAATTTTCGCCAGTTATTTTCAGAGCCAGGAACTGGAGTTTCTCGATGTTTGCCATTTGTATTTCTAAAACACAAAATAATATATTTTATTAGAATTTTGTAATTTTAAAATGAACCATTTATATTAATAATACATGCAATTACAAGGAGAAACAATGCATAGAAAAGTAAACCGACATTAAGCGTAAATTCTTCAGGAGCAAATTCTCCAATAAAAAGACCGTACATAGAAGCAAAAATAAAAATTGCACATAAGACCAAAAATATGCGAATCATCTTTCTTGCAATGAAAAACCGGAATGGAGCGATTTGAAAATATTTGAGAGAAGATGAAATGTTTTGGATGAAGTAAATGAGTAAAGTATGAGTGTATTTATAGATAAAAAATACTGTTCATAGCTGTTTGAAAAGGGGAAGATTTTTGAAATTTTTCTTTGTGACCGTTAGGATTAAATCGAGTGCACCAAAAATCAGTCTGAAAATATCATATTAAACAGTCAATCAAATCTATAAAATTTGATAAAAATTAATAAATGTAAAAATTATGGCAATAGAATATTTATCATATGACAACAAATCATGCGACGGCTCTGCCAGTCAATGCAGAGTAATAAATAAATTATACGGCGGTTCGGCCGACCAATTAACAATAAATAGAATATAAGGCGGCTCGGCCGACCAATTAACAATAAATAGAATATAAGGCAGCTCGGCCGATCAATAAATTAATTAAATTACTAATAAATAATATAGGTAATATTCCGGCCATTATAATATGATACAAATAATAGTAGAGGCGGTATACCGACCATTATAGCAGGGTATAAATGATACAAATAAATTTTATCGAATCGCAGAGTGATCGTGCTGATAACGTGTTATAAAATAACTTATAATTTTATAGTATTGAGGAATTTAAATAAAAGTAAAATTTTATACTCGTAGGAAAAAGATAACACTGATAATAAAAGAGAATGGGTTATAAGAAGAAAGAGACATGTTGTGTTTACAATTGAGCGAAACATCGTTTATATGGAAAGAAAAAAAAAAAGGTAGAATTTACTATGCATACACAGTGACTGTGTACTCCATTCAAATTTCTTTCAGGCTATCATTTCAATGATCGTGCAGCTTTTGTTGACATCTTCTTTTTCACGTTTTACAACAAACCAAAGTAAAGAAAAAGATGTAAAAGACAAAAGAAGATGAAACAAATTAGTATTCAAATAGTGAGATGTAGTTGGGTGCCGGGAAGTCTTCTTTAAATGCTCCACCGTTCTATGAGATTTTCTCTCACTCTCAGTCTTCACAGCTCAAGATTTTCTTTCTTATCTTCTGAAACTGATAAGAGTTGCAAGAAATGGCCGCTCAATTGCTTCTGCCTCGTCCAAACCCATTCACCAAGTCAGCCTCAGCTAAACTTTTCTTCACAGGTAATTGTACATTTGTACTTTTAATATGAACTCGTTTGTCAAAAGGATTTCTTGTTGTTTTTATGGGACTAGATTGTTGTTGAATCTCAACTTCAAAGTTCATCTTCTGATATATAGGGATATTTTGATTTGATTTGATTAGGTGATGACTCAACTCTGAAAAGAAAGTCAAAACACCCAACAAGAGTTTCAAATGGATTTAGCTTAAGAGCAAACGCAGCTTTTAGATCTAACCATAGCTCATCTGTTGAAATTCCAAGTCAATGGTACAATATTGTTTCTGATCTCTCTGTTAAGCCTCCTCCACCATTGCATCCCAAGACTTTCGAACCCATTAAACCAGAGGATTTAGCTCATCTTTTCCCTAATGAGATAATTAAACAAGAAGCAACACTAGAGAGGTTTATCGATATACCCGAGGAAGTTCTTGAAATCTATAAGCTTTGGCGTCCAACTCCTCTAATCAGGTTCTTGATCCCTTTTTCTTCTTCTTTTGCTTTTGATTATACTTGAATGTGATATATGAATAAATTAGAATAGTATAAGGATGGAAACAAATACAGAGGATTTGTTCCTCTTTTTTTTTATAATTTAAAAAATCTGAGTCTATCAGTTTAGATGACGTTTCTTCCTTTAATTTTAGAGCAAAGAGATTGGAGAAGCTTCTCCAGACACCTGCAAGGATATACTTCAAGTATGAAGGTGGTAGCCCAGCTGGTTCACACAAACCAAACTCAGCAGTTCCACAAGCTTATTACAATGCTAAAGAAGGTGTCAAGAACCTTGTAACGGAAACCGGTGCTGGCCAGTGGGGCAGTTCTTTAGCCTTTGCTTCTAGTCTATTTGGACTTAATTGTGAAGTAAAAAAAAATATTTGATTCTTGCCGTGATATCTTGAAAATTTAGTCCTACTTGTTAAGTACTTGTTTCTTTTACGCTATAGGTGTGGCAGGTGGCCAATTCATACCATCAAAAGCCATATCGCAGGCTAATGATGCAAACTTGGGGGGCAAAGGTTCATCCGTCACCATCGGATCTCACTGAAGCAGGTAGAAGAATCCTTCAGGTCGATCCATCAAGCCCGGGAAGTTTAGGCATTGCAATATCAGAAGCTGTTGAAGTGGCAGCAAGAAACGAGGATACAAAATACTGCTTAGGGAGTGTATTGAACCATGTGTTGTTACACCAGACGGTTATTGGAGAAGAATGCATAAAGCAGATGGAAGATTTTGGCGAAACGCCTGATGTGATCATAGGATGTACTGGTGGAGGATCAAATTTTGCTGGTTTGAGTTTTCCGTATATCCGGGAGAAACTCAAAGGCAAAATCAACCCTGTTATAAGAGCTGTTGAGCCCTCAGCTTGTCCTTCCTTGACCAAAGGAGTTTATGCTTATGATTTTGGCGATACTGCTGGATTGACTCCTTTGATGAAGATGCATACTTTAGGGCATGACTTCATTCCTGATCCTATCCATTCTGGTAACAAATAAACCTTAAAATCCAAAATCTTAGACATACTGAAGTGGAAGGCTTCTCCAGCTCACTGATTCTTGATTTCTTGAATTCTTGATTCTTGGTCTTACTTTCGGCTAATTTGTTATCTATGGTTTTTAACAGGTGGATTACGGTACCATGGGATGGCCCCATTGATCTCACATGTTTATGAACAAGGTTTCATGGAAGCAATCTCAATTCCTCAAACTGAGTGTTTCCAAGGTAGTTCTTAGTCTAACCACAATTTCTCAATTTAGGTTTACTAACTTACTCCCTTTTATATTTTGCAATGAAATGTAAATCCCAACTTTACCGTTGAATTTTCTTGCAGGGGCTATTCAGTTCGCGAGAACAGAAGGGATAATACCTGCGCCAGAACCGACTCATGCCATTGCTGCAACCATAAGAGAAGCTCTCCGATGCAAAGAAACAGGAGAAGCAAAAGTGATACTAATGGCGATGTGTGGACATGGCCACTTTGACCTTACTTCTTACGACAAGTATTTAAGAGGCGAATTGATAGATTTATCATTTAGCGAAGAGAGGATTCGAGAGTCTTTGTCTAAGGTTCCTCATGTTGTTTAGCTCCAAATTATGCCCCATGTTCCGAAACAGACGTGAAATAAGTTGGGCCAATTTCATGGCCTTTCGAATAAAGAGTGAAACAGGAATTTTAATAATGGACACAGTCTTTTCTTTTCTTTTTCATCACCGGACAGACCACAAATTACCACACACTTTTAAGATGATGATTGTCCAATATACCTTTGAATCACTACACTTTTGATGAAGATTTTGGAGCAACCATGGCTTGTTTTCAGGCTGGTCTTAATAGAGACATTCAAGATCGTCTAGAAATGCAGAATTATGATGACATGGATGAATTGCTACACAAAAATATCCTTATTGATCAGCAGAATGAAAGAAAAATGTTTCCTCGAAACCCATACGTTCATCCTCTAAGCCATCCTACGCAAAAGAAGAAAATAACTTTGCCAAACCGAAAGAAGAACCAAAAACTTACGGAGTTGGCAGAGATAAAAAAGGCTAGGACCAGTGAATCGGTCTAGAGATATGAAGTGTTTTGAGTGTCACGGAATTTGCCACTATGCCAATGAATGTTCGAACAAGAAGGTGATGATCTTGCTTGAGAATTTGGAGATAGAATCAGAAGAAGAACGACCATTAGCAGAAAGATATAAGGAAGAGATGGACAATCCGGTTCATGGAGAGTTACTTGTTTCTTGGAGGTTCACTACAAGAAAACACGCCGAATTCCGACGGAGGTTCCGACGGACATCAATGTCGTCGGACATTTGTGACGGATTACTGACCAATTTTCGACCAAATCCAAAAAAATGAAGTCGTCGGAATTCCGTCGGCCATTTCCGACGGAATTCCGACGACACAAGGGTCGTCGGAATTTTCCGACGACACAAGGGTCGTCGGAATTTTCCGACGACTTTTCGACGACATTCCGATAAAAAATGTAACCGTTGTAGTCGTCGGAAGTTCGTCGGTATATTCCGACGAATTTCCGACGACATTCCGATTAACAGTAAAGTCGTCGGAATTCCGTCGGAATTTTCCGACGAATTTCCGACGAACCATGTGACCGTTGCCGACAAATATATATGACCGTTGTATAGCCGTTTGAGATTGAACAATACCGACGGAATTCCGACGGACTGCTTTATATCCGTCGGAATTTCGTCGGAAAATCGTCGGAGGACCGTAAGCAATTTCCTATAAATACAACCCTCCTCATTCAACTCATTCACACTTCATTCTCTCTTCATTCTCTTTAGTCATAACAATTCCGTGAAAATCATGTCTTCAGAAGTTTATTATCGTTCGTGGATGGATAAACCTCATTTGGATCCGAACACCAATTTGCTTACGGAAGAATACGTTCAAGGGATTTGAGAATTCATGAGGCTTGTTCAACAGCAACCAGATGCAAAAAGTGGTATGTTAAGATGTCTCTGCTCTTCTTGCAATAATAATAAGGTTATAAAAGAATTTGATGTTTGGACTCATTTGTATATGAAAGGGTTTTCACGTAATTATAAAGTTTGGTACCTTCATGGGGAAACTGGTTATGAATATGGTAGTACTAGCGAACCTCAGCCTGTTAGTGAACTTCAGCCTGATATTAGGTTAGAAGAATCTAGAACGGATATAGATTATGGTGTAGGTACTGAGCAGATGGTACATGATCATTATAGAGGGGAAGAACCAAATCCCGAATCTAGGAGATTTTTTGACATGTTGGATGCAGGAAAACAACCCTTGTATCAAAATTGTAGAGATGGTCATTCAGTCTTATCATCTGCAACTAGATTAATGGGTATTAAGACAGACTATAATTTGGCTGAAGAATGTATGAATGCGATTACTGATTTTGTCAAAGGTATTCTACCTGAGGATAACCTTGCACCGGGTTCATACTACGAGGTTCAGAAACTTGTTGCAGGTCTTCAACTACCGTATGAAGTGATAGATGTATGTATTGACAACTGCATGATCTACTGGAGAGCGGATGAGACACGGAATGTATGCAAATTTTGTGGGAAACCTCGTTATCAGGAGACGAGGGGAAGAGTTCCGATCCCATTCAAAAGAATGTGGTATTTGCCTTTGACGGAAAGATTGAAGAGGTTGTATCAGTGTGAGCGCACAGCAAAAGCAATGAGATGGCATGCAGAGCATTCCACAAATGGTGAGATTAGACATCCTTCAGATGCAAAGGCTTGGAAACATTTCCAGTCAACATATCCAGAATTTGCGGAAGAGAGAAGAAATGTTTATCTTGGATTATCTACTGATGGTTTCAGCCCATTTGGAAAGCATGGAAGACAGTATTCTCTATGACCAGTTATTGTGACACCGTACAACTTACGGCCGAGCTTGTGCATGCGACGAGAGTTTTTGTTTCTCTCAATTCTTGTCCCCGGGCCAGATCATCCTAAAAGATCACTAGATGTGTTTCTTCAACCACTAATATATGAGTTGCAACAACTATGGGCGCATGGTTTTGAGACATATGATGTTTCGTGCAAAGAAAACTTTCAGATGCGGGCAGTACTTATGTGGACAATAAGTGACTTTCCAGCATATGGTATGTTATCTGGATGGACAACACATGGGAAGCTATCATGTCCATATTGTCAAGATGACACAGATGCTTTCCAACTAAAGAACGGAAGGAAAATGTGTTGGTTTGACTGTCACAGACGATTTCTACCACCTGATCATCCATACTGCAGGAGTAAGACTTCGTTTACGAAGAACAAGCAGGTGTTTGATGGTCCACCTGAGGAAGTTACTGGGAAAGATTTGTTGAAGCAGTTTAGGTATTTTGATGCAGAAATGACGCCAGATGTAGGTGGACATGAAAACATTCGAGTCAATGCGGTTGAAGAGCTACATAACTGGCACAAAAAGAGTATTTTCTGGGATCTGCCATATTGGGAGAGTCATCTATTGCAGCATAATTTAGATGTCATGCATATTGAGAAGAACTTCTTCGATAATCTGATGAACACAGTCCTTAACATCCAAGGTAAAACGAAGGATAATTTGAAGTCAAGGTTGGATTTAGTCGATATTTGTGATCGTTCTGAACTTCACGTTGATGAGAACGGTACAGCCCCTTTTCCCATTTATCGGCTGGATGGTGCTAAAAAAGAAGAGTTCTTTGATTGAATTACAGATAAAGTGAAATTTCCTGACGGATATGCATCAAATTTGGGAACTGCGTTGATATAAGCAAAGGAAAGTTTACTGGCTTGAAGAGTCATGATTGTCATGTAATTATGCAGCGCCTCCTTCCGTTTGCTTTTTCAGCATTATTGCCACGTAATGTTCATGAAGCAATTGCAGGTATATTATATTTTTACAATTTAATTTATTTTTATATTTAACAATTATGCTTATAAAAACTTAATACTTACGAAAATTATGTCTTTTATCTATGTAGGGATTAGTGTTTTCTTCCGCGACTTATGCAGCAGAGTAATGACTGAAGAGGGTATTAATAATTTGAAGACAAACGCACCAGTCAGCATGTGCAACCTTGAGAAGATATTTCCTCCATCATTCTTTGATGTAATGGAACATCTTGCTATTCATCTCGCAAGAGAATTGGAACTTGGTGGTCCTGTGCAGTACAGATGGATGTATATTTTTGAGCGTTATATGCATCATCTGAAGAAGATGGTCAAAAATCAAAGCAGGGTGGAAGGATCTATAGTGGCACAGGTGATCAATGAAGAAACTGCAATCTTTGCTGAAAATTATTTTCCACCAGAAGTGCATACAAAACACCGAAGACCTGCTCGGCATGATGATAGAGGGGAGAGAGCAACATATCATGTTACTGTCCCAAGCATGTTCAAGGAAATAGGACGACTTAGTGGAAAATTCACGAAGCGGAGACTTACGGACACTGAGCACGCTCATTTGCAAACATATTTGCTCACCAACTGTGAAGATGTTCTACAATATGAGAGGTAAGAATATTTATTCATTTATTGTTAGATTAATATTCAATAAATTTATTTCATATTGATAATATTTTTGTATATAGTGCATATATGGCGAAGTTGCGTATGACTCACAGGCATGCAACAGAAGATGAGCTTCGACAACTTAGAGATAACGAATTTGCTGCGTGGCTTCGTAGTTATGTGAGTCATATATCATATTACCCTATGCAAATGATTAGTTTAAATTTAATATATATAAACTAATTAACTTTTCAATCATATATGTTTTTAATTTATAGGTGAATGATGGTTTGACCAGAGGTTTTGTGTTCGATGATTGGATACGCGAATTTGTGCAGGGACCAAACTATGTGGTCAAATCATATCCTAAATTTTGTACGCGAGGATATGCATTCACAAGGAAAGGTCATTCTAAGACAACATATGATGCTGGTGTTTCATCTTCTTCTGGTGACGATGTCTACTACGGCAACATAAAAGAAATATTGGAAATCCAATTTCCTGGAATGGTTGGATTGCGTTGTGTAGTATTCTATTGTGATTGGTATGACACCACCCCAGATAGAGGAGTGAAGATTGATGCGTTTGGTGTTACATCAGTTCATTCGCGGCGGAAACTTCAATATTATGATCCCTTCATTCTTGGTTCGCAAGCTGATCAGGTATGTCAATCTATTCATAATTTTTTACCAATATAATTAATTAATGTTATATATTTTACTAATACTTGTATAATTGATATGTATAGGTGTGCTACATCAGTTACCCTCGGGTGACGTACAGAGACGATCCATGGGTTACTGTAACGCAAATCAACCCAAGAGGACGAGTGGATGGAACTTCTGATGATGATGAACCATTGCAACCAGAGTCTACCAGCAACGCCCAGACAGTTGAAGATTTGGAAAATGTTCAACTCGTTGAGAATTTGACTGTGTTTGGACATGATGCTGTCGTACATTCAGAGCCAGAAGCCGAGGTTGGGGAGTTTGATGAAGATTCAGAAGATTCTGATTAGTTTTTTTTTTTTTTTTTTTTTTTATTGGTCCGTCGGAAATCCCTCGCAATATACCGACGACATAGCGACGACATTGGGTTTCATTGAAATTTGGAAAGGTCGTCGGTAATTCGTCGGAATATATCAACGACATTCCGACGAACTGGACAAGTTCGTCGGAATGTCGTCGGTATATTCCGACGAATTACCGACGACATGTGTTTCTATAAAATTTCAATCATAAAAATCTATAAATTTAGATGCCAAAACTATGAAAATAACACATAATAAGTGTTTAGTATAGTATTAGATCGCAACCGTTCAAATATAACAACTCATTAAAATATTTATGTATGCATTTCATTGTTTTCAGAACATCTCATCTTAACATTATATACTTATACAATCATATTCATATAAGCTTACACTACAAAAAATGTTGTTGTGTAAAATCGTGTTATAAAACATTTTTATTGTTAAATCTTTATGCAAATACTATATATATTATCAAAGATTTGGATTTTGCATTTATAAACTTGAAATCAACACCCTAAACATTAAGTCGTCGGAATTCCGTCGGAATATACTGACGGACACATTCCATCGGAATATACTGACGGACACATTCCGTCGGAAATTCAATTTGCCCGGGAGAACCAAACCGCTTGAAAATTTTCGCGAATCGGCATTTGGTATATTTTAATTATACCGACGGAATACCGACGAACCCGTGTCTGTCGGAATCTTCAGATATAATAACCCTCCTTCTTCCTTCTTCGTTATCTCCGCCTCTCTCTCAAAACCAACTCTCTCCGGCGATTTCTCCATCTCTCCGGCGATTCCGGCCCTTCTCCACCTCTCTTCACCGGCGAATCCTCTTCTCACCCTCATATCTCTTCCCCAAGCCCCAAATCATGTAAGAATCATCCCAAACCTTCTTTTATATCAATTGTTTAGGGTTTTGGAAGTTAGATCTCGGATTTTAGGTTGTTTGATTGAAAATTTTAGGATTAAATGGATAGTTTAGGATATATAAGTTAGGATTGTTGTTTGGATTGTTGTTTTACTTTTTTTTGGAACATTTTTTGATTTTTAAAAACATTTTTTGATTTTTAAAAACGTTTTTTGATTTTTTAAAACGTTTTTTATTTATTTTTAAAAACGTTTTTCAAGTTTCCAGTAATGAAATATATATAATAAAACGTTTTTAAAATTTTTTAAAAATATTTAACATCATTTTTCTATATTTATAAATTTTTTATAATTTTGTATACATATATATATATATATATATCATGTATAATAAAAATTTTAAAATTTTTTATAATTTTTTATAAGCTTCCACTAATAAACTATGTATAATAAAACGTTTTTTTAAAAAAAATTATAAATATTTAACAACATTTTTCTTCATTTATAAATTTTGTATAATTGTGTATACATATATATATATATATATATATATCATGTATAATAAAAAAATTTAAAATTTTTTATTAGTTTTTATAAGTTTCTAGTAATAAACTATGTATAATAAAAGGTTTAATAGTTTTTTTTAAAACGTTTATTAAACCTTTTGTAAATATATAAATGAAAACATTAAAAATAGAAATGATTTGAAATTATGTTTGATGTATTAATTTTTTTTTTAGGGCCGAGGATGAACTCCGCCCCGCAGCCCGTCTTCGACGTAGTTCGGTGAGCAGTTCCCGTGCATCGGGATCGTCTCATGACTCGGTTCCCGCATACATTCCCGCTCCAGCTCCCGCTGCCCCTCACGCTGCTGCTCAACAGGATCCGGGGGTCATGCCGGTTCATCTATTGGTTCAACAACCAGGTCGAGAGCATCTCCCGGTTCTCCAACCCAACCCACGACGAGGCCATAGCACTTGGTTAGTATTTTTTTTATTTGTACCGTTATGTTTTTTCCTTTAATTAACTTGCTAACTTGTATTTTTTTTAAAGGTTCACCAAGTCGAAAAATGGCATTAGCCGGAGCATCAACCAGATGATGTACTCCATGTAGAGGTGTCAAATGGGCGGGCCGTCCAATGGTTGCCCATGTCCATATACAAACGGGCTTAATATGGACTAACCCATTTTTCCCATTGGTTTTTATTGGACAAAATGTGGAAGACCATTAAGAAAATGGTCTTTGTTGGTTTTGGGCTTTATGGACGTGGACTGTCCAATGGTCACAAAACCTAAGGTTTCTAAAACTTAAGTTTTTCTGCTAAAATCGTAAAATCGATTTTTTCGCTTAAATTTTGATATCAAATTTTTCCGCCAGAACCAGAAAATCGAGATTTTCCGTCAGAACCGCAAAATTGAGGTTTTCTTCAAAACGCAAAATCGAATTTTCCCGCCAAAACCAGAAAATCGAATTTTCCCGCCAAAACCAGAAAATCGAATTTTCCTGCCAAAACCGCAAAATCGATTTTTCTCGCCAAAACCGAAATTGTTGTACTTATGAATTTATGGATGAATTTTAATTTTATGAACTTGTATATGTAATTGTAGGCTTATAAATTAAAATTTTCTTATATGGTCATTATGAACCCCATGGCAAAACCGAAAAATCGAGTTTCTCTGCCAAAATCAGAAAATCTAGTTTTCTGCCAAAACTGCAAAAATGAGTTTTTCCGCCAAAACTGCAAAATCGAGTTTTCCCATCAAAACTGCAAAATTAAGTTTTTCCGCCAAAACTGTAAAATTGATTTTTTCCGCCAAAACCGCAAAATCAATTTTTTCCGCCAAGACCGGAATTGTTGTACTTATGAACTTATGTATTGTTGTACTTTTAAATTTATGGATGAATTTTAATTTTATAAACTTGTTTATATAATTGTAGGCTTAAAAGTTAAAATTTAAAATTTCTTATATGGTCATTATGGACCCCATGGCAGCCCATGAAAATATGGGTGTTAGTGGGTATGGTTCTTAATGAACATGGTTACTCTCTGTCCGCAAACAATAAATGGACAAATGGATATGGGCTAATGGACATGGGCTAGCCCAGTTTACAGCTCTAACTCCATGCTCCGTTTTGGATATCCAAAGTGGAGTGTGATCCCTTCCGACGAACGAGAGTTGTTGTTTCGTCAGTTTGCGGTATAGTAACTCTTTATTTTTTTAAAGTTTTTACATTTTTTTAATATATTTACTTATTAAATTGTGTTTGTTTTGTAGCAAGAGTTCAACTGGCACTCCGATCTTACGGAAACAGTCCGTAAGAAATTCAACGAAAAGGCCATGGACTCTTATACAAAGCAGATAAACGCGTGGAAGACAGTTTGGCAGGAGAACAAGAGGCCACGGTTCATCAACGGGGCGGCGTGGGAGCAGTTTATAGCTCATTGGGAGAAGGAAGAAACTGCAGAGACGTCTTCTAGGAACTCCAAGAACCGGAAGAGCGATCGTGGCGGGAAAGGTATGTATGTGCACAACCTCGGCGCTTGCTCTATGTCTACTAAGGAGGATGAACTTGTAAGTTTTTTATTATTATTTATCTTTATATTTTTTAAATAAATATTTTATATATTTCTTGGCTAATAATGGCGGTTTTTTTAGATCGAAGCAAATGACGGTAATCCCGTTGATCTTCTCCAACTCATTAAGGTGGCTCACACTAACAAGACGACGGGTCAAATTCAGGACCCCGTGATCAAAGGTGTCGTTGATTTGGTGGAAGCTGAAATAGTTTCTCAATCTCAGCCTCTCTCTGATGACGGCGACTCTACGGGAGCTTCAACCAACTTGTCTCTATTGCAAATAAATGAGATGGTTGAAAAGGTAATTTTTTTTATTAATATATTTTTTTTATAATGTCGATTACTAACTTGTCCCTATTTACTTACTTTAAATATTTTTGTAGGCGGTTCCTAAAAGGAAAGGAGGCCGTTTAGTTGGGTTGGCCCGCCGTGCTTCTTCGTATCCGGCATCTTCTTCGCAAGCTCCGTATGCCGATCCCATGATTCTCGAGGAGCTACATGACAAAGATGAACGGATTGAGGCATTAGAGGAGCAGAACACCACTATCCTTTCGGAGAATGCCACTATCCGTTCGGAGAATGCCACTATCCTTGCTGAGTTGGCATCCCAGAAGAAGTTCAACACCGAGATAATGCAGAAGCTAGATCGCTTGATGTCTTCGAGTTCTTCTTAGTTTTTTTCGGCTTTTTTAAACTTTCGGAATGTTTTTTTTTTCTATTTCAGTTTGTATGAATTTTAAACTTTCTGAATGTTTTTTTTCTATTTCGGTTTGTATGAATTTAAATTATATAATATTATTAGTTTTCAATTTCTGATTTTTTTAATTTATTAATATAAAAAATATATAAAAATGCAAAATTAATTCGTTTTAAAAATTTATATAATTCGGTACATTCCGACGGACAATGGTCGTCGGAATATACCGACGGACAAATATCCGTCGGAATGTGCCGACGAACCAATTTTCCTCGGAATATACCGACGAACAAATATCCGTCGTTATATTCCGACGACCATTGTCCGTCGGTATATTCCGACGCCCAAGGTTCGTCGGAATACACCGAGGAATCCACTACGTCGGAATTGTCCGAGGAACGTTCTCCGTCGGTACATAATTTTTCCAATGAACTCTGGTCTCGTGTGTCCGCATCGTAATATCGTCGGAAGTTCGTCAGAATGACATTTCTCGGTATTCGTCAGAAAGTCGTCGGAAGTTCTGATGAAATTCCGACGATTTTTTTTTTTCCGACAAAATGATACCGACGGACAGGTTCGTCGGAAATTCGTCGGAATCGGTCTATTCCGACGAATTTCCGACGATTTCGGCCATCATAATCCCCCTGTTTTCTTGTAGTGGTTGTTAAGTGTTCAATCCAAACCAGAGGAGAAATATAATCGTGTGAATCTATTCCACACATGATGTCAAATGCATGATAAGTTTTGTAGTTTGATTATTAATGGAAGGAGTTGCACCAATGTGGCGAGTATGTCACTGGTCGAGAAACTCAACCTTAAGGTCCTGAAACACCCAAAGCCATATTCTCTTCAGTGGAGGAGAAATAAGGGTCAATGATCAAGTAAGGGTTCCTATCACCATTGGAAGATACGGTGATGAAGTCTTTTGTGATATTCTACCAATGGAAGTTGGAAACATTATGTTGGGTTGACATTGGCAATTGGACCGTAAGGTGATATATGATAGGTTTACAAACAAACACTAGTTTGAGCACCAAGAAAAGACGATCACTCTCGTACCTTTGTCTCTACATGAGGTACACCTCGACCAGGTTCACCACATGAGGTACACCTCAATTTTGGTCGAACCGTCTAACAATGCTACCATGGTCGAACCAGATGAGTATACAACCTTGGATGAGCCATTCAATGTCTTGTTTGAACTAGCCGTTAATGCCAACATAGACGACCCACTTGACGATGGAGCATTGGACGAGATGGGCAAGCCCGAATGGACGAAAGAAGGAGTTGGACAAGGGACAACTGGATACGATTTTGAAATGGACATAAATGGAACTAATGCTCAAGCAAACATGCATAAGAAACATTTCAAACAAGTTGGAAGTGATGTGGATCGGGTCAAAAACAAAGATGGTCGATTCAACCCAATATCTGCCCAAAAAAAAATCATTGATCAGATTGAAAAACCATTTGGTTTCTCTATTGGGCCAATGACAAGAGCAAAGACCAAATAGGTTAAGGAACCTATTTTCTGGCAGATCCATTCGGTTGAAGGCGAGGAGATGGTCTTTGGTCGAAATAAAGAAACCAAGTCAATCTTCAACATCTCGTTCTACTAACTTGCCTAGTATTTAGCTTAAGTCTTTGCCTAGTTTTCTACAATTCTTCTAAATGTTTGCATGTGTTTCTTTCTTCTACATATATTTTTGTACGAATTCTGTTTAAATTCAATCATCATTTTTATCAATCTTTCTCTTAACAAATTTGGTGTTCATTTTTTTTTGCGAATAACTTGACTGTGAACATCTATGAATCCAGAAAAATCAACAACCACTCAAGTCGGCTTGGTGTGTCATATCCACGAACAAGAAAGTTGGTGAAACAAGGACAATCCACAATCTTTGTGTGACCTAATCGATCATTCTATAAACCTAGAAGAAGCTAGTAGCTATCCGGTCATATATCTATAATCATTTGACCATCAGTCTATTAGACCATTTATTTATTTTGAATTAACCAAAAATAGAATAGCCTTTTCTAGAGAGGACTGCCTCAGTGGTAGGGCTGGTAAAAAAACTCTGAATCCTAAGAACTTAACCAAACCAAATCCTAAAAAATAGTATTGAATCCGTACTGAAATGGATTAAATATCCGTGTGGTTTCAAAATTTTTGTATCTAAAAAACCAAAACCAAATCCGACCCGAATCGAAATATATCGGATACCCGAATTTATCCGAAATAGATTTATATACCTAAATATTTTAATGACTTTTTAGATTTAATGTATATTAAAAACATCCAAAATATATAAAATACTTTTAAGTTATCCAAAATACTTGAATATATATATATATATATATATATAAATAGTCAAAATAAATGACTAAAATATACTCAAAATACTTGAAATATCTATTGATTCTCTATCTAAATATTCAAACCAAACCGATTTATATGTTAAGTTTAGGTATTTTGACATATGTTATTCATATTTATATGTAATACTCCCTCTGCTTCATATTAAATGTCATTTTAACATTTTGTTTTTGCTACAAAAAGAGTGTCATTTTAGAATTTTAATGCAACTTCCAACTTAATGTTAATTACAAATGCATTGATTTTATAAATAATTTCATTTATCTCAAATACTATTGGTTGAATATGTGTAATTAATAAGAACTTAAATGCATTTCAATCATTTTCTTAATTTGTGTGAAAAATGTTAAAGTGACATTCTTTATGAAATGAAGGAAGTATATTATTTTGTTTATATATTTTTAAAATTTTAAAGTATATAATAAATTTAAAATTTTTAAAAATAATTTAAATGAGTTATCCAAATCCGAACCGAACCCACAAAGATCCGAACCGAACCCAGACCAAAATTTCAAAATACCCGAATATGGCTGAAATCTTTGACCCCGAAAATCCGAAACCCGAATAAATCCGAACCGAACCCGGATGGGTACCCGAACGCCCACCTCTTTAGTGGTATTAGAAATGCTCTAAAACATGTGCAAAGTGTTTTTCTGGAGGTCGGTTTTTGATCATTTTAATCTATTTTTCTTACAACAAGATATTCACAGACTCATATTGACTCTGTAAACCAAATCCGTAACTCCGCATCCATGTGAACGACGTAAGACTGATCATTTTAATCTATATTATTAAAACTAAATTACTTTTTGTTACTGTTTGTAAACATAAATAACAATATAAATGAGAATTGTTTGGAAACATGAATAACATCATAAAAAAGTATAGTGTCTTTTTAATAATTTTATTAATATAATTACATTAATTGTATTTCCGCACTTCACTTAGTTTAATAATTTTATTAATTATATTAGCTTAACATTACACACATCATTAGTTATATATTACCATCATAATAATAGTGCATATTTTTATTTATTAATTAATCAACGTTAACTTTGTGTAAATTATAAAATAAAAATGTAAAATAACTGGGTTTTGCATATGGTTAAACGTTTGGTTTATTTTATTTTACTAATTTTTTTTTATTTTAGTTTTAGTCAGTGGAAAATTATGTAGCCAAAAAC
The DNA here is from genome assembly GCF_020379485.1 of Brassica napus. Classification (NCBI taxonomy): domain Eukaryota; kingdom Viridiplantae; phylum Streptophyta; class Magnoliopsida; order Brassicales; family Brassicaceae; genus Brassica; species Brassica napus. The sequence continues at coordinate 42,437,304 of NC_063447.1, read as the reverse complement.
ATAATTCAAATACATATTTTTTATGATTAAAATAATAACTTAAATCAAAATAATAAAATGTATAATATTTATTGTCACTTAATTTTTCACTTCATATAATTATTTTACTAAATATTTTTTTTTTTATATTTCACTTAATTTAGCTAAACACATAGAAAAAGTTATTTTATTAGTTTATAAAATTAATTAGCCATGAACATTGGCTATCCATTTAGGTACGGACTGTTCTTTTTGGGTACTGGTTTTTCTGTTTTAAATTAGATTTCGCTTGGATATTATAAATTTATGTGTGGATTTTGAGTTTGGTCCTTTTAGGTCTGGATGAGTTCAGTTCTGATGTATAAAAAATCTAAAAATATCTAAATAACAAATGTATCTGAAATGTGTTCGGATATTTGTATCAAAAATAATCATATTACATGATTCGGTTAAGGTCTTTGAATACAATTAGTTATATTACGACATATCTAAAATATATAATACTAATTATAAAAATAAATATTAATATATAAATATGTAAAAACCAATACTGATGGATTAATTTCTGGTTTTTATTAAAACTAGAGTGTCTACCACACTACTTCAAAACCTTATAGTTGTCTAACTAAAAATAAAATTAAATCAATCATCATCGAAACTTTTGATTTGGAAAATGAATACCCTTCTTTTATTAGAAGAGCCGTGTACCACGTCATTGTTAATCCAGCAAAAAATACAGTATATTCAAGAATTATAAACAGAGAGCAAATTTAGGAGCAAACATGCGCACAAAGTTTCAAATATCACCATGATTAGTGTGCAGAGCACATGTACACCACCATTCACAAATTCTTCTTAGAACTTTACCATGATTTTTTTACCTTTTTATTACAATATAAAAATTGTTAAAGAGTTCGGATAACTGATCTGGTAATTCAGAATCTATACGAATAAAATATAATAATTATATATAAGCATTTCTTATCAGTTCATATGCGCAAGAGCATTATCGAACCCCGGGGTTCATAATAGTTTTTTAATATTTTTTGGTGGATCCATGAATAGTTATGAACCTGTATATATTGAATCTGAAGACAGAGTTCATAGGAATAAAATAATAATATTTATATTTTTTTTAAAAAAAATCAAATTATTGAGAATACAGAAATAAAATATTAAAATATATTATAAATATTTTAAAACTTTTTATTCAATACACTAAGAGTAGATTACATAAATCGAGAACATACAAACATTATTCATCTTCATTACCAAACTTTTGCTATATATTTTCCATTAAATCAACTTTCAATCGATCATGCTTCTCTGTATCTCGAACTTCTCTGCGAATGCCTGACATATCACCGACATGGATATTTTCTCTCCTTTTCACCTTCGAACTTCTGCTTGACTCTCCTGGCTCAAACTCAGATGTATCAATTTGAGCGTATCCGTGTCGTTCGTTCTCTACTATCATATTGTGCAATATGACACAAGTTCTCATTATCTTTCCTATCTTTTCCTTGTCCCATAGTAGAGCTGGGTTTTTAACAATTGCAAACCTCGATTGCAATACTCCAAAAGCCCGTTCGACATCTTTACTGATGGATTCTTGACGTTCAGCAAATAGCTCTGCTTTAGGACCTTGAGGAAGTGGGATGGATTGGATAAATGTTGCCCAATTCGGATAAATTCCGTCTGTAAGGTAGTAGGCCATACGATAAGTGTGGTTGTTGACCTTGAACTTAACTTTAGGTGCTCGACCTTGTAAGATGTCATCAAAAACTGGTGACCGATCAAGAGCATTGATATCGTTGAGGGTACCTGGTAATCCGAAAAATGCGTGCCATATCCAAAGATCCTGTGATGCCACGACTTCTAAGACAATTGTCGGCTTTCCCGAACCACGTGTGTACTGACCTTTCCAAGCCGTTGGACAGTTTTTCCACTCCCAATGCATACAATCGATGCTTCCTATCATCCTTATAAACCCGCGTACCTCTCCAACATTGAGTAATCGTTGAAGATCGTTGAAGATCCTCAGATGTAGGTCTTCGTAGATACTCATCTCCAAACAATTGTATTATTGCATTAGTGAAATTTTGCAAACATAAACGTGATGTACTGTCACCAAGTCGGAGATATTCGTCATATGTATCTTCCGATTGACCATATGCGAGCATACGTATAGCTGCCGTACATTTTTGAAGTGCAGATAGCCCGTTCCTTCCGCAAGCATTTCGTATTTGCTGAAAGTATGGAACTTCATTACTTATACGTTCGACAATGCGAAGGAACAATGGCTTGTTCATTCGAAAACGCCTCCTAAACATTTCCGATGGGTATGTGGGATTTTCCTTGAAATAATCGTTCCATAGTTGATTGTGTCCTTGTTCTCGATCTCTCTCGATATAAGCTCGTCTCCTCGGCTTGTTGGGGTGAGGATGAATCACTGAGTCGATGAAATTATCAACTACTTGGTCGACCATTTCTTCTAAAGCTTCATCAACTTCATCACTTGATGAGGAAGACATTGGGTGGTTTTTTTTTTTTTCCTAAAATGACAAAAAGAGATTTGTAACTAAAATTTAATTAATTGTACATATTTCTATAATTCAATTATATTTTTTCATAATTTTTTTTTTCATTAGTGTATCATTTTTTATCAAAATCTATTTTTTTCCATTATTCTATCATCTTTTTTCATAATCTAAATTTTTTCACATTATATCATCTTTTATCAAATTGTAATTTTTTTTTCATTCTTCTATCATATTTTTTCATAAGCTATATTTTTTTTTTCATTCTTCTATCATATTTTTTCATAAGCTATATTTTTTTTCATTATTCTATCCTCTTTTTTCATAATCTTAATTTTTTTTTCACATTATATCATCTTTTATCATAATCTTAATTTTTTTTTTCACATTATATCATCTTTTTTCATAATCTATATTTTTTTTCACATTATATCATCTTTTATCATAATCTAATTTTTTTTTGCATTATTCTTTCATATTTTTTCATAAGCTATATTTTTTTTTCTCATTAGTGTATCATTTTGTATCAAAATCTATATTTTTTCCTTTATTCTATCATCTTTTTTCATTATCACTTACCTTGATTTGGAGCTTGAAGTTTGTTGTTGAATTCGCTACTACAAGAGAGAAGTTTGAAGCTTCAAGTTTGATGTTTGAGCACCACGATCAGCTTGCTTGAAGGGAGAGATTAGGTTTTGGATATGTGATTGTTGACAAGAGAAGAGAGGAGAGACACAAGAGAAGAGAAGAGACAAGAGAAGAGAGGTGACATTGTTTTACATCCGTGAGATTGTTTTACAAAGTGAAAGACAAAGTGAAAGACATAGTTTATATAAAGACATAGTTATATCTGTGAATCAACAGCCAAAAGACATCAAGTCCTACACATAGTACATCCGCAATAAACATATAGAAACAAACAAAATCCTTCACCTGCAACACCCCGCAACCTTCCAACCCGTGACCTGCAACACCCCGCAACCTTCCAACCCGTGACCTGCAACACAAAAGAGAACAGAATCAACAAACAAGCCAATACACTAACCAAATACACTGCTACTACTCAAAGAAAGGAAAACAGATTGAATAAACAAAAACAAGCTAATACACTAACCAAATCAAAGCATTTCAGAGATTAGCTTATTCTTAAGAGCCACTTCATGATCAGAAAGTGTGTCTATGTTTTTGGCTAAGAGGCGATCTAGGATCTTTTGTTTGGATAAGGTGTTTTTCTGAGCTAGGATGGTTTGTATTCGATCAAAAGCTGCTTCGTTTGGCTTCTTGCGTTTGGCAGCTTTGCTAGCTTTAACACCCGGAGGCCTAACCTCTTCCTCGCCAGCCACCACTTGCGGACCACCTTCCTTACTTTTCTCCTTCGGCTGAGAGCGTGATCTCCATTTCTGATCGAACCGAAGTTCCCTCCAGCAATGTTCAAGAGTGAACTTGACATTATAGTCATTGAAGAAGATGTCATGTGCAGCCTTCATGACATCATTCTCTGTTTGGCCACTCGATTGCTCCTTCAACGCACTTTCATGGCATCCCACAAACTTGCAGACCTCCGCATTCACCCTTCCCCACCTATGCTTACATTGACTCCAGTGTCTTGGAAGGGAGCCAACGAGGTGATGACTCGAATTGAAATACTCCCCTATTCTCTTCCAAAAGGATCCTAACTTCTGTTCATTACTGACAATGGGATCCTTGCTGGTGTTCAACCAAGCACTGATCAACACAATGTTTTCTTTGGTTGACCACTTTCTCCTTTCCACTGGTTTAACTAACCCGGGAGAGGTAACAGGTGCCTCAGCAGAGTCTACGTCTAGTGGTGGACTGCTCTGTGAGGCTAACAGGTTAACAAACCTGGGAGAGTGTAGGGAAAAAGAGTCCATTTTCTGTTTTGGTTTTCTTTGATGTTTAGAGGTTTTAGTGATTTTTAAGGGTGGATTGTTTGTGTTTTTATAAGTGGATTCCCTATGTTTTAAACTAGTTTCGCTTAGATTAATTACACAGCAACAACCACAGTTAATTACACAACAACTAAATTTTAATACACAACAACTTATTCACAGTTAGCATTCATTACACATCAAATCATTTTTATTTAACTAGAACAATTTTTAAACTTTAACCAACAAACACAACAATGAATGATAAAGCAAATTCAAGTACGAGTTATACTCTAGCTAGTCCAGATCATTTAAAGCTCTACTCAACCTACTTCAGTTCTAGTTAACGTCTAGCTACGAAGCAACCAAAACGCATTGTTCTAGTTCAGTTAAGATGGAGTCTAACCTTTGGTGGTTATTCGAAGCAAAGCTTCTCCAGGTCAGCTACTTGCACCGTGAGGTTATAAACCTCCGCAGTGAGGCGATCAACCTGCCGAGTGAGCCCTTTAGCCTGTGCCTGCACATGGAAACAACAATGAAAATGTCTTATTCACATAATAAGTTATTAAAAAAAATATGTAGAGAAAAATGTGACACAAAAAAAAATTTCTTTACTAACCTCTAGTGTCTCAATCTGGTTTTTCAGACTCGGTACGAACTTCATCACCTCCTCAGCCTCCTCCAAACGCTTAGTCAAGCTTTCGATCTGCTCCTGGATACCAATCACCCAAGGCTGACGATAGTGAAACCCATCAGCCTTGTTAAGAACCAAAAATATTTCAGCATACATATGTTTATAAACATAATGAATGAAAATGTTCTTCAGAGTCTTACCTCGTAGTTGGCGCAGGTGAAGAAACGCTTCCCAGGAAGAGTGTCGTACTCCTGCTTCACTCGAACCTCGTCGATGATTCTCCCACCACAGGAACACCTTCTCGGAATCCCGTATTCTGAATCGCAAGTGTATGAAAGCATGTTGATGTAGTCCTTTTGCCTCTTTGAATGCTTTCTCTCTTCTGAGAAATCCATCTGTAAAACAAATCGAATCTATTTTAGAACATTAAAATCCAAACAATATAATAAACAACCCCTATATTGAACCCTCTTGAGGATTTACAATTATTAAACGAAACCCCCGAATCAATTTAGAACCCTAACTCGAAATCCCTCTATCGATTTGAAATCTCAGAGAAACGAACCCTAAATGAAACGACCATGACGATTTACAGCAATTATTCGAAACCCAGATATCGATTTACATCCCAAACTCGAAAGCCCCAAATTGATTTGAAATCCGAGAAAACGGTTTCGAGTTTCGACCACAAAATCGACCCAATTCAACCCTCAATCTACTCGATACTCACCTGAGCAAGTGGAGAAGACACTCCATCGTCGATTAGAACGAGAAAACCTCCGGGAGACGGCGTCGCACGAGAATCGCCTCTCACAACGAAACCCTAGCTTTTTGGCCGAGAAGAGCAAATGAGTCGATACACGGGGAAGCCCAACTTTCCTCCTCCTCTACGCGCTTTCTTCAACAAATCACCACACGACGCGTGGCTTGAACCCGCTTCATACGATATCACTCGTAAGGCCCGGTTCATCAAAACGAACCCATTTTTTATTTTCTTTTATTCATCGGCCCCTTAGAACTCGAGCCCATGAACCCATATAAAACCCGTGCTGCGCATGGTCTTATATTGTTTTTTGCATAGAACCAAGAAGATATATTTTTAGTTTATTGTTCCTTTTCTACCCAACTACTTTTCTAGACTTCTACTGTTGAAGTTATTCTTCTCGAAAATAGTAACTCTTTTATTCAAACTTTGTTCTTTTTTTTTCAAAATAAACTTTGTTCTTTTAAATACAAAAAACTTTTTCTAGGAAATTAAAATGAGAATGTAATACGCGTCATACTTAGTGGGCTATGATGTGGGAATAATTTGGTTAAATGAGATGTGGAGGAAAAATATCTAAAGTCAATGAGGAAAAAGACGAACAAAAAAAATGCTATGATGAGATGAAAGAAGAGCCCTTAAAGAAAAAAAAAACCTATTTCGCAGCACATGTCTGGCCCTCTCTCTCTCTCAACACTCTGTCAAAATAAACGGAGCGGAGACAGAGTTGCCTCCACGTTTGTCCAGCCAAGAATCACGCTCCTTCGCTTTCACCACATTCCTTTCTGTCTTCCCCACATTCTTCACTACCTTTCCTTTCCTTTCTTCTTCTTTATGCTTCTCGATTCGTCCTCCACTGTTTGCTCTGAATTTCGCTTTTAGCTTCATCTGGATTCTTTTGGGCTCAGCTGTGAAATTCTAGGGCAGATCACTGTAGATTTTGGGATTTTTGATTTATTTTTAGGAGGTTTGACTTCAAAGTAGATAAAAAATGATCTGATAAGAAGAGAAGAGAGTTAATTGTTTTCCGATTCGTATTGGGAGAATGAGTTTGGTTCCTCCTCTGCCGATTCTAACTCCACCCTCCTCAAACTCTTCAACCACATCACCTCCTCCCTCATCCTCCCCTCCCACTACTCCCTCAGTTCCACCTCCCGTCACACCACCTCCTGCTCCGCCTGTACCACCATCGTCACCACCACCATCACCTGTTATTTCATCGCCTCCACCGTCTTCTTCTCCTCCACCACCAGTCGTCTCCTCCCCTCCTCCCGCCGCAGCTTCTTCTCCTCCTCCTCCTCCTGTGGTGGCTGCTTCCCCTCCTCCCTCAACACCACCACCAGCTCCTCCTCAAGATTCCTCTCCCCCTCCGCCTCCTGAGTCTTCTCCTTCACCTCCGGCACCAACAACAACAACCTCCTCTCCTCCGCCGCCATCAAACACACCTTCTCCCCCTAAACCATCTCCTTCTCCGCCCTCAGATACACGTTCTCCACCACCTCCGCCGTCAGACAAACCATCCCCGCCTCCTCCGGCTTCAGATCCCACAGATCCGGCTGCTCTAGCTCCTCCTCCAACTCCATTACCTATTGTTCCAAGAGAGAAACCAACTCCACCAGCTTCCACCAATGGAAACGGAAACAACACTTCCTCCTCTCCATCTCCCAGTGGTGGTGGTGGTGGTGGTGTTGGCGCTGGAGGTATCGCAGCCATTGGAGTGATCGTTGGATTGCTTCTCCTCAGCCTCTTTGTCTTGGCTCTGTGGTTCACTCGCAAACGCAAGCGAAAGGACCACCCTGGAGCCTTTGTTGGTTACACTATGCCTCCTTCCGGTTACTCCTCCCCTCAAGGCTCAGATGCAGTGCTCTTCAACACCAATTCTTCAGCTCCTAATAATAAGATGAGGAGCCACTCTGGTAACGACTACATGTACTCCTCCTCTGATTCAGGGATGGTCAGCAACCAGAGATCATGGTTTTCGTACGACGAGTTAGCTCAAGTTACTAACGGCTTCTCCCAAAAGAATCTTCTCGGCCAAGGAGGCTTTGGTTGTGTTTACAAAGGCGTTCTTGCCGACGGGAGAGAAATTGCGGTTAAACAGTTGAAGATCGGTGGAAGCCAGGGAGAAAGAGAGTTCAAAGCTGAGGTTGAAATCATCTCTCGTGTTCATCACCGACATTTGGTTACGCTTGTTGGCTATTGCATCTCGGAGCAGCATAGGTTGCTTGTGTATGATTATGTGCCAAACAACACTCTCCATTTCCATCTCCATGGTACGTTTACATTCTTTAAAACCATGAAGTTATCCTTTTTATGACTAGTTAAACTTCAAAGCATTGTGTCTTGGCAGCTCCGGGAAGACCGGTTATGACGTGGGAAACTCGGGTTAAGGTTGCTGCTGGTGCAGCTCGTGGAATTGCCTACTTACATGAAGACTGTAAGTTAACTGCTGCTTTGTTGGTTTCATTTACGATAATGTAGTTTCCTTCTTATGTTATGTTTGTGCAGGTCATCCTCGGATTATTCACCGTGACATCAAATCTTCAAACATACTCTTAGACAACAGCTTTGAAGCCTTGGTAACATCATATTAGCTTTACTCTTTACTCATTGTAACGGATCTTGATTCAACCACACTGAACTCTTTAAGAAAGTTGTTTCCATAGGTTGCGGATTTCGGGCTAGCTAAAATAGCGCAGGAACTGGATTTAAACACACATGTTTCGACCCGTGTGATGGGAACCTTTGGGTATAAGCTCTTTGCTGTAATTGTGTGCCTTACAGAAGGAGGAATCGATTATTAACTGTCATCTTTTGGTTAGGTACATGGCTCCTGAGTATGCAACTAGTGGAAAGCTGTCTGAAAAAGCAGATGTTTATTCGTATGGTGTAATTCTCCTGGAGCTTATCACTGGTCGGAAACCTGTAGATACGTCTCAGCCACTTGGGGACGAAAGCCTTGTTGAATGGGTAAGTGCGAGTAGTTGCGTTAACATTAGTTTCTTGAAAGTCCTCGAGTGTTCTTTAATCTCCTTTGATTCGAAACTCTTTTCAGGCAAAGCCCTTGTTGAGTCAAGCAATCGAAAATGAAGAGTTCGGCGAGCTAGTTGATCCGAGGTTAGGGGGCAACTTCATCGCTGCGGAGATGTTTCGAATGGTCGAAGCTGCGGCTGCATGCGTGCGCCACTCAGCTGCAAGAAGACCAAAGATGAGCCAAGTGGTGAGAGCACTGGACACGCTTGAAGAAGCGTCGGATATTACAAACGGGATGAGACCAGGACAGAGCCAAGTGTATGACTCGAGACAACAATCTGCTCAGATAAGGATGTTTCAGAGAATGGCGTTTGGGAGTCAAGATTATAGTTCTGACTTCTTTGATCGGTCACAGTCACATAGTAGCTGGGGAAGTCGTGACACTCGTGACCAGTCCAAATTTGTACCTTAGTAGTTTTTTTTTACTACCTTAGTAGTTAATACTGTTTTTTGCTACTCTCTTCTTTCCCTTAAACATATTTTGTATATTGTTTGCATGATTTACAGTTTACATACTTATAAATTTGGTAGCCTTTGGAAGAAAAATTACATAAAATTATGGTCCTAGGTTTATATGGTAAACTAAGTAATAATTTCATAACTAGGTAGAGAGACCTGTGCCATTATCATAAAAATTATATAATTTACTTTATATTGTTGTGCCTATGTTGCCTAATGGAACATTGAAAACATGGTAATTATCATATGTGACAATAAAAAATTACGAATATAAAATTGGCAGATCAACAAAGACTTAAATTAGTAAGAGCCTAAATTTTAATTTTGCAGATTCGAGTATCAAATATAAGTGTTATTGATCAAGAGAGCTGAGACTACAACATGTTGGTTATGAAACTATTGTTCTAGCGGCTTAACTCTATAATCGAAACTTTGAATACTCGATCCCTTGTTATATGGTCTGGGTCCCCTTTTTAGTTTATTGTGTTTAGTCAAGAATTGGGTTAAATCATTCGATATCTTGAAATATAGAAAGATCTCCTTTTATTAGAAGTTTTCTATTTTACACGGGGACATGAGAAAAACTCGCCTCTAAAACCGAAAATCGTTTAGGTTCGTTTAAGTAGCATCCAGCTCATAAACAAGAGGAATAACTTTATAGATTAATTATCCCCAACAATCTAAATACCTAAAATTAAAAAAAATATACTCATTATTTTGTGTATTTATAGATAAAATAGTTTGGATACAATTTACCAAAACCAAATTGGATAAAAAAAATGAACCCAATTGGATAGTTTAGTTACTTGATAAAAATACATGAACCAGCATCAGATGTAACTGTTATCTTGTTAATGTCTGATTTCTATACATCAAACTCGAATCCCACCTAGACATAGAAGGATTTGACTCTAATGCCGATCCGATTTTTTGTAATATTCGAATGAGACCTTTATTTAAAAGTCGACAAATCGATATCCGAAAGAATCGATCCAGATCCCAACTGTTACTCGAATGCCCCAACTTATTAGTAAAAGATGTATTCAAGAAAGGTCAATAGAATTAACATTGTTAAAGAGAATATATCTTTTATTAATAGAGAATCGGTGCATAAGAGGATCGACATCCATAAGAACTACTACATAACTCTCTTAACAATATTATTTTAATCTATTAATTACATTTTATTTATTTTTGATAAATGGAATCATTATACAAAAAGACATGTCTCATTTGTGTTTCTTAAAAATTGGGTAGAGTTTCTTCTTTGAGATACCATTTCTCCTCTCTTTTTCTTACATTTTTCTTAATTTTTTTATTACTAAGAGATTCTATGAGAAACTCCCAGTAATGATGGCCTGGGAGCTTTGACAAAGGAATGGAATATGCGGATAACGATAATAGTTACAAGTGCGTAATCATATATATTGCGTGAAAGATTACCCAAGATTAAGTGTACTTAGCGTATGGATTATGCGGACAAGGAAATAAACTAAAAATTATAGAAAGTGGAAGATCCGGCGGTTTAGGATCTCTCCTCCTCTCAACTATATATCTCATTTTCCAAGGTAACATCAGTTTCTATAAGCAAATCAGATCTGATCTGAAAGCTACTGTTTAACCATGGACAAAGGCATAGGTCTTTACCCACTTCATCGTTGCAAAACCATTCACCTGGTTCGTATAAACTTATCCATAGAAGATATGTGTGGTTCAGGTTCTCTCTGCCAAGTTTCTGATGCATTTTTGTTTATATATAGGTGAGACATGCTCAGGGGATTCATAATGTTGCTGGAGAAAAAGACCATAGTGCTTACTCTTCTGAGGACTATTTTGATGCTCAGGTCACCCCTCTTGGTTGGCAACAGGTATATCTCTGTTCTGGTTTGGATTTAATGCTCTAGCAACGATGCTGATCTATATCTATGGCAGGTGGATCATCTACGGAACCATGTTCTAGAAACTCAACTCTTAAACAAAGTTGAACTTGTCATTGTCTCTCCCTTGCTTAGGTAAAACGTTTATTATGTGCCTCACATGTTCAACCACAACCACCTTTTTAATATTTTAATTGCTAATTGTTAATTGTTAATTGTAACCACCAAAAGCAAATGAAACGAAGGAGAATATCCATTCCATTTACATTATGCTAACATACTATATGAAAATAAAACGATTGTTTTCTTGTTGGTTCTTTTAAGATGTGATTTTTTCTTGTTAGTTTTCATGAATCTAGCCTTTGAAACAATTGTATTTTAAAACCATTAAATGCAGAACTATACAAACAGCTGTCGGTGCTTTTGGAGGTGGAGAAGATACTAATGGAGCTGATGCAACACCGCTAATGGTGGCCAACGCAGGGAGCAGCGACCGTCATGCCATTTCAAGCTTAAATAGCCCACCTTTCCTTGCTGTTGAGCTATGCAGAGAAACTATGGTACAAAACTAGTTTAGGATATTAGTAGTGAGCTAAGATTGATCAATATTTGAAGGCTTTTTTTATGAACGCAGGGTGATCATCCCTGTGACAGGCGAAGAAGCGTTACAGAGTACAAGGCTATGTTTCCTGCAATCGATTTTTCAACTGTAAGAACATCATATTGGTTACTAGTCAACATCTCTACTTGATTGTCGCCTAAATATTGTTGGAATGATTCTTATGCTTATGCTTATAGATTGAAAGCGACAAGGATGTTTTGTGGAAGCCTAGTCCAAGAGAGACCGCAGATGAAGTTGCAGCTAGAGGTGTAGAGTTCATTAACTGGTGAGCTCCATGGATACTGACTACATTCTTGTTTTTATTTTAGTTACTAATTATTTTCCTGTTGATTTGAAAATATATATATATATGTCATTCTCTTTGTGAAGGCTATGGACGAGGAAAGAAAAGGAGATTGCAATTGTATCTCACAGTGGCTTCTTGCACGGCCTTTTGAGCTCTTTCGGGAAGGATTGTGTCGACGACATAAAGAAAGAGTTGTCTATACAGTAAGAGATCTTCACGCACAAAACCTCAAGAAATTCATAAACTGTTTACTAATGAAACTCTGTAACATGTCTCAGCTTCAAGAACTGTGAGCTTCGTTCAATGGTTATCGTGGATCAAGGGTAGGCAAATTGGTAAAAAGTTGTGGTAGAATAGAGATTCAATACTATAGAAATAAGACTTGAGACTTAAAGAGTGTATGTGGTTTGCAGGAACTTGGGGACTGATTCTACAGAGACCACAAACTATTCTGGCAAGGTTCCTCAAGGACTTGATCATCCAAGCGACTAATCGATGACGAGTAAGAGATATAAATAACAAGGAAACACATGATGGCTCCATTGGAATATTATTTTGACATTTTCAGCTCGTATTGTATTTGATAAACATAAGTTAAATTTTAGTATTTCTGTCAGCTACTACATGATTTACTGATTATGCTGGTTGATTGAGGAAAATGAATAAATTTCAGAAGGTTCATTCATCAATGTTGTGGCTAAACAAATTTGGTGGAAGAGGTGTAAAGTATTCTCGTAAATTAGGGGGATTTTTCGTTGCATGTTCCTCATGAATGCACTAGAATTTTGGCATTGCATAGACTTGAAAAGAATGGAATCACCAATTGTAGATTTTGGAATTGTCGTTGATTCTATTGATTGTATGTAAGATATATATATATACATACAAATACTTACATCAGATCTTTGTATAGTTTAACAATAAAAGCTAGAATTTTCTCAATAGATGGAAGCCAAACAACCATACAAGCAAACCACAAAGCAGAGTCAAAGATATCCATTTAAATACATTTCTTGTTCGTAGCTTCATGCAAGTTACCAAAGAAACTCTTCTCAATCGAACATTTCATAAGGACACTCAACAAATACAAGTTCACATGTGGTTGAAGCTCGGGAAGAAAACGCCAACTCCTTGATCATGTTAAGGTGTGGAACAGAGTATTGTACTATATCAGCAAAGATTGTTACCTTCTCTAGGCAACAAGCGTTTTTCAAGATGTAAACCGCAATATCTCTTTCTTGTGCTCTCCCAAAGTACCCTGACCAGTTGAAAATTTGTAGACTCGACAACAGACATTGAGGAACTTGGCTAGGTTGTTTCCAGCAAACCTATCAGTATCCTCAACAAACCCATGAATCTGAGAACAAGCCAAACACGATAGAGAGACTACCAACAAAAAGGTTTTTTACTGGAAGAAACTTACTCCTGTGTGAAAGACGTCTAGTACTCGTAAGTTTGGAGAATCTTTGAGTAATTGGCCAAGAAGATCCGATGAATGATCTTTGCACACACATAGCTTCAGATGTTCAAGCTGGTTGAAATTTGAAAACAAAGCCACCACCATACACTTCATCCTCCCAACCTCTTTTTGGGATCTGGATCCGTTAAGATTATTAGTAAAAAATTCTACAGATGAGAGCAATGAAAGCAAATTACCTCTGAACATATTGTAAGATGCTTGACAGATGTGATGGATCCAATGACACTCTTGAGAACAAAGAACACAACATCCACATATGCTTCCCTCAGCTCAGGCATGTCTTTAATCTCAACGTCGTGTATCGAATTGTACCAGTCCTCGAGTTTGAAATACTTCAAAGAAGGAGTATCAATCACATACCCATCTATATAACAACACCAGCTAACAGAGAGTGATAGCCTCTGTAAAGTTGGGACGATAACAGTGATCTCTCCCATACTGCATTCACCACGTAATAGCACCGATAGGTCTTCGAGAACAGGACATATATCAAGAAGCCCTTGAAGGGACTCATCATCTTCGAACATAAGACAATGAAGACCCAAAGTTTTGAGAGAGGGGGAGACAAGCCGTAGAGGGAACATCCATGAGAACCATGCTACTGAGTTTCAAGATCACGAGCGAGTCACACGTATAAAAGCTGCTCGGAAATATATTTTGATCCATTGTACTATGATAAATATCCAAGTCATGTACATAGCGAGAAACTGCAATTTCAACCCACCGTTTGATATATTCAGGTTCAACGCTTAAATCGAGGGAGAAGCGTTCTATAACCGGAGCTCTATGTAACGGCAGATACTTATCGATAAATTCCCTAGGTGCAGAAGACTCTGAATAGTAACGTAAACTGCTGTACTCAAGTTTAGGCAACCACATCCAAAGAAACTGCCATTGCTTGGACAAGATGCTGGTAGAGACAGCAACTTTTGTCGGAAGAAAAGACAATATCTTAATCAGCAATTCATCAGACAGGTCATTGATACTTCTGGTTATATCTTTACAAACAGGAACTGATCGTCGACAAAGCTTGGATCTTTTTGCCTTCCTTTTTCTGATTCGGACATAATAACCAAAGAAACCCATCTGGACATGCAAACGATTTAGAAAACAAAACTAAGACTTGGCCATCAGTTCATAAAAAATAACATGTTCGAGCTTACAAGTCTAAGAGCATCATTATCGGTGAAACCCCTTTTTGGGTTTTTAATTTTTTTTTTTTTTTTTTTTTTGTTTCAGCTGATTTAAAAAAAAAAAAAAAAAAATTTAAAAAATGAACCAATCGCGGGCCGCCACGTGTCGGTGGGGCCCGCAAACAGTTGACAAAACCCACCACGATCGTTTCTTCATTCACGCTTTTTGCAACCGGTTTTCAAGTTTTGTGGGACCCAAAACCTTTAAAACCCCTTTTGGAACCTGCAGTAATGCTGCTTTAAGACCTTTAACTAATGAGGTTTTCGTACACGAAGTTAAAGAGCCGATTAGCTAAGAAATGTACTCCCTTTCCAAATGTAACTAGTTCTACCAAAAAGAGTTGTTTCACAATATAAGTAGTTTACATATTTCAATGCATCTTTTCATTTATTGGGTATTGTGTGACCAATGAAATAATGTTAAGTTTTTTATAATTGGTTGAATTAATTGATTAAATGATATATTTTTTTTTCAAATTACATCTTCCTAAATATTTGTGCTTTTAAGCAAAACTACTTCATATTCATTTTTTACCTTTTTGGAGCGTTCTCTTTGCAGAGATTTGAAATAAGAATGGAATCTTCAATTAAATCTTATATATTAAAATAGAAGTCACAACGTTGATTCATATGTGATTTTTTAAAAAATGGACTTAATAGACCTATTCCTATAAAGTCATGTTACATTTAATCTCTAGTCTTATCATTTAAATTTTAGGCCTAACATAAATTTTTATTGGGCTATCAATAATCGGATTTAAATAATAGATGATCCATTGGATTTATAGAAGATATAAATTAAATAGATATAATTTAATGTTGTAATATTATATCTCCATATGTTAATTATTTAAAAATTTGTCAATGTTAACTTTTAAAATTATAAAGATTTTTTTTTAAAAACAAAAATCATATTATCTAACAATGACTAATCTTTACTACCTTAAACCAATGAAAACAAATTTTAAACTATATAGTTTATTTTAAAAATAAACAAAAACTAAATGTTTAGTTATTTACTCGATAATATAAATCTATGAAGCGAAAAGTTTAATTTAAAAAAAACTTTCTAATTTTGTGAAATGTTACAATATCTTTGAATATGACAACAAAACAATATTTTACTAATCTTTATATATATAGTTACAATTTTAATAATGAAATAATAATCCGAAAATATATATATAGAAGAAGATACAAATACATGTGAAAGTTTGAAACAATCTATTCAATGAAAAATATACCGTAAACTTATTATGTTTTAAAAATTGATAGACACATATATATTATAATATATATCAATCTAGAATTGAAAACAAACTATTTATATAAAAATAAATGAAAATAAAAATTCGCGCCGTTGCGCGGATCAAGATCTAGTCAAATATCAAGGGAGAAGAAGAGACGAGTAGAGTCAGAGTGAGGAATATTAGGATTTTCTTTTTAATTATGAAAAATTACTTTCAATTAAAATGCTGAAAAAATAGAGAAATTGTGCCTCGTATAGCCAATTCCCCCATAAACTAACTGATCAGTGCTTATTCACACACGAACTTTTTCACCATGCTAAAACCCCCACGAATAACTCAAATATTTGAATTACATACAAACTAACGATTTTAAACCAATTGACACAGAACCGTAAACGGTGTTATCAAGTCATTAAGATGTTTACTTAACTATTTAATTTCGGTTAAATAAAGAGAAGGACGACGTCGTTTTGCTCTTATTCCTCACTTTGGGATAAAATCAAAATTAGGGTTACGAGTGGTGGATTACGAAGAGGCAAAGGTAGAGAATGAGATAAACCAACATTTTTTCTCTGTGAAATTCTCAGAATTAGGTTTTTTAGTATCGTTTTGATGGTCTCTGCTTTTATTTTCCAGCGACGAACATGATACACCGATTAATTTCGGTTGTTACTTTGGTGGAAAGTTTGAGATGGTTGAATGGAAACACATGTATGTTGGAGGTTGTTATCGGGTCATACAAGGTCGAGCTATTAAGTTATTCCATGAGCTAATGAATCAGCTACCGATCAACATCTATGGGAAAAGAGTCTCGTTTAAACTCCCATATGAAACAATAGAGGAGCGTAGGTTATTGGCTAACGATGGTACTAACTTTAATAGAATGTGTGGAGCTTCAATGTGGAGTAGCACAATCGAGATATTTGTGGAGTGCGAGACAGAGAGAGCCGGGGCAAAGATGGAGGAAAATGAAAAAAATGCAACCCATGATAATGAACCAAATGATACAGAGAGATATGAATATGAGAGAGAGCCGAGGCCTCCATGTGATGAAGAAGCAAGAGTTGAGAGAATTGTGAGGGATTTTGTAGATGAAGAGGTTGATGAGTTTGCTACACCGGTCGGCTCAGATGATGATCAAGATGGTAACGAGGGAGATGGCTACCTCACATACAATAAAGGTAGTGGTGAGCTTCAGTTAAGATAAGCCTTTGATAGTCTAGAAGCTTTTAAACATGCGATGGTTATGTGTTAAAAATGGTTGGAATGTGAAGTATGTCCGTTGGGATAAAGACAAATCTGAAGTGAAATGTGCTAGTGAAGCAGAAGAAGGAGAGGAAGATTGTATCTGGAGAATATACTGCTAATTGCAAAGTTGTTTGTAGACGATATTAGAAACGATCCCAACATAAAGCCAAAGGAGACTATGGAAGATATTCAGAAGCGTTGGAAATTGACTGCGACCATGGATCAGTGTAGACATGCAAAGAAAAGGGCTTTAGAAATAATCAAAGAGTAGCATGATCAACAATTCTCAAGGCTTAGAGATTACCGGCTGGAGTTGTTAGAGTACGTGTGTCATGTTTTGTTTTTTTTAAGCATGTTGTTATGTGTTCTAAAACATATATATATTACAAGTGGTCATCACCAAAGTACATCATGAAAACACCAAAATAGCTTCGAATAGCCATAGCCGCCTAATATTACACAAAATATCATTTTCTTCAACACCTACATTACAAACTTATAGAACAAAACAAGTACAACAACACAAACTATCATGTTCTTTATCCCTTTCACCTCCATCTTGGAATCTTGAAGTTCCTTCTCAAAACCTCGTAACTCTTTCTCTAAACCAGTCACAACTGATTCACAAGCACAAGTGTCCATTATAAGAATCTCCAACTCCGAATTAAAGTTCTTATTATCCTTTACTAAGCTGCGTGAAGCTCTTTCAAGATTAAAAAATTTCATCTTCATATCCTCAATCTCTTCAAGAGCTGATCCATCCGCCCACTTGAACAAGTGAAACCGATTGTTCTACATCAAACAAACAACAATTTCAATTATATATTCATTTTTATATGACAAACAAACAATAATTTCAATTGTATCCAGCACAACAAAAGCATACGATTTTGTTAACAAACATGCAAGAACACTATTTTGTTCTCAAAATAGTAAATAAATATTAAAAATTTGAAAATAATTTCCAAAAGTATTTTCGAATTACAAAAAGAAAATTAAAAAAAAACACTTCGGAAAAAACAAAAAAAAAGTAAAATTAAAAAACTTCGAATTTGAAAACATATAAACTAAAACTATTAAAAAAAAATTCTTCTTTTTCTCAAATTTTTATTTTTAAAATTTTTATTTTATTTTATTTTTTAATTTTTTTAATTCTTTTTTTATTTTTCTTTTAAGTTTTTTTTTTCATTTTACCTATCAAATGAAACATTTTGGTAATTTTCCTCTTCGTGATCTATTTTTTTTATCAGAGCTTGAAAAAAGTCTATTAATGAGAATTGCCCAAATTAAAAATGAGATAAAACATTTATGATCAATTTTGGTCAAAACATTTTGGTCCAAAAACATTTATAAATTAACTTTACAAGAAAAACCTTCGTTTAAGAGAAAAATATGACCATTACTCCAACCTTTTCACTTATATCACAAATTGTTTTTATTTTTTAATACAACCCAACTTAAAACAAGATAACGAGGATCAATTGAAACAAGTTTAACAATTTACAAAAGTGTTAAAATACCCTTCTTTGTCGCCCTCACCGAGGCTTGCCATAATGATCTGAACCGTGACATTCTTCTAAATATTTTTTTTTAAACGATAAGTATAAAATATACTAAAACTTTATTTGTGATAAGTTGTTTTCCCGTGACTTTACAGAAAATAGTATATAGATATATTATAAACACCTTCCAAAAAAATTTTCATCCAGAAATTTCTATCGGGATCACACATAAAAGAAAAAGAGGACGCCCACTCGGAGCACGCAACAAACCCAAAGGTGTGTCATTACTCTGAAGATATATTATTTTCTACTCCACAAGCATACTATTTTAAATTATGAATATATTTTGTAGTCAATCAGATATGTGATCTACCGACGTTCAAACCCAAATATTATGATTGTAAGTTTAAATAGATTATAATAATATATTCTTCATCAGTATCTATTGATAAATTAATTGAGTTTTCTAATTTAATCGTACAGGTGGCTGTGATAAATGTGACATTTATGGTATATAATCTTTTCAGCCTGAAAACATTATTATTCCTCAATGTCTTATGCTTATATTCTCTTAAATGGATCGCTTACAATTTAACCAGTGAGACATAAAAACGTACGAACGATGAGAAAAACCATCTTGCTATCCAAACAAACGTGATCCCTGCCACAACGTAAATATCTCTGTCAACCATAAAACACTTTAGAAATGATTACAAAAACTTATACGTCTCATCTGCATATGTTATACGCATAGGTATACATGCTCCACGAGAATCCCATGGCTTACACCCAACAAGAACTGCGAAGAAATGTACATATTTCAAACTAAATATTTTAAATCAGTGTCGAGAATGAGCACGATAATTTAGAAGCCAATTCGAATAAATGTTAGGTAATCCAGATGATAAATTTTGGTTGCTAATAACCTTCAATGCGGATTTCTAAAATCATAAAAGAATTTTTCCTTTATGAGTTTTCAAAATTATTTGTTCTGTGGCCATATAAATTATACGTGCTTCTGGTCCTACATATTACATGCAATCAAATTTATATTATAGCTCTTAGCAGATATTAAACGCGTTAAACTATAAAATATTCAACACACCATGTGTTAACAAATTGAAACACGTTTAAACACATATAAACGCTCCACATCTAAAGCCGAAGAAAACCCAATCGTAGAATGCACAAAATGTGGTGCATTAATGTGGACTTCGGAGAGCACTGGTAAAGACTCCAGAACAGGTGAACTAACATTCACAATTTGCTGTAACCATGGCCAAATAAAGCTTCCACCGATCAATTAACCCCCACCCCTGTTAGAAGAACTTCTTCAGTATAGGTGGTTTCGAGATACCATCCGAGTCTATAATTCTGTACTGGCTTTCACCTCCATTGGAATGAAGATGGATTATAGTGTGGTGAATGCTCCCGGACGTTATACTATACGGATCCAAGGTCAAACCCACCATAGAATTGACTCGCTTATACCGAGACAAGGCCGTCCCCCCGAATATCTCCAGATTTATATATTTGATACGGGCAACGAAGTCAGAAACCGTTTAAATGCGATGGGCCAAACCTCAACAGAAGGTAACCTTGACGAGACAACCTTAGCGCGCCTCATCGAGATGATTGACGAAAATAACTGTTTAGCTAAGCTTTTTCGACGGGCGCGCGACTACTACAAAGGCAGCGGGCAAGAGTTTAATATTAGGTTGCTCTCAGATAAAGGAAAAGGGAAAGAATACGATCTTCCGAGTACGAGTGAAGTCGCAGGCCTTATCGTAGGGGATATGTCATCAACAATTGGAGTACGAGATATAGTGGTCCAATTTCAATCTGACACTTTGCAGCAGATACGTGACTATCACTCTCTATACATGAGTCTCCAATATCCTCTTCTCTTTCCATATGGTGAGTATGGATTTCACCCCGAGATACCATTACATCTTGAGACAGGCACATCGAGAACAAGGCAATTCCTGACCATACACTGCTCAGATACATACACGTCTTAACCAAGGGATGACATTGGTTAAAGGCGGTCGTCTCCTCCATCAATATGCTGTGGACGTTTTTACGGCAATCGAAGAAGATCAGCTAAGATGGGCGAGGAATAATCAAGATGTTTTGAGAGTCGAGCTCTACAATAATGTACTCGATGCTGTTAGCAAGGGTGACACCGATGCTAAAATTATTGGTCAAAGGTTCATACTGCCGCCAAGTTTCACCGGCGGGCCCCGGTACTTAGTTGAGAAATACCATGATGCGATGGCTATTTGCAGAGAATATGGAAATCCAGATTTGTTTATCACAATGACGGCCAATCCTAACTGGAGAGAGATTAAAGAACATCTTGATAGATACGGTGGAGACTCCCCAAATGATAAACCAGACATTGAATGTCGGGTATTTAAGATGAAGCTAGATGAGCTACTCAAGGATTTCAAAAAAGGAACTTTCTTCAAGCCATACACAACAGCTCTCCACAGAATAGAGTTTCAAAAAAGAGGCCTCCGTCATGCACATATATTATTGTGGTTTGGAAACTCTTCCAGAACACCAAGTTCAGAGGAAGTAGATGAGATTATTTCAGCAGAGCTCCCAAACAAAAAACAAGACCCAGAAGCTTACAATTTAGTGACAAAACACATGATCCATGGTCCATGTGGTGTCATTAATCCGAAGTCACCGTGTATGGAAAATAATGTGTGCACAAAAAAGTATCCACGGCCGTATAATGGGAGTACTTCGATTGACAAATCAGGGTATGTATTATATCGTCGCCGCTGAAATGAAACTGAGCATGTGGTAAAAAATGGGGCAATCCTAAACAACACGTTCATTGTACCTCATAACATTAAGCTCCTAAAGAAGTACGAAGCTCATATTAATATGGAATGGTGTAATCGTACAAGTGCAGTGAAGTACTTATTCAAGTACATAACCAAGGGTGTTGACAGAGTATCCGTAGTTATAGAAAAAGGAAATCCGGCAACTACCTCTGACACAGTGGCATCTGGGGAACCAAAAGAAAGAGTGATGAAGCAACGGAATGAGATCCAAGACTACATCGATGCTTGATATTTATCAGCTTGCGAGTCTATGTGGCGGAATTTCGCATTCCACATACACAAAAGAAAGCCATCAGTTGAGAAGCTTATCATTCACCTAGAAGGCGAACATATGATCACAATTAAAGCAATTGATAACCTCGGCCGTGTAATCCGTAAGCCAGGTATTGAGAAGACAATGTTGACTGAATGGATGGTCTTATGCAGAAGGTCAGAGTTCGCACGGACGCTAACCTATGTGAAAATACCAGAATATTTCGTATGGAACAACAATACCAAAGTCTGGTCTGAACGTAAGAAAGGAAAAACCATTGGATGAATCGTCGTTGTCCATCCATAAGCAGGAGATCGATATTATTTGAGGATCCTCATTAATAAGATCAAGGGTCCTAGGAGTTATGACGAGCTGAAAATGTTTAACGATGTGAAATACCCTGACTTTAAATCATTTTGCCACGCCCGAGGCTATTTGGACGATGATGTTGAATGGCTCGAAGTATGTCGGAGGTGCTAGAACAGCCACCCCATACCAACTCCGAGATATGTTTGTTACATTCCTAACCAACTGCTTCGTTGCAAGCCCTAAAGACCTATGGGAACACTCATGGAAATCAATGAGCGAGGACATACTTCACAAGAGACAAAGGATCTTGGGTCACACAAATCTGGAACTGGATGATGAGACCCTTGAGCAATACACGTTAATCGAAGTCGAAAAGTTGATGCGAATGCATGACCGCTCATTAAATGATATTAAAGATATGCCAAAGATCAAACCTGTTTTGCTAAAAGAATTGAGGAACAGTTTGTGGAACCAAGAAATGGATTACGATGTTGCCGAGGAAACACTAAGACATGACCGGCAGTACAACTTACTTAACGCCGAGCAGCGTACGATTTATGAATCAGTTTTAGACTCTGTTGATAAAAAGGATGGGAAACTATTCTTTGTATATGGTGCAGGTGGCACAGGAAAAACATTCTTATACCAAACCATTATATCCAGACTTCGCTCGAGAAAACAAATCGTTCTCCCGGTTGCTTCTTCAGGAATAGCCGCATTGCTACTACCAAACGGGAGAACAGCTCATTATCGCTTTAATATTCCTTTGAAGCTCGATGAAAATAAGCTCTGCAACATCAAACCAAATACAATGATGGCTGAACTAATCGAGAAAATGGACCTCATAATTTGGGATGAGGCACCTATGACACACAAGCATGCTTTCGAAGCACTAGACAAAAGTTTGAAAGACATAATGTCTATAAAAAATCCACCCGCAAAAGATCAAACTTTTCGCGGCAAAGCAGTTTTGTTAGGTGGTGCTTTTAGACAGATCCTACCAGTAATTCCATAAGGTAGTAGAGCTGATACTGTCTTAGCTTTGATAAGTCATTCATATCTATGGAATAGCTGCCACAAGTTCTCTTTAAAAACAAATATGCGAGTCAATCAGGACGAGAAAGAGTTCTCTGAGTGGCTTCTCAAGGTCGGGGAAAGTCGTCCAGAATCAGGACAAGAAGATGAGGGTGATGGCTACCATGACCAAATGATAACCGTCGAAAACTCATTGGTACAAGAGACTAAGGATGAGTCATTAAAACAAGTTGTCGATGCTGCGTATGGTGATGTCAACCAAATAGAGGCCTCCCAAAGTTCCTACACTGATAAAGCTATACTTACACCGCGAAATGATACAGTCGATGAAATTAATGCATATACAATCTCCAAAACCGGCTGGGAGTCAAAAGACTACTACATTTACGATAGCTTTGAGGTTTTAGAAACTCAATCTAACCAAAATGATACATTATACGCCATTGAGTATCTCAACTCCATGGAGTTTCCAGGCTTGCCATCCCATAAACTCACTCTCAAAGTTGGGGCCCCGATTATGCTTCTGCGAAACATAAATCAAACAAAAGGATTATGTAATGGTACCCGTATGATCCTGATCCACATAGGCGAAAGAGTGCTTAAGGCAAATATAATTACTGGTTCACACATTAGAAAAGAAGTTTTGATCCCAATAATTGTCCTCTTGCATGAGGATACAAAGCTACCGTTCACTTTACGTCGACGAAAATTCCCTATCAGATTGTGTTATGCAATGACAATCAACAAAAGCCAGGGGCAGAGCTTAAAAGATGTTATCCTATATCTACCTAGACCGGTCTTCGCACATGGTCAGCTCTACGTGGCCCTCTCACGTGTAACAAGCAAAGAAGGACTAAAATTCATCAAAGGCGAAGACTCACACAAACAAAAAGTGAAGAACATAGTCTACAAAGAAATCTTCAACCGTCTTCTTCCCATGAGAGTAAGTGATATTGAAAACTCAGAATCTCATTGAAGGTTCCTACAGTGGTTATATATCTAATAATTCACATTTATCTACTACGCAGTATTCGAGCTACCCCCAGAAATGATTCAGAATTAAAACTCCTTCTCTGGTGATGGATACCTCGCTACTTCCAAGTACGTCACCCTACTCTATTAACTAATTAAATTGATTCCTATTACTAAGCTATGTTTACTGATTTTTTTCAAAATAATTTCCAGGCTCTCAACTCAAGAAAATCCCATCACATCTGCCACCCTCTTCGTAAAAAATTCACCACTTTATTTATGATTTTTGCTTCTTTGTTTTACTAACTCAGCATCTGCTCTTAATAATGATACTGACTATTCTGCTTCTAAACATAATTCATAACAAACTTAAATTTTCAAGAGATTCAGGTTATTATTTATGTATGATTTTGTGGGTTGCGTTTTTGGTTTATATTTGCAAGAGTTGAGGTTCTACAGAGAATACATATAACTGATCGATTGTACTTTGGACAACCAAAAAAGTTTGACAAATCAAACAAATAAAAGCTAAAACATCATCACTTATGCGTTTGGGATTAAAATAATATAAAATAACTCCAAATTATCGAAGATTATACCATAAAATAAATAAGTTAAAAGCATTTTCCGCACCTAAAAAATCTCAACCCACATATAAAAATATACAAAAAATAAAAGATGGGCAATACAAAATAATTCTCATTCTCATGTGTGCAGGACACGCAGCCGAAGATCATAAAAACCAAAGCGACAACTTCGGACCACAACCAATAATCGTTAGGATGTGACCTATCACAAACCACAAAAACAAAAACGATTTCCTACGAACAGCTTTCATTTGTCTTGACATCCAGATTTGTGTAAATAATACCATATTTTTTTTACTCCAACTACTTTTGAAATGATTGCTTTTAACCACTAAACAGGAACAAAAAATGGAAGGGAGAGTGCCTTTTTCTCCGTCTGACAAAATATACCAACGGTTCAAGGAAGGGGAAATTTATCACATTAGATATTTTAATCTTCTTCCCAATAACCAACGGTACAAGCTTACCGTTCATCCATACATAATCAATATCAATGCGACAACAATTATTACACAAATTTGAGAAAGCATTCCACCAATTCCTTCATACATATTCTCTCCCCAACACTACACCCAGTTGAACAGCTTAGCAAGTGCCACCAATTTCCTCCCAGGTAAAAAAAAAAAAACCTCTCACATACCAATAAATTCTCTATTTTTGTAACTTAAAAAAATTGGTCCCACAGATCTTGTTGGCCGAATATGCCTCATCCAAGGAAGCGATATATAAAACCACAACACAAATACAAAGATCATCATTGGATTGCGTTTAGGCAGGTACTAACATTTAATTAAATAAGATTTGTTTTTACCAGAAAATATATAATACAATAAATTTTTACAGATCCAAAGTGGTACGTTTAACTATATGGGACAACGAGGCAGCTAATTTCAGGGGGTTAAACCACATATCTACCCGGAAAAACCAAATCGTAATCATCACAAGTATCATTCCACGGTTACATGAAGGTAACAAACAAAACATAAAGTTTATGTCAAACTAAATGCTTATAAATATTTAACTTTTACAGGGAAACAATCACTCACAACTACATTAGGATCGCGCTTTTACTTTGACAGTGACATTGATATCATACAACGCTTCCAAAAGAGGAACAAACTGCGATCCTAAGTCTGATGGCATAACAAGACAGCAAACGACACAGTCAACTGTTTTTAAATTTACATTACTGCTTCCTACGTCAATTAAAATAATCATTGTATCAGTAAGTATTAATACTCATCGATATTACTTTTTCTATTTTTTTTATCATTCAATAATTATTTTACTCCTACGAATATTTTACATTTAACATAATTTAGACAACAAATGTCTTAATATAATATGATATTCTATTTTAACATTTTCATGGAAAATAACCAGGGCTAGCCCTAGTGATAATAAAATCTTAACAATGTTAACATTGATTACCAGAAAAAAAGGTATAGTTTAAAGAAAATGTCCAAACTTGTGATAGACCGGAACATTTTCTTGGTAAAGAATCAATTAATTGAGTGTCAATTGAATTCAGAACAATCAATCAAAGACAATAAAAAGAAAAGTATTTTTTTTTCTTTTTTTGTTTGAGCAAAAAAAGAAAACTATCTAAAAATAGGCCTGGAACTTTTATCTGAGATCCGGATTCGATCCGTGATCCGATCCGGATCCGACCAGAAAATCTGGATATCCGGAGAGGCCGAATCCGGATCCGGATAGTAAAATGTTAGATCTGTCAAAGCCGAATCCGGATCCGGATATCTTGATTTTTTAGTCCGGATATCCGGATCCGTAAATTTTATTAATAACTATTTCAAAAATAGTAATATCTATATATAAAAATTAATTTTATTTAATATATTTTCATTTTTATAATAGTATATATAAATTTTATGTAAATTTTGTAATATTATACATAGAAATAATTAAAAACATTATATATTTTTATTTTTAAATTATTGTTAATATTTTATATATATTAATATTATTTTTTATTTATTTTAAGGATCCAAATCCGGATCTGGATATCCGCTGGATATTATAATTTTAGAAAGATATACGACACTCGGATATCCGCGAACCCCAGATCTGGATAAATATAGTAAAATCATGGATCCGCTGGATAAGGATCCGGATCCGGATATCTTAAAATTGTCCCGATATCCGATCCGTCCCAGGCCTATCTAAAGGACCTATTAAACAATTAAAAATAAAAGCTTTAATTGTTTATAAAAGTATTAAATTTGTTTACTTATCGTTTTCTGACGAGATCACTTGGGCTGACCCCAACATCGCCGATCTAAAGAACAGAGACGGTGGTTTCGGTTTCGATTTGGTCGTAATATGGTGGTTCCGATGCTTGGTGGGTTTCCGATCTTCTTGGTGGTGAGAGTTCTGGGTTTCATCATTGCGGTTTTGGTTCTGACATGGACTGTTCACTACAGAGGAGGATTGGCTCTTTCCTCCGGTAACAAAGATCTCATCTTCAATGTAAATCTCTCTCTCTTTTGACTTTTCCTGAAAGCCCTAATCTTTATCACACACTATTGGTTTTGTAGTTGACCCTTTTTGTTGGATTCTAAAAAGTGGTGTTCTCGGTGGTGATGTATGTGTGTGCAGGTTCATCCAGTTTTGATGGTGATTGGGCTCATACTCTTCAATGGTGAAGGTAAAACAATCCCTTCACATGTTTCCTCCTGCTTTGTTCCTTGTAATCACGTTGACATTACTGATTTATGTTTCGTTTATTTGGATGTTTGGTTTTTGTTTATAGAAGGTTCATGTCTTAGCTCCATAGGTTCAATGAACAAGACATGAACTTTGTTGCATGTTTCATTCATTGTGCATGTATGAAACCATTAATGTGAAGAGGGGTTTAGGATTAATAGTATCGGTTTACATGTTCGATTACTAGATTCTTCATTAATCATTCATAGACAATCTTGTCTTTTCTCATATTTGGGTACATGGACGTTACGCAGCAATGTCAAGAAGTTTAGGGTTTGTAGTATATTACCAGTATACTTCATGTGTCAAAGAGACTGAGAACATGTTAATGGTTTCTTAACATTTTGTGTTACATTGAAAATTATGCAGCTATGTTAGCATACAAGTCAGTTCAAGGTACAAAGAACTTGAAGAAACTGGTTCATCTTACACTGCAATTCGCAGCTTTTATACTAAGTTTAGTCGGAGTATGGGCTGCTCTTAAGTTCCATATCGACAAAGGGATTGAAAATTTCTACAGTCTGCATTCATGGCTCGGCTTAGCTTGTCTCTTTCTCTTCGCCTTCCAGGTACATACATACACACACTTCTCTTAAAACAAACTATCCAAGAGAACTCAAATACCTATCACTATTATTGCAAACAGTGGGCTTCAGGGTTTGTGACTTACTGGTACCCGGGTGGTTCAAGAAACAGCCGAGCCAGCTTAATGCCTTGGCACGTGTTCTTAGGGGTTGCCATCTATGCATTGGCTTTGGTGACTGTAACCACAGGGATACTGGAGAAGCTGACGTTCCTGCAAGTGAACCAGGTGATAACTCGGTATTCAACAGAGGCCATGTTAGTTAACACGATGGGTGTTCTGATTCTTGTTCTTGGCGGTTTCGTGGTCCTCGGTGTGGTTACTCCACTCAACGCCAAAGACCAAGTCCTTACTCAATAGAGAACAAATACTTTTCTTACAATCGTAATTCTTCTTTCAACATTTGGACCTTTTTGAAACATCTGCCATAAAATCTTCTTACACATATTTTAATCAGAGACCTTATTAAGAACCAATCTAGTGCATCTTTCTTACAATCATAAAAATTTGTGATGAAACTGAGTTTATATGAAATGATTCTAAGAGTGACAATATGAGAACCAGACAAAAACACTCGTCAACCTTCATGAGAAGGGCAGGCAGAATAAGATAAGCTTTCACTCAATACAGCACACAAACAAACAAAAAAAAGCATCACTGATATGGATAAAATCTTTCTCGGAGAGGCGGTTGATGAATCGCACTCTTCACAGAGTCGAAAGTTTCTAAAAAGAAAAAAAAAGTCAAAAGCCAACAAAAATGACTCCACTACTCAACGATAAAGAAGCCGGTGAGGGAAAGCTCTATGCAGGTTTGTGACGAGAAGAGCCTGAGCTAGAGGAAGAGAATGGAGGGGAGGAGAGGCTTTCGGCAAAACTTTATAAAGCAGCGCTTAGACAAGCGAGTGTTCTTTCTGATACTCTCTCACAATGACAGGCACACTCGTGGGAGGTACCTGAAAAAACGATGTTGGCCAATGTTTGAGATGGAGAAAGTGTGATGCATGAAATATGTTCAGAGATGAGATTTCAGGACCCGATGTTCTTACAGATAATAAAGTTAGAGAATATGTTATGTTTCTAAGAGAGTGAGTGATTCATCTTACCATGCCATAGTCTGTGATTATCATGGAAATGTAATCTGACGGAGTAGCATCATACCTGCCAATTAGAAGCATGAGTAATGACAGAACATAAGTATCATTTGTTTTGGGGTTAAAGTCGCTTACATTAAGTTCAGAAACTGCAAGTTTGCGTTATTGGTCAAACCATCCAAGTAGTTTATGTCTTCTCTTCCACGAACTTTCGAAATAGCATTTGGATCACCTGAAGTGAAAAAAAGAAAACCAATTCAAAATAGGCAGTATAAGAAGATAAAATAGATTTTGCATACCGAGCTCATTGGAGCATATGGAATCAAGTTGCACCCTCTCATGGAACTTGTAAGCTTCGCAACACACAAGCACAGGAACGCGGAACGCACTTGCAACCATTGCAACGCTAGCAGTCCCGACCCTTGAGTAAACCGTTCCGTTTGACAAAACTGACGAAGCCCCCAAAAACACTTTGGTGACTTCGTGCATGATATACGAAACGGCGTTTATATGAGTGTATGTACAGTTGATGCCACGTTTGATCAATCTACGAAGCAGTAACTGTCCTTCGAGCTTCGGACGAGAATCCACCACCAAGACACGGAACTTCTTCTTGAGTTCATGCGCGTGTAACAACACCATCTCAACAGCAGTTGGAGATCCATAGGTCAGAAGCACATCACCGTCTCTTATCTTAGTGACAGCGTGTTTGACTATCACCGTATCTGCCATTACGATCTTCTCGTTGATGAACCGTTCGATATCTGACTGAAGAGCAGCTTTTGCTTCGGATTCAGAAAGTGTTATAGGCAGCTTCGCGATCCTGTTCTTCACGAATCGGATGGCGTTTCCCATACTAACGGAAAGCGGGCGGCACTCTATGAGGAAAGAGACGTAGCTACTTATCTTCGCCGTCATGTCTCTGTTAAGAGTCTTCTCAGAGGGTGTCGAATAATCTTTGACGACCTCTTGGAATGCTTGGAGCATCGCAATGCATCTGGCGTTGCCACCAGATATATCCCCGGAGAGATATTGAAGACCAACCTGATGATAACCACAACAACTGATACTCATTCAGTAGCAAAAGGGACACAACCATATGAAGAGTGAACATTTGTACCTTGTAGACAGCAGGATGCATAGGGTCAAGCTGGAAGAACTTGGTCTCGAGATCAGGAAGTTGAGTGCCATGCTCATACTGAGGCAAATGCCTAAACAGCTCAACCCTGTTTTTAGCTTCGGTCTGTTTGACAACGGCACGTCTTTTCGCCTTGACGACTCTGCTCTCGTCATCGTATTGCATGCGGGGATGTGGAGCATCTTTCTTTCGATCTTTCTCAGCTTGGCCTCCCTTCTTCTCAGATGGTCCAGCAGCAACAGCAGCTACGTCGTTCTTCTGAGAAGAGGGCTTTGCTGGTTTAGTAACTTTAACATTTGTCGAAGCCACAGAGCCTGAGCTCACTAGTGGCGCCTTCCCACCTTCAGCTGATATAAGCAAGTTCAGTTCATCAGAGTTGTACATGCAAATTCATTCATTCATTCAAGCAACGATGTTATAGATTAAAAAAAAAGGCACCTTTTGCAGCAGCTTTGGCAGCTCTTTGAGCTTCCTGAAGAGCTCGTCTCTCAGCTTTGGTGGTTTTCTCTTTCAAAGGCTTAGAGTTCTTCTTCTGGTCACTCTCCTTCTCTGCAATTTGATAAACTAAACATTGTGAATCAAGAAGAACCAAATCAACAACTTTAAAGCAAGTGACAGTACCAGAGAGTCCAGGAGGCATATTCACGACGGAGACAGTGGTCAATCCACTAGCTGGAACGCTGCTAGATTTAGCCGCCGCCATAGAATCCATCCCGACGCCGGGAAGCGAGGAAGACGGTTTCGAGAAACTCGCCCTGGAAACGCGTCCAGGAGACGCCGTCATCGAGCCGTCAGGGAAATCGCGGCGGGTGGAGTAGGAGAAGGAGGAAGGAGAGACGGCTGATGCGGCGGCGGCGGCGCGAAGGGGGAAAGTATCGGAGGAGTTGTGGCGAGGCGGGGGAATCATGACGGGGGAGAGGGAGTTGCCGGAGGGAGAAATGCTGGAGACGACGGGATGAGATTCGGAGGCGATCGGGTCGGGTTGGTAAGTCGAATCGGGTTGGGAAGATGTGAAGAAACCGACTTGCCGGACCTTCGGATCGACAACGGCGCGAGGGTTCCGACGAGACTCCATTGCTGAGTGAAGGTTAGCGTTACTGTAGCTCTATGGCTTTTTCTCGGAGGAAAACGGAATATCAGGAAACTTTCTCGGGAAATTTTGGTTTTGGGATCGAATTTTATTTTATTTTTTTAATTTTAATTTTGCCCCAGACGAATAATAGTGTTTTTATTATCTTTTTGTTTTACATTTTTTTGGTGTCAGATTAATCCGAACGGCTTGAGCTGATCTTGACAGTCCAGTCACTAAACACTGAGGTCGCTGTTTCTCTTGCTGGAAACGGCAAGTATGACAGAAAAACGACACGTCTTTCTCTTTCTGGTGCATTAGCTGAGGTGGGCTAGGCCCATTGTAACTATCCGTGAGTGTCTTTTGTGCATGGATCAACGGCTCTTATTTTGACACATCAACAAAGCCCAAAACGCCACGCAGTATTAAAATGGAATGATGGATGGTGAAAGTTTGAAGCGACAGACCATGCTTCTGATACTCTGCATAAGCTATTTAGGGAAAGATAGATCAAACACTGGTAAAATAGATACTCCATTATAAATGGATGAGGAGATCCATTATAAAATAGATACTCCATTATAAATAGATGAGGAGATCTATAAAAGCTATTTTTAGGGAAAGATAGATCAAACACTTTTATGATCCAAGAGAGAGAGAGGAGAGGAGGAGATCTATTTATGAGAACAGAAGATTACAAAAAGTATTTTTTTTTTGCTTAAAATAGAAATTACAAAGGGATGTTAAAGGAAGAAGCTACGTTCATATATAAAACCTAATCCTGTTAAACATAGCCGGCTGTGAAATGTATGTGACCCCAAGCATTAATGAATAATTTGGCCAATTAAAAGAACTTATTATACCTAGAACAAACTTCAGTATGAGTTGTATAAAAGCTATTTTTCTTATAAACCAATCCAAATCTTTTTTTTTTTTTTTTTTTTTTTAGTTTCAAAAAAAGATTTGGATTGGTTTATAAGAAAAAAATGCAGCTACACCTAATATGAAAGCATGCATACAATGACCAAAGGCCTTGCCAAGTCTGGTTAAAAGGAAAAGGAAATGGAGTCGTACTTAAGAGCCAGAAAAAGAAGATGACTAATACACTACAAGAAAAATGAGTTTTATTAGCGGACAAAAAACGCTATATAACGATACGATAGCGGTTTTTGAAGCGCTGTATCATCGCCCGTGGTAGTAGATAAAGGACATTACATAGCGGTTTTTAACACTGCTATCTTTTCTTCCGCTACAATAGCGTTTTTCTATCTGCAATTAAATATTCTTTAATAGCGTATAATTTTTGTTATTATTACATTATTAAAAAAAATAATAATAAGAAAAAATAATTTAAAATTTTTTATATATCAATTTTTTTATACCGATACATGAAAGTAAACCAAACTAAACCAATTTTTTAAAGAAAAATTGAAAAGCTAAACCTAAAACTAAAACCTAGTCTACGTTCTTTCTCTGCCTCTCTTCTTCTTCTTCTCTTGCCCGCCTCTCTTCTCTTCTTGCTTGAATCTACCTTCATCACTACAGCTAGCTTACCCTTCCTCTTCCATTATGACTTCGTAGGCCTCTTTTTGTGCATCGCCCGTCATCTTCGTAACTCCCCGCCGTCTTCAACCTCTTTGTGCGTCGGCTGCCGCCTCTGTCTATGGATCATCATTACCTCCTCTATGTCATCATTATTCCACATCTGTAAACAAAAGCAATAGATTTTATTTTAAAAAGATGAAAAGAAGATGAACGCTTAAGTAAAGATAGACCAAGGGGAGGAGGCGAGGTGTCATGGTTTCCAGACTTGAGCAGAGGTGGTGAGCTTAAATCCGTGACGACAGACAGCAAGTTTGAGAGATCGTGAGATGAGGATTGAAGAGATGGTGAGAGCGGAGGAGACGAGAGATTGCTAGAGAAGACGAGACGAGAAATGCAAAAAAAAAATATTAAAGTGAATCACTTATGCCCCTTAGATCGAGTTAAATCTACGGTGGAGATCAAATATAGAAGCTATCCTCACCCTCCTGTTTTCACCAATGAAAAATTTTTCTCTTTGTTTTATTAACTGACCAATTAGAAAAAAAAGATAAAAAATTAACAAAAGAATGAGTTATAACGATTGGATTAAAACCAATCAAAAACTGTTTTATTGTGTAACTAATTTTATTAATATATAACCTAAATTATCATTTACGTTTATAAAGTTAATGAAGAACTATAGAATTTCAGATTTAAAGTATAAGATTTTAGAGCAAAAGTCTATGTGATAGAGTTCTAAGGTTAGATTTAAGGTTTGAAAAATTAAATTTGAAAAGATTATATTTTTATAAGTATTATCTTTCAGATTTTTGATAAAAAAGGTTAAGGTTTTGTGTTGAAATTCTGTGAGTATAGATATAATAAATTTACTTTAGTCTTAACGTGTATGTTTTATTATTGAAATTTTAGAACTATCAAATATGAAGTTTATGATTTTAGATTTAGAGATTATGTATGATATAGGGTTTGGATTTAATGTATATAGGTTTGGTGTTTAATTTTAAAATATTTAAGTTTATAGTTCTATATTTAAGATTTGGAGTTTAATTTCTAAAATATTATAAAGATTATAACTATATTAGTTAAATTTAGCATTTTAGAGTATAAGGTTCAGAAGTTTGTTTAGGGTTTAGGGATTCAAAAAGTATACTATTATAACGTTTATTATTTTATGTGCTATTAAATGAATACTATCATAGCGTTTCCAATTATGCCGCTCTATCATAGCGTTTCCAAAAATACAAATGCTATCTAAAACCACCGGATATGTCAACCATAGCAGAAAGCGAAAAAACGCTATCCTGGTCTGCTATTAAAACACATTTTTCTTGTAGTGATATGTAAGGTTGTTGTTATGTTTTCGTCAGACAAGTTTAAGATATCAATTTGTTCTTTGTTCGATATCTAACGATCTGATTCTAGTTAATTTGATGATGAATCGATAATCAAAACACACAAGAACAAAACACCGAGATTGTTTACCTAGTGTTCACCAATTTGGCTATTCATTGGAGGAGGGATATGTCTCCCTCAAGATCACTATAACTTCTCTTTCCTCAACATATACTCAACGGTATATAGCATCAGGCGGTGCAAATATCTGGTCACATGGTGTAAAGTGTCCCTCCTAACATGAATCGAAATAGGATTATAATAGATCTAACTGCGCTAAATCACTAGCCCAGTGCACCAGTTGATAATACTATAGAGATTTGCCAAGTTATGAAGTAAAAACTTAATCGATTGTGGATGCTCTTGCCAGTACTTTTTCCATGTTGCTGTGGTGGGGAAAGATTCCCCATGCCATATATTGTTATTTTCTCTCTAATGCATGAATTGTAGTTTCTTCTGGTAAACGTGAATAGTAGTTTGGAAGACATACTTTTTTAAAGCTAAAATAAAATGTTGCAAAAATTTGGATCATTTCTAGATTTGTGCGTCAGTGCGTGTCATCTTTGCGCAGAGGGAGATGTCATGCTAATCTTCTATGTATGGTTCCAATTTTATCGGAGGGACGAAAAGTATGATGATTGATGATCAAGAGTTGTTTACAATTATTTTAAGTTTTACTAAGCAGGTCAGATCAATATCTGAACTTTTAATAAGTGCTGAACATGGTGGTACATGGATACCAACAATATTTGAGTAAATCCATTCTGTGATCATTGATCATCCCTACTTGTATGAAAATACAAAACCTTTAGAGCAAAAGAGGTGGAACACGCTTTTAGTTTTTATTCGATTTGAGACCATTGCCGGTACGGTTACTGATCCGAAGGTCTTTAAAAGCCTCAAGTCTAAACGGTCAATGCAAGATTAAAGTAAACACCAAATGGAGCAAATACCATATAAGATCAATGGTGACAATGATGCAAACAAACCATGGAAAGATAAATAGTTAGGTGGTAGCTTCAGTCGAATGCAAGCTGGCAGGTAGGTGAACGTCTGATGGACCATGTCAACTCCTTGATCATCTCAAGTTTCTTGTTGCAGTCATTCGATTTGGAGGATATAGCCACCTTCTTCAAACAGCTTCCGTTTCTGAACATAAATCCCACCACTTCTTTCTCTTCTTCTGTCCCTTCATAGTTTACCCATTCAAGGGTTTCAAGACTCGATAACAAACATACAGGAACTGAACTCGGTTCGTTCCAGGAAGCACGCAGGTGATGAGCCGGAAGGCCATGATACTGACGTAAAAACGTACAGAAGACAATGAGTGAATAGGAAGATATATATTGCATGTATGGTCAAAGACACCTATAATGAACTTGGGTTACCTGCTCAAGTTTGAGAGCTCGTAAGCTAGGGGAATCTCTGAGCATGCTCACAAGTAGATTCAACCACTCTGTCTCACATGTGCATAGCGTTAGATGTACAAGACGGTGGAATAAAGTATCATCGGGATACAAGTCCTGCATACAAGAGAGATCAATAGAGACTATAATTAAAAAAAAAAGCAAGAGTTGCAGATGGCATGATGATGAAAAAAACAAGAAACTACCTTGGAGTTTGATAAACATAAATAGAGACGCTTGACTGAAGTAATAGAGCCCAAAATCATCCTAGGATGACTATGCGTAACGTCAACATATGCCTCAACAACATTAGGCATGTCATTCTCAATGACACAAAACCCACCCTTATGATCAATAATGTTGAAGTATTCCAAACAAGGAGCGTTTATCACAAACCCATCTGAGTCATCCCTATCTCTGTTCTCTGAGGTATGCAAGACTAGCCTCTTTAGAGAAGGCACTCTCACGGTGAATAAAGTCACATTGTCGTCTCTACATTTTTCAACTTTCAAGCTTTCAAGAACATGGCAATAAGATAAAAGACTGCTGGCAAATTCTTCATCAGGATACTTAACGGATATATAAGAGGCTCAACGTTTTGAGAGATGGGAAAAACATGGGTGATGAGAAGTCGGCAAGAATCACGCTGTTGAGCTTCAGTGTCACAAGCATTGTACATTCTGTGTATAAAAATTTTGGAAGTATGACCGGAGAAGCGCAAGAAGAGCTGTCGATTTCGATAATCATCTCATCCACAGTGAAGTTATTTGCAGCTCTCATCCAAACTATAATATCTTGAGCAGCATATGTTCTACTAAGTTTGAAATGCAGAGTTTCAATATCCGAAGCGTCATTCACAATCAAGTACCTGTCTACGAACCGCTAGAACTTCCCATACTCAATGTCTTGATCATCAAACACAAGTCTTGGCACAGACAACCAAAGAAACTCCCATCTTTTTGACAAAACCATTGTGGCCACGACATCTTTAGCACTAGGCAGTAAAGACAATACTCTCAAGAGTAGAGTATCAGGCAGATCACTTATCCTATCCATAAGAAACATCTCCTCTGAAAAAAAACAACATCATTGAAAGTGACCATAAAAGCAACAAGGGTCAAAACCCTAAACCCTAGCAGAGAGAAACATAAGCAAAAAGAAATCCAAACTTGAGAAGAATAAAGAGAACTCATGAACTAACTTAAACAACAATCGAAACAAAGTAAGATAGGAATTGTGGAATGCTTGATTTTCCATATAAAGGAAACTCATTCTCGTGGGTGGGAAAAAGACGATCCGGCAAAGTTAAATGCAAACTGGATAGATCAGTGGCGAATGAAGAATGGCACGCTTTATTTACCCATACTGTTGTGGAATTCTTACAACTATGGGGATCAGACCATAGACCGGTCCTAGCACGGATTCAATCCTATGCTCGAAGGACAAAGAAGAGTTTCAGATTTGACAAGAGGTGGATTGGAAAACCAGGTTTCAAAGAAGCGGTAAGCTCTGGATGGGGACAATTTGATGAAATTCCAGTCCGGAATTTTCATCAAAAAGTTACCTCATGTCGGAGAGAGATTAGTACTTGGAAGAAGAATAATCCGACAAACTCCGCTGTATTGATTGAAGAATTAAAAAATAAAATAGACTTTGCTTAAGATGATGACAATTATTCTACAGAAGAGGTGGAGGAATTGAGAAGACAATTGATTTCGGCCTTTCGAGAAGAAAATACTTTTTGGGAACAAAAAAGTAGGGACCAGTGGCACAAAGATGGGGACAGAAACACAAAATTCCATCATGCTACTACAAAACAACGAAGAGCTCAGAATCAGATCATCAGTATAAAAGACAAACATGGGAAGTTGGTAGAGAGTGAAATCGAGGTGGAGAACGTGGCTGTTCAATACTTTCGAGATCTCTTCTCTACCTCCTCGCCGACAGAGCTAGACGCCTCCCTCCGCTTCATCTCAGAAAAGGTGTCATATGCCGATAATAGGTTACTTTTAGAGGAACCGTCGGAACATGAAATTAGGAGAGCTCTCTTTGACATCAACCCAGATAAAGCACCCGGCCCGGATGGCATGACTAGTAAATTGTTTCAAAAATTTTGGCGTGAGATGCGTCAAGATATTATTAGACTTGTACAAGATTTCTTTGCGACAGGCAGTTTCGACCCATTATTGAACCAGACTAATATCTGCCTCATTCCTAAAAAGAAGAAACCTCGGGACATGACTGAGTTCAGACCTATTAGTCTTTGTAATGTTAGCTACAAGATTATATCTAAGCTACTATGCAAGAGACTTAAGAGGGTTATTCCGCGATTGATCTCAGAGACACAATCCACTTTTGTAACAAAAAGATTGATTACTGATAACATCCTGGTAGCACAAGAAAACTTTCACGCCCTACGGACGAACCAGAGATGTAGAGAAGATTTTATGGCTATTAAAACAGATATGAGCAAAGCTTACGATAGAGTGGAATGGAGCTTTATAGCAGCCTTGATGTTGAAGATGGGCTTTGATGAGAGACTGGTTGACCTCATTATGTGTTGTGTCACGTCGGTCACATATCAAGTCTTAGTTAATGGACAACCAAGAGGGCAAATCTTACCGAGGAGAGGCTTGAGACAGGGAGACCCCCTTTCTCCTTTTTTGTTCATCTTGTGTACGGAGGCGTTGATCTCGCTCTTAAACGGAGCAGAAGCGGAGAAGAAGATTGTAGGCCTCCGTGTTGCTAGGGCGAGCCCGAGAATCTCTCATCTTCTTTTCGCAGATGATAATCTTTTCTTTTGCAATGCGGAATTAAGCCAATGCAAAGAGATCATGGACATTCTAGACATATATGGGAAGGCATCAGGACAAAGACTAAATGCGTCTAAATCTTCGATGTTTTTTGGAAACCGAGTAGAGTATTCTCGGAAACAAGATATAAAAGATGTCTTAGGCTTCTCCTCTGAAGGAGGCATGGGAATGTACCTTGGATTACCTGAACAAATATGTGGCTCGAAGATGAAAGTGTTCTCCTTTGTTCAAGATCGGCTTAATGGACGAACCAACACTTGGTCATCGAGACTCCTCTCCAAAGGAGGAAAAGAAGTTCAAATTAAATCGGTGGCTCAAGCAGTTCCGACATTTGTAATGTCGAGTTACTTGCTTCCACAAGGCATTATTGATAAACTAAAGAGCATAACTTCCAACTTTTGGTGGAGTTCAAAACAAAACAGCAGAGGTTTACATTGGATAGCATGGGACGAGATCTGTACCCCCAAAGATTCGGGGGGACTAGGTTTTCGAGATCTCCATGACTTCAATATAGCGCTTCTTGCAAAGCAATTATGGAGACTTATCCATTACCCGAACTCCTTACTGGCACGTGTTTTAAAAGGAAGGTACTACAATCACTCATCCCCCTTGGAAGATCGACGAACATACTCACCATCTTATGGGTGGCGTAGTATTATGGCAGCCAAACCTCTACTCACTTCGGGTTTACGAAAAACAATCGGCACAGGTCGAGATACGAGAGTTTGGAGTGAGCCTTGGGTTCCAGACTCAGTGGCTCGACCACCTAGACCTGCTGTATACAAACTTCCCCAGCTTCTTGTTCAGTCCTTTATTAGGAATGATACCAAGGAGTGGGATATCCAGCTTTTACGAGAATTCTTCCAGCCAGACGATATTCCATTGATACTGGGGTTAAAACCCTCTCGTTCTTTTGCTCTGGATGGATATGTTTGGAACTACACAAAATCAGGAGTGTATTCAGTTAAAACCGGTTACGACCTACTCCGATCGACCAAGCTGAGTCTTACTCATGAAAGGACTATAGAACCGAGTATCACGAGCCTTCAGAGCCATGTGTGGAAGATAAAGGCCCCGAGTAAGATGAAGCATTTCTTGTGGCAAGCTATCTCGGGATGTGTGGCGACAGCAGAGAGGCTCACTTATAGACACATGGGCACCGATAGGAGTTGTCCTAGATGTGATGGCCCAGTGAAGTCGATTAATCATCTTCTTTTTGAATGTCCCCCAGCCCTGCAGGTCTGGGCTTTATCGGACTATCCGTCCCTTCCGGGTTACTTCCCAAGTACATCTATATACCAAAACATGAACTTTTTGTTTTGGAGGAGAAAAGAGGTGGCTCCATCGAGACCACAATTCGATACCTTCCCATGGATCTGTTGGTACATTTGGAAGGCAAGGAACGACAAACTCTTTAATGGGAAAGTCGTATCCCCGATTGACACTCTCCAACACGCGTCCCTCGAAGCCGAATGTTGGAGGAATGCTAATGAGAAGGAGGAAGCTAACAAAGATCATGGCGAGCCTCCTACTATGGAGGATTCCCCAGTGCCCCCTTGGATGCCCCGAATCCCTACATGTCAAATTGATGCGTCATGGATCAGTAATGGCAATGTTAGTGGCTTAGGGTGGAGTCTTAAGGATCAAATGGGTTCTGAGTACTTTGGACTGCGGACATGCAGTAGGAGCCTCTCAGCTTTGCATGCTGAGATGGAAGGTTTACTTTGGGCAACCTCATGTATGAGAGACATGAGGATAACCTCGATACGGTTCGAGACAGACTGCTCGGATCTAGTGGACATGACTACTAACCCGATGGACTGACCTACATTCGCGACAGAGATTGAGATGTACCAAAGATTACAGGAAGACTTCGAGGATGTGAACATGTTTCATATTCTTCGGAGTATGAATGGTCGGGCAGACGCACTAGCAAAGGAAGCAAGGAACAGATGCTATATTTTCTCCCATATAGATCAGACCCGGTCAGACGGAGGTGCTCTTCGGAGGATCGGCTTGTCTGCCTCCACTTGATCTAGCTTACATGGGTAGCTGACAAAAAAAAAAAAAAAAAAAATTCTTCTTCATCATCATCCCAGTCATCTTCAGAGAAGAACTTTGATCCATCAAACCTAGACATAAGATAGAGAGAGGATCAATCAGTAATGGGGACTCTTTAAGTAAGGCCTTCCCGCTGCTTCTGCAGCGTGAGTGAGATGATAGCTTTGTATATATTAGGGTTTGTTTGAATATTGCTTTTCTTTTTTTTCTTTTCTTTTCGGCCATCTGATATTTTTGTCATAAGGCTAAAACACAAAGCCCAATCCAGATAGTGAAGCAGACACTCCAAGGCCTAGGACCACCAAAAAGTACATGCTATATACAGCACTAAAATTATGACCCGGTTTGAGAAAATAAATTGACAGTAACAACAAATGTTTGCCATTGTACGATGGCATACATCCACAATCTTGCAGATGAATTTCATGTTTGTGTCCAACTATCTAGCCAAAAATCTTACATAATCGATAAACGAAAAAATCAAACAATCTGCTGACTATGAAGATAAGTTTATGAATTTTGATTCTACCTGCTAGAGCTCTGAGACATAGGGTAAGAACATGAACAATTCAAACATATCAAAGATTCAGATGACACACCAAAGAGATCTTTCTCAAGCATGACAGTAAGTGGGCTGCTTGTCCTTTTGTCACTGCTAAATCCCAAGTCCACTAGTATTATAAGTGTAAAAAACTCTAATTTTCTTCCTTTGGTTCTACATTAATAATTACTGATAGTAGTACACATGTAGCCGATATAGGGGGTTTTGAACTTTTTTATACATGGGCTGATTATACAGAGTTGATATACAGGAGCAAAATGACAAATGCCGTTGATCTAAACAACGTTGCCATAATATATGCTTTGTCCATATTCACGATACAGAGTTGGTGGAGACATTAGAGATGAGTCTTACGTCATAGAGATTCTCACTTTCTCCTTTACCTTCAAAACGGAAAAAATGAAGAAGCAAACTTTATGATTCAGAAATTCAATTTAAGATAGAAATATACTAAACAAACGTGGAAATGGAGAATTTGGGAACTATAACTACTTACCGACTTCTGCAGTGATGTTTGGTCCAAAGAAAGGAAGAGAATTTCGCCTACCAAAATACAAATATGTTTTTAGACTATTTTTTTAATGTTCTTGTACTTTCTTAGAGAGTACATTTGTGGAAACAAAATCTCTAACTCTTACCTGTCTTTGCTCAAAATCTGACAACTTGAGAGCTTTGGCCTCATATACAAGGACCAGGAAGTAACAACCATCGGTCAGGACCTGCATATACGAAAAAATAATCCGGGTAAGTTTTAGTTTTATTGGTCAATGTCAATGTCAAATGCAAGTTAAAAACAAGATTTATTTGATATGAATGATGTATAGTCTCATGGATAATAAGAGCTTTAACTCTTCCCTTATCATCGTTAAGATAGGCGCACTACGTCTTGGTATTCCTCCACCCTAATGCCAAAAAAAAAAAACAAATCAAAAGAGGATGTACAAAAGTGTGTTTGTATATAAGAATATTAGCTTACCAGTCCATATTGGAAGATACGTTTTAGTGCTTTTTCCAAATGTTTTTTTTTGAAAAAAAAAAAAAAAAAAACATTTGTTCATCTCCATAACGGTATCTCGTGACATCATTTCTAACCTAATGGAAGCAAAGACTCTTCAAAACCACATAGACTGGGGGGGGGGGGGGGAATAATCAGTTCTAACCCAAGCAGGCAATAGGGAAATTAAGCTCAACTTTTGTGTAAGTAAGACACAGAACACTGCAGTTGAGCTAGCTGTTAGATTGTATTTCCAAATACTAATGATGCAAACAATCACTTTTACAAAAAAAAAAAAAAACCAACAAACACCTTCTTCCTCTGATTATGTGTGTTTCAGTTCTATAAAATTTTGAGCAGCTGCAAACAGAAACCTAAATATATGAATTAGAAAATTTATGTAATAGAGAAGATATTAAAAACTGATCTACAATCAGAATGAAAGTACTCTGCTAAGTAAGTACCTGGGTTAAAATAGGACTAGCAGAGCTTTCTCTAAGCTTCA
Source organism: Brassica napus (assembly GCF_020379485.1). Lineage (NCBI taxonomy): Eukaryota > Viridiplantae > Streptophyta > Magnoliopsida > Brassicales > Brassicaceae > Brassica > Brassica napus. Next base: position 42,394,650 of record NC_063447.1, on the reverse strand, counting down.
CCGCATCTGCGTAGCTCAAGCAAGGCACTGGTTTGAGTTCTGCGTACTGCAAAGGAACCAAATGAAGAAATGACCATAACTCTAACACACAAGCCATCTTGAGTGAAGGATGGGGTGGTCATACGTACCTTGAGTGCCATTCCGATTATAGCAAGAGGAAACCCATATGTTAGCATAATAGCAGACCACTCAGAGCCAGGAAGGATGTTAAAAGTAAGCCCCAAAACCATACCTGCAAGATTTAAGACAGTCCATAAAAGCGTTTACTATAGCAACAAAGAAGTCACGAGACTGTTACGTTAATGATGAGGAATCAGTTATATTGGAAGCTTAAACCACGTCGAGATTAACAATTGGGTTATATGGCATTTTAGTTAAACGGCCGTTTAAATATTACTCAATGGTTTACGGTTATTGAAAACCAGTTATCAGTTGTAACTACCCTTGCATAATATAAAAGCAAGACTGTGTGTTGTACACTAAGGAGGTTAGTGTCTTGTCTTACCAGGCCTAGGGACGTAGCCCCACCGGCGAACTCTGGGTCATCAAATAAATTATGTATTGAGGTTTGGTCAAGACGACCGGACTTGTTCAAGTTGGGCTACGTCCCTAGGCCTGGTAAGACAAGTCACGCGCGTATGAACTATGGGCCTAGTCGACAAAGCCCATTAGGTCAAGTTCTGATTATATCAGATGGAAATGTCACGACAGATGATCAAACACAAGATAGACACAAGGGAAACAAAGAGGAGAGGCGCGGAAGAGTGGGAGCTCGAGACCAGGGTTTGGGTCTGAAGAGAGAGAGCTAGAGAGAACTAGCTTCTCGGTAGGATAGCTAGGCTCTTCCATATATACTTGTATCTCTAGGTGATTGTAACAGAGATCAAGAGAGGTTGACAGGAACTGTAACCTCTGGATATTGTACTCTCGTGTTTGATATAATGGAAGGTTGAGAGACCGATTTGTCTCTCCGGTGAGTATAGCTCCTTCTTCACATCAGGGAAGGGAGGTGAACACCGGGTTAACAAAAGTGTCTTGTGTTTCTTCCTTTCTTGCTTGATTCGTATTCCGCGTACTTGATTGGATGACTAGGTTTACGATAAGAACTATGGTAAGCTTTCAGGGAACAGACAAATCCTCAACAAGTGGAATAAGAGCTTTTGGATTTCCCAACAAGTTTCTCAGATTTTTCCCTAACAGAGACTTAAAAAAACCCCGAGACCTAGCCTAATAACACCAAACGAAATCTGCAAAATGCAAATTACAAATGCTGTCAGTGTTGAAAAGGTTCCAACACACATTCTCTACACTTGTGTTTATGTTACACCAAACTATATACCTAAGGATCTAAGGATTTTAAACCTTGGCTAGAGTGAATTCACCATCGGGGATTAAGCTTTTATCACCGGAAGCCACCGAAGGAGAAGAATCAACAGCTTTTGCGACGAAATTGATCTCTAGAGTCTCTCTTCTCAACCTCGTCTCGGGGACGTAGAGAAAGAACAGATTCTCATGGTGATGACCATAGAGACCTAGTCTCCGGCTGTTCTGGCGATGGAGATTGGAGGATAACATGGTGGTTCCCAGAGCTGCCGATATGGATACCATTTCTCCTCCTATGTGAAAGTGTTGAGCCGCCAAAATTACGGCCATGATTTCTCTGCATTTTGGTTTCGGTTTACGAAAACCGTTCAACCTAATTAACATATATATTTTACAAAATGTGCCTAGTACTAAGTAATGGATCAGCTGATGGTATATAATTAGGCCCTATTCGTTTGTACTTCTGGAAGATGCATCCAAATGGTCCATCTAGATGCTTTTATCTAGATGCTTTTATCTAGATGCTCCATCTGGGTGTTGTTCGTTTCTTCATTTCTTCTATGCATCCAGATGAATTATTTGAATGCAACTATGTTCGTTTATTTTTTTTTATTTTTTTTTATCTTGCATTTGCATCCAATGGACTTGTTAATGAAATAACTAAAATATATTTTAAAATTTTGTGCGGGAAAATAGCATTTTTAAGGTTTTGGCGGAAAATATTTTTTTGCGGCTTTTGCGGAAAAAAATTATTTTGACGAAAAAGTGCGTTTTTTGTGGTTTTGGCGGGAAAATACATATTTTTCGGTTTTGACGGGAAAATTGTGTTTTTGCGGTTTTGGCGGGAAATGCTTTTTGGCGGTTTTGGCGGAAAATGTGTGTTTGACGAAAGGTGCGTTTTTGGGAGTTTGACGGGAAAATGTTTTTTTCGCGATTTTGGTGGGGAAATGCATTTTTGCGTTTTTGGCGGAAAATATTTTTTTGCAGTTTTTGCGGAAAAATGTGTTTTGACGAAAAAGTGTGTTTTGTGGTTTTGGCTGGAAAATGTGTGTTTGCCGTGAACATGCGTTTTTGCGGGAAAATGCGTTTTCCAGTTTTGGAGGGAAAATACATTTTTCTAATTTTGGCGGGAATATGCGTTTTGCGCTTTTGGCGGAAAAATGCGTTTATTCTGGTTTTGGCGGAAAAATGCGTTTATTCTAGGTTTGGCGGAAAAATGCATGTTTCCGATTTTGGCGACAAAGTGTGTTTTTACAGTTTTGGCGTGAAAGTATGTTTTTGGTTTTTGTGCGGTTTTACTGGTTTGGCCGAAAAGTGTTTTTTTATGGAAATGTGCGTTTTTACATTTTTGCGGAAAAGCTCATTTTACGGTTTTGGCGGAAAATTTGTTATTCAGTTTTGGCGAGAAAATGCATTTTTTTGGTTATGGCGAAAAAATCTATATGGAAAAATATAAGATTTTTGGTTTGAAAATAATATTTTGATTTTGAAAAAATTATTTTGTCATTTATCATTTTGGACTGAATTAGATGCATATGCATTCAAGTGCACCATCAAGACTCGCCCTCATTTGGGTGAGAATTTGAGATCAGTATTTAAAATTTTAGCTGGGTGATCCATCTGGATGAAACATTATAATGTACAAAACGAACATCGATTTGCATCTTCACCCAGATGAATCACCTGGGTGAGCAAACGAAAAGCAATCGAGAATGGAATGAATCAGTTCTTATATTTGTGAATGTCAGCCACTCCATGTGTTTCATCAGCTCGGAGCGGTAGTCTCAAATATGATTTCTATTTGTTGCATCATGATCATGCATTCTATAGCCCACAGGAATGAAAGCTGTTTGTGGTGTAGAGATAGGTGAAGAGTGCAGGCGAGAATTCCTCTCATACCAAAGCTTATATATGGTAGCATGAATCACCAAGAGACAAAGGGTAGTCTTGGACATATGTTGTCTTTGATGTCTGGCCAGGCGATAAGAGCTGTCCAAGTGTGGAACATGACACCAAGGCGTTTCAATACTAGAGTCCAGAGGTGCTCACTATACTCACAACGCAAAAACAAGTGGTCCCGTGTCTCTAAGAACTTGTCGCAGAAGCAGCATGAAGTGCCACCCCAAGAGGAAAGGCGATTTCGAGTTGGGAGACGGTTAAGCTGGGCGATCCACTTCTGAAAGGCATGACATGGTATGTGCCCGGGGAATCAGACAATATTCTCCCAACCTTATGGAGAATAATGGTGTCGGAGAGAATCCCAAGTCTTGCTGAGTAGGAGTCTAAAATCTGATCACACATAATGATCTGAGACCGATGAAGGAAGAGGCAGAGTTATAGCGCACATCATAATATGTATTTGTTCGGCTTCCGGAGATCTGGCAGGTCTGATTGTCCATCCCATTGAAGAGCATAATGATCCAACTGATGCCGATAATGGAACTCCCTAACTGGCTCGGTCCAGATTGCCCAATGATCTTTATTAGAGGGCCTAGAAAAGACGAGCTATCAAACCAAAAAATTTTGCTTTCAACCCATTACCAATGCAATGATACATTTTATAAATTTTCAGCCAAAGGTCTTAGCTTGAGTATTGATTTCCAGATCCAAGAAGCCTGTTTTTTCTGATCCATAATCCAAAAACTTTCACCATTAAGACGATAGAATTTTGTCCATTGGCCCACAATGATTCATTGTTGGGGTCAAAATCGGTTACGACGAAATCAACGTCAGAAAACTTCCCGAGAAAATCTTCTCTTCCATAAAATGAGAAAGAAGTCGAAAAAGAATGGAAAAAACTACCAAAGGTCTAATGGTCAGCTCGTCGAAATGGACGAGCTGGATCAACCGTGGGATTCAGCTAGGCCGTTCGCCGAGCTGGATCGACCACGGGATTCAGCTTGGCCGTTCGCCGAGCTGGACCAGTCTAGTTCGACGAACGGCCGAGCTGGATCGAACATAATCCGTCTTCACCTCGTCCTCGTAGCTCCTATCAAACTCGCTCTTGTTTCGTCTCGATCAGAGGTGCCGTTGGAACTTTATGATTTAAAAACCGCAAGAACTCGTTTTCTCGAAAAACATTCATATTGATCGTATAAAACGGCAACGGTTAGCTGAAAATCTAGAATTGCCTATGCTATACAAGGAATTTAAATGTTCTTAGGAATCGACATCGTTTTGAAAGCACTCTTTTTATAAAATCGTAAAAACGCCTAGATCAGAAAACGGCCCCAAAGGGCCCAGAACGCGGCAAAGAGTCCACTTACGATTTTATGCGAAAAGACAAATGTCAAGTTCAGAAGATAAATGCTAAGTTTCCAAAGATAAACACAAAAGATCGAAGGAAAATGGAATATTTTCGCGAAGCAATAAACTCGACCAAGGGCATAAAGAGAAGGAGCAAACCGCCTTAGAAGGATTATATAAGAGGATCGAAGTTGAAGGGGCAGAAGGACGCAATTTTTTTACTCAGAGCAATACTTAGAGCAATTTAGGCAACTTTCTGTTTTTGTTATTCGAGCTGCGACTCAATTAGATTTTTTTGTCTTAGGTGCTAGAACTAGGAATCTCGCCGACAGCTCTCGTAGCTAAGGCTCTTATCTTATTGTAACGCTCAACACAGATTCGGAATAAAAACCTTTCTTGCTCTCTTTTCGATTCTTATACTTACTTTTCGTTTATATTTTCGTGTTCTGATTGCTTGGCGTGTGGTTTAGCAGATATTCGGGACTTCTGAGAAATTTAGGGTTTCCTATCTTTCCAAAATCAACGGAAATCGACAGTGCGAATTTTGGTCCTCACATTCATCATTTTGAAGACTGCAGCAGGCACACTAGCTTTAAACAAAGTGTTTTGTTCCACATTGTCAGGTCTCTCAGCCCAAGTCCTCCATTGTCAGGTCTTGGTTTCTTTGTTCTCTGGAGGGATTTTAAATATCCGCTTACTGAAAAGGTTGTGTGATTAGCTCATATGCACATGTTAAAAATATGCCACAGGACGATTGTCATTACTGAAAGAGATTGCAAGGCTATTCGTTGGTTGATTTAGTTTAATTTATTGTCAAAGTGTTTTTACTTGTCTGAAACGCTTGCATGCATGGTTGCAAAAATACAAAAGACGTGTGACAATGTAGGTATGTTTTGAGACTGAAAAATATCTATACCATTAGGTTCACCAACCAATAAGATTTCATTAGTTCAAATACGATATCTTTTAGAAAAGAAAACAAAATATTATCAAGTTATATTATGTTTTTAAAATAAAAAAGTAAAAAAAATAGTAGTTACAGAAAAAAGAATTAAAAAAAAAAATCCTTTTAACGTCGTCAACAAAAACCTAAATCATAATCCCTAAACCCTAAATCCTAAACGCTAAACCCTTGGATAAACGCTAAACCTTTGGATAAACGCTAAACCCTTGGATAAATCCTAAACTCTAAATAAAAACACTAAACCCTAAAACTCTAAACCCTAAACCCCTGAGTGTTTTAGTGTTTAGTGATTTTGATTTAGAGTTTAAGATTTATCCTAGAGTTTAGGATTTACCCAAGGGTTTAGGGTTTAGGATTTAAGGTTTAGGGATTAGGGTTTAGGGTTTAATGTTTTGCTGACGATGTTAAATTTTTTTTTTTTGTAATTATGGCTTTTTTTTATTCATTTTTTTTACTTTTTAATTTGAAAAAAATAACATAATTTGACAATATTTTGTTTCTTTTTTAAAAAATATCGAATATGAAATAACACAATTTTATTGGTTGGTGAACCCAAGAATATGCACATATGCATATATGCACATGTTAAAAATATGATTAGCTCATATGCACATGTTAAAAATATGCCACAGGACGATTGTCATTACTGAAAGAGATTGCAAGGGTATTCGTTGGTTGATTTAGTTTAATTTATTGTCAAAGTGTTTTTACTTGTCTGAAACGCTTGCATTCATGGTTGCAGAAATACAAAAGACGTGTGACAATGTAGGTATGTTTTGAGACTGAAAAGTTTCTATACCGTTAAAAGCGAAGGAGTACTAAAAAATCTACTTGAACAAGGTTGTTCGACCATTTCATTAGATTTAGCTATTTATTTGGTATTGTCTTATATTTCTCTAACTATATAAATACTTTACATAATTTAAATGAACTCATTTATTATTCTCCCATAATCTATTATATAATTATTCTAACAATAAATCTTCATGAATATATGACAGATTATTCAAATATGTTTACACATGACGTGATCATTACCACGTATAGTTTATTAATAGTATAAATATAATTTTTTTAATGGTTTAGTTATGTTTAATAGGTATATAATTTGTATTTTAAAAATTTAAGTACTCATTTGGTCCTTAGTTTGTTTTTCATTTTTCGGTTCCAAAGATATAGGATATGTTCGGTTATTTATGAAATTCAGAGTAATTTTGAGTTTTTTTCCAGTTTGGTAAGGTTCAGTGCATTCAGGTAAATATATCCAAACCTATACATTATCTTATATAGAAATTATATAAGAATAATTTATTTAATTTCAAAAATAAATCTGCGCTTTCTAAGCGTGGATCAAAATCTAGTTTGTGATACAGGAACCAATGGTGAACTTGCTTCAGTTTCACAATAATGATGACCTGTGCAAACATTTATTTTTTCTGTATAGAGTTCATGGTACGAGGATAGGGTTCCAAAAAAATTGACTATATGCTAATTAATGTTTTATAACATTTTATTATAAACAAGAAAATAAAAATTCTGTACTATTTTTTTATAAATTCTATAATTATATTCTCTATTATATAAAATAGAAGTGCTATATGAATTAAATATGAAAAAATATATTAAATAGATAAACTAAGAATTTTTTTTAATTGTTTCATTTAAATAAATTAACACTCATCGTTAAAATGGGTTAAAGTTCGTAAACTATATAATCTTTTATACAAAAATAAATTTATTAACATATGTTAAACTTTTTTATTTGTAACTAGGGAAATTGCCATAAATACCACATTCATAGTAACAATTTTCATGTATACACTAACCACTTTTATCCTCACTTTTAATGAAGGGTAAAAGACATTTATACATCTATGATTAACTAATCTAGGCTTAGGGTTTAGACTTGAAGGGTCATGTAAGATTTTTGGAATGTGAAATTCAAGATTCTAATAAATATATAAATAAATACATGAAAAATTTAAAACAATTTAAAAAAAAAAATGTTTCAAACATAATTTTCAATTTTCAAAAAGAAATTTTGAAAACAAATATCAAAAAAAAATTATAAAAAGTTAGAATTTGAAAAAGTATAAATCCAAAACATAAAAAAAATTAATAATTTTTTATTTAAATAATTATTTATTATTATATATATATAAAACAATGATATAAGAGTCATTTACCACTTAATGAAAAATGTATTCGAAAATGTTCCTTTAGTGGTGGTAAAGATGAATAATGGTATTATGAAAGTGGTAAACATGAAATTCTCCCCTTGTAACTATATATTATCTTTTTTATTTATTTTGAAGCTCTGAACATTATATTGTTTAAAAATGTTTATATACAAAATATAATAGTATATAATAACATTTAGTTCATATAACATGTTATTAGAAAATTTTGAAATTTTAGTAATTCATTTAAAATATTAATGAAAAATAAAATTTAATTAAAAAATAAAATTTACTAAAATAATATGATAGATGCTACTATGTATAAAAATTTACTAAAATAATAGGGCTATATTATTTAAACAAAACAAAGTTTTTACTTATAAATTCCGTAAAATACTAAAATGATAGATCTTAAAAGTATAATATAAATAAATTTAAAATGTACTATATTCAAAATGTATAAATTAAAGAAAAACATATTTTTGAAAGAGGTTCTCTATTCGATTATTTAAGATTGTATTTTTATTGTACATAATTTACTTGAAAATATATTAGTAAGTAAAAAAATTAATAATAAAATACAATATATTAAACAAATCACTATATATTAATAATACCGAATAAGAAATATAAGAAATAATATTATAGAGTTACACAATATATATAATAATATAGAAATTATACATTTAAAACATTTGTAATATTATCAAATACATTTATAAAATAAAAAATATTTGCACAGACTGATTAAAATCTAGTATATATTTAAAAGGAAAACCTAGACAATAAGCTAACCTCCGCAATTATCACCATTAACAAATCAATTCGACTAGTACCAACCATTTTAAATATTTTCTGAAAGCAACAAAAAAATAATGTATTGGTTTGAAAATAAAGATTTGATTAGGATCCTTAGGGCGTGTAACACGTGCCATATGGCGTGTAAAAGAAAACCACGTAGTCTAGACTGTAGTTTCTCGTGCATAATAGTGTAACCGTGTAACAAACACTAATTAGCTAATAAATCATACTTATTATTTTTGAAAAACTATGACCTCATCTTCTTCCTTTGCAAATATGAAGAATTACTGGAGATTTGCATGTACAAAATTGTGAATATAAAATTTTCTATGCAAATAATCATTCAAGAGAATTTGATTCCAAAATTTCCTCCACAGAACAAAATTCAGGTACAGATTTTAGGTTGTAAGAAAAAAAACTTAAAGATAGGAGTCCAAATTCGGATTGTTTCCACGGTGGGAGAATTTCATGTTTACCAATTTTCATGAACACCTGTGGTTACTAAGTCAGGATAATGAAAGCTTTCCTTGTACATTTTGTGTTCAACAGTGTGACGATGAGTCTGGCAAGCACACCACTCGCAGCCCCAACTTTGGTCTGCTTGGTGACAGTGAACGGGGAACAGTTTGCCCAAACTATCCAAACTGTAATGGAACCCTTTTGAGAAAAGTATATTCCCTCATCCACCTGATAAGAACTCGTATCTTTCTGTTGCTTCATAGAACAACTTTTGATTCCAAGCTTTGTCTTATTTACAGTACACTGAAGCAGACCTGTACAAGTAGCTGTCATACTTTTGCCAGATCTTAGACACACAATGCTCTCTTGAAAAGGTTTTTACTTGACAATTTTCCTTTGTGTTACCACAATCAATTAATAACTTCTCTGGCATTTAAAAAGGACGCAGATAGAAGTTTGCGTCACAATTCAAGTAGAAAAAGCAATAACGAAGATTAGACATGCGTTTGAGTCAGCAGCATCCATAGCTCGAAGTATCCGAGACCGGTGTGCTTACGGGTGGGTGCAACTCACACAGACATAGCCATTTAACAGTTGCAATAATTATCTCATTTCATGTAATTAAACTTATATCTTCTTTTGACAGCCCAAAGTTTTGTTTGGTCCTAAAGCTTGTTAGCATAACTCTAACTGAACTTTGAAATATAGCAATACTACTAGACTAAAAAAAAGTTTTTGGCTCCTGTGGCTGGGCATCATCACTCCTTATTTGCCTTAGATTCGTTACTTGACTCTTACCCGCCTCGAAAATTCAAGTACTCGTTGTTGTCAAGGCAAGTAACAAGTCAAAAATTTTCATTACTTGCAAGACCAAGTCAAATATCAAGTATCATTATTATTTTAATACTTGACTTGTTACTTGCCCCGTTACTTGCTTCATTACTTAGTATTTGTTACATGATCTATTAAATACTTGTTTATATATATTTTTTCTTTTACTTGCATTTAGGATTAGACAAAAATACTCATTATTTTTCTTACACTTGTTACTTGTTTTGTATTCATCTTGATTTTTAAATACTCGTCGTCATCTAGTCAAGTATTAAAAATTTAGCTATATGGCTTGTTATTACTTTTTACTTAGAGAAGACATTTTTGTCATTGTGAAAATTACACAATTACTTATATATCAAAAATTTTATATATATTTTATTTGTCTTCTTTATAATATGAGCAAATATTTCGTTTAAATTAACTCACATGTTATTTTAAGTAAAGAATAAACAAAAAAAAAAAATTCATGTCTATTTTTAATAGAATATTATTTAGTAGTAATTCTTAAGTACTCAAAAAATTCGTAAATAGATCTCAAGTACTCGTAAATAGTTTAAAGTGCTCGTTAAGTAATAGAGCGGGATAAGTAACTTGCAAGTAATTCATTTTTGATCAAGTACTTGTAATAGCAAGTACTCGTTTTTAACGACTCAAATACAAGTAGAAAATTTTATTACTCGTGTATGGCAAGTCAAGTAGCAAGTACACGCAAAATAACGAGTACTCGCCTTGTGCCCAGCCATTTGTGGTATACGGTACTCAGAGGAGATCTTGACTTCGAATCATCTTCACGTCTGAATGTTGTCTTCAAAGCAGAGTGTCTGTGGAAAAGCACATTTCCTGAGTTGATTCGGGTGGTTCACGGTTAACCAGCGAGTGAGAAGCACCAAGCAGAGTCCCAAAGTTGAGGTCTTGTTCTAAGGTTCCATTGATCCTTGTCTGCGTAGGCGGTAGAACTGGTGGTAGTCGCTGAGGGTTTAGGCCTAGACCATTCATAACGGCTAAAGTCTGCTTTATGGAGTAAATAAGTTAATCAGATGATATGTTTTACAGATTAGACTTTGATTATATATGATCTTTAGTAAGAAACCTGCACTTGAAGTTGAAGCAGCTTCAGATATTCTATTGCTTCATCAAAGCATGGAGACTTTATCTGTCTACAACTATAAAAAAAAAAACAATGTTTCTCATTCTCAAGATAGAGATCTGAAGTATAAAGATTGGAACATTCAATTTAACTTGTTGGAATTGAGTATCCGCTTCTGCAAAGCTTTCATTTTCTGCAAAGCTTTCATTTTCTCGTTGATCTTGCTCCTTCTCCTCTGCAATATTTTCGGATTCTATTTATTATTTTTTTAATTTTTACAGATCAAGAATATTTAAAAGGAAAAAGACAGAAACCTTTTCAGACAAGTTGTGGAACTGTGTATCAATGTTTCTCTTCAACGAGTTTCGCTGTCTGACTCCATTTCTATTGAGTGTTATTGTTACCATTACAAAGAAAAATGGTGTTCTTTAGTGACTCCATTTCTCTCTCTTTAGTATTTTTTTTTTTTTTTTTGTCATCTGTAGATTATATTAAACACAAAAACAACATTTCTTACAAACCAGAGCCGGCAAGGAATACATTCCTTCCAAAACCATAAGCCGGCGCGGTAACATTTACCACCCGGAGCCAAAAGATGGATACAACACAAACCCTTAAAAAACTAACAAAGACACGAAGAAAAAAGATGTCGAGAAGCATGAGAGTAAAACAGAACTTCAGTAGAGGAGTGCTCCACCTTGCGCTCAAAGACGAGCTTACCGAAATAGAACTCATCAACAATTAACACAAAATGAGAGGAGCATCGAGATAGACTAGACGCACACGAACATCACCAAACATATAAACTGAATCGAGAGAGGTTAGAATCCTTAACCGTCGCTGTAAACACCCTTCAATCCCAACTAAGTCTCTCCATTGGACCTTGAGTGTGCTCTCCCCGCGCCTCATACGCACCATCACCCCACGGCGAAGCCTATAAAGGTTTCCCGGAAACGTCTTATTCACACAGCCGGTAGCTGGATAATAACCACTCCAAATCCATGACAATCACGATCAAGACGGCGACAATCGACCGACAATGAAGCAATCGCTCCGATATACATCTATCTCCTTCCAAGCCAAACACGCACCTTCTCTGAGAACCAGAAGAGGTTTCTACCTCCACCGAAGACTTGAGCCACCACAGTGCTTTCTCTTTTGATCAAACGTTTTGTTGTGAGCAAGCTTAGTTTTTTTATTTGCATCGTTTGAAGCCTTTGCTTTGATTATCCCAAAAGATTGTTGAGATTTAGACTTAAACACCAAGAGTTAAGAACCCAGTTAATCGGATTGGAGCATTCTTTAAAACACCGTCTGAACACGACCAGAGTTTTAAATCTTCACTCTTCTCCGGATAATCGCAACACCTTGAATCTTCACACATGGATGACCTGCACTTTAAATCGCCATAGCCAAGAAGTGAGGGTTTATTTTCTCATGAGCAAAGAGTCAAGCATTAGTGAAAACCCAAATCTGTTCAATCGATTGGAGAAAACCAGAAAGAGATTAGAACACACAAAGGCTAGAGATTTTAAGCCGATTAAACAAAAGATAAACCGAACCCAATCGGAGTTAAGATCCGTACAAGACGGAAGAACAAAACCGGATTAAAACCGGAGACAAACCCCAAACAAGTCGGTGACAAAACAAAAAAAAAAACTAATTACAAATTTACAAGACACAACGCCGGCGAACCGGACGTTGGCCAGAGACTGCAAATCCAAAAGCTGGAAACTTCAAGAAAAGATGAGAGAGACGAGAGAGATGCTCTCTTTAGTATTTCTTTAAACAAAGCGATTATAATTTGACGACAGCAATAAAGTTGTTAAGTTTTACCTTGTTCTCAAAAGCACATTTGTCTCCCCCAGTTTCAATGACCGCATAGCCTGCGCTAGAAACTGCTCCGCCGAAAACGAAAGGAAAGTTCCAGTCGAACATCTCAGCGGATGAAATGTTTCTCTTGGGTGGGGAAGGTTGGGTTGTCGGAGTACGTGACAGAATTTGCCGGAGAATGCTAAAGAGTTTGTCGGATGAAGATGGCAGAAACTGTGGTGGGAACTACCCATCTTCGACTTCGACATTAAACTGGAACAGCCGCAGTACGACGCACTTGTGTCCAAACCCAGTGGGCCAAAGTTGACGGATGATGAATCGGACGATGGTGGTTTTCGTTTACGAAAACTGTTCAACCTAATCCCCTATATATTAACTGAGAAGCATTTGAAAAATTGGAAACTTAATTTTGTATTAATTAAAAAAAACTCAAAATCCTAGGTGGCACTCTAAATGTCTTCTAAATTTCATTTCAAAGAATTCTAGAGCATCTAATATAAAGTATAGTTTAATCTAATGGTGTCACATTATTCCATAATTATATAACACTAGAGAACATTATATTAACCTAAAATATATGAAGTGTGTATTCTTTCCTTAAATAAAAGCTACGAAATTACCTAATATGATTTACATATATACGGGAATTAATGATTATGAATAATAAAGATTTGATAACAATTTTTGCATCATTCTTCATTTTTGTTTAAATTTATATTATTAAAAAAACTTAAACAATCACATTAACCATATAATAAAAAAATTAGATTTTTTCTTATATGTTATATTTTGAATTTTTTAAAATGACTTTAAATTACAAAAATGAGGAAACCTTTATATGTTATATTTTTTTTTAAACGACTTTAAAATACAAAATGAGGACACCATATATTTTATATTTTTCTTATATGTTAGAATTTTCTTATATGTTATATTTTAAATTTTTTTAAAAAGACTTTAAATTACAAAAATGTAAGTTTTCCTTAAGTATACGACTAAAAACATTAAAATGACATGTATCAATTCGATGGTTGATTGAAAGCTTTCAAAACCATATGGAAGATAAAAGTCAAAATAATTCAACTGTGAAAACAATACTGTTCACTTTGTTCAAGAATGTGTTCGCTGGAAAAAATAAGGTTTTTATGTCATATTTTGTTTAATGTCGTAGAGAACATTATATTAACCTAAAATATAAGAAGTGTGTATTCTTTCCTTAAATAAAAGCTACAGAATTACCTAATATGATTTACATATATATGATAATTAATGATTATGAATAATAAAGATTTGATAACAATTTTTGCATCCTTCTTCATTTTTGTTTAATTTTATATTATTAAAAAAATAAACAATCACATTAACCATATAATAAAAAATTAGATTTTTTCTTATATGTTATATTTTGAATTTTTAAAAATGACCTTAAATTACAAAAATGAGGAAACTTTATATGTTATTTTTTTTTAAAAACGACTTTAAAATACAAAAATGAGGACACCTTATATGTTAGATTTTTTCTTATATGTTATATTTTGAATTTTTTAAAACAACTTTAAATTACAAAAATGTAAGTTTTCCTTAAGTATACGACTAAAAACATTAAAATGACATGTATCATTTCGATGGTTGATTTGAAAGCTTTCAAAACCATATGTAAGTTAAAAGTCAAAATAATTCAACTGTGAAAACAATACTATTCACTTTTTCAAAATTGTGTTAGAGAAAAAAAAATAAGGTTTTTATGTCATAATTTGTTTAATGTCCACTAGAGAACATTATATTAACCTAAAATATAAGAAGTGTGTATTCGTTCCCTAAATAAAAGCTACGAAATTATCTAATATGATTTACATATATATGGCAATTAATGATTATGAATAATAAAGATTTGATAACAATTTTTGCATCCTCCTTCATTTTCTTTAATTTTATATTATTAAAAAAAAATAAACAATAACATTAACCATATAATAAAAAATTAGATTTTTTCTTATATGTAATATTTTGAATTTTTTAAAATGACTTTAAATTACAAAAATGAGGAAACCTTATATGTTATTTTTTTTTAAAAACGACTTTAAAATACAAAAATGAGGACACCTTATATGTTAGATTTTTCTTATATGTTAGATTTTTTCTTAGATGTTATATTTTGAATTTTTTAAAACGACTTTAAATTACAAAAATGTAAGTTTTCCTTAAGTATACGACTAAAAACATTAAAATGACATGTATCAATTCGATGGTTGATTTGAAAGCTTTCAAAACCATATGGAAGATAAAATTCAAAATAATTCATCTGTGAAAACAATACTGTTCACTTTTTTCAAGAATGTGTTCGATGGAAAAAATAAGGTTTTTATGTTATAATTTTTTTAATGTCCAATCCGATCAACCCATGATGTATTAATTATAGTTTTGTTCCATTATTTTTAATAAAAATTGATCCGATCCATCGGAAAAAAATTATATAATAACAACAAAAAATATTTTATATATATAAATAAAATGATCACATATATAAAAAAAACTATCAATAATATATATATAAATAAACTCACCCTGCGCAAGGCGCAGGTCTTATCCTAGTTAACATATATTTTACAAAATGTGCCCCATGCTAAATAATGTCTGGATCAGCTGTGGTATATAGTTAATCAAGAATGGAATGGATCAGATCTTATATTTGTGAATGCCAGCTACTCCATCTGTTTAATCAACCCCACATTATTCATCTGGTTATATCGAAGTTAAAATCAAAAGTTCTTAAAAAATTTAGGGGGCTTATTGTATTGATGATTAATTCAAATCTTAAGGGTTATTGTAAAGCTATTCAATCTCCTTCTCGTTAGTTCATCTCTTTAGATGCTTGGGAACCTTCTCCTTATTTCTCTCTCAATGATCATAGGCTCTACTGCATCTTCAGGCTGTTGAATGTTGTTATGTGTTGATATTTCTGAAGGTTGAGATGGGTGTCGTCCTGCGTTTAGCTTAGGTACATCGATGTTTGGCAATCGCACTCAATATGTAAGAGGCGGTTGTCGATCTCTGCTCGGCTTTTGGTGTCGATCTCTTCTCGGCTGCTGGTGTCGATCGTTGCCAGCATGTTGGTGTCGATCGGTGTCTTCTTGTTGGTGCTGATCGATATCTTTCGTCTTGACACAGAATGGCATAGGCGAATACGGGTGTCGACTGGTGAAGTTTGAGTGTCGCTCGATTCGAACTGTTTCGCACAATCCGACTGATTCTGCAAGTGGTGTCAGCCGGTGCTCAGTTGGTGGTGTTGATCGACACCAATGCGAACTGCCGATGGACATGGAGCTTTCGACGTGAAAGTCTCCTTCTTGAAGCTTTTCTTCCTTCATCACTTGCCAGAAATCAACATCTATGATGGCACTCACGTGGTGCCTTTGTGTCTCCTCTCCTTTTCGTTTAATCAGCGCTTCCTGCTTCTTAAAAACTTCTCCTGTCTGAACCACTTGAGTCTCCAACTTCTTCACATGTGTGCTTAGAGCTTCAAACTTGTTGTTCATTTTGATGTAGAGATCATCCCTTGTATCTTGCTCTCTTGAGTTGCTGGTGCTAGATTCTGATAAGAAGAACTCCCAAAAGTTATGTAGTTGTTGTTGTTGTTATTGTAGTTGTTGATGTAGGCTTCTGATACCGTGAACTCTAGTTGTAATTACTCCTCTGACCATTACCATAGAAGTTCTTTTTTGAAACACCTTTTTTTTTTTTTTGAAACACCTTACCATAGAAGTTCATGTTTCCACCTTGATTCCCAGACCTCTGATCCTGAAAACTAGTACCACTGATGAAGTTCACATCCTCCTCTTCTACATCCTCTGTGAAGCTAACATACTTATTGAGAAGCTGATGAACAATGTCCAGCTTGGCCTTAACTTCATCCATCTGCTCATTTCCAAAGACGGTGACCAATTTCTTCCTCTCAAAGTAGTGTTTTTCGTGATATTGCTAGACGCCAATTTCTCAATAAATCTCACAACCTCTTCTGGATTCTTAGTGTTGAACTTTCCCTCACTAGTAGTGTCTAAAGACATCTGGTAAGCTAAAGCGATGCCTCTAAAGAAGGTATTTAGCAGTTATACCTCGCTGAATACATGATGTGGACAATCTCTCTGATATGACTCGAATCTGATCGAGAAGCTTCTGAAATATTATGCAGGCTCATGTGTGAATGTAGCAATCCTGCTCCTCAAATCTTTAGCATGCGCGTTATAAAAAAACTTACGCAAGAAGGTGTTTTTGATGTCAGTCCAGGATGTAAGAGATTCTGGTGGTAACTGCTTAAGTCAGTGCTAAGCATCTCCAGAAATTGAGTACCTGAAAAGCTTGCAAAGAAGATAGTCCTCACGGACTCCATTGGCTTTGATAGCATAAACTAGATCCTCGAACCGCTCCAGATGGTACATAGGATGCTCATGTGGGTGACCATGGAAAGGTGTATGTCCCACTAGTGTAAAGTATGCAGGTTTCAGCTCGAAATCGTTCCTCTAGAAAGTAGGAGGACGAATTACAGATCTGTTGGCATAGTATTGAGCTGGACGGTTGTAGTCAGCAAAAGTTATGGGTCGAGCATTCTGGACATTCTCCTCAGCTACAGCCTGAGCATTGGCTGCAGCATTCTCAGCATTAGCGGTTTGTTTTACAACTCCTTCAAGATTAGGGATTACAGTCCCCTGATCATCTATCCTCTGACATGCTGCATTACGCAGATGATCCTCATGGTCATGTAAGTCTCCAATCTCATCATGTATCAGCACAAGATTCACAACCATGTCTGCTCGTGGGTTGGTATCGATCGAGTCTGAATGAGAAGTATCGATCGGTGCTCGCTCACAAGTATCGGTCGACTAAGTTGAGTTATGTATGCTATGAGTCTCTCTTTACAGATTGAACGTTCAAAACGTGGAGGGTCTGAGAATAAAATCTCTTTCTCCTTGTTGCTTCTAGTACTGCTGGGCAAGCGCCTGAAAAACAAGAAATTTTTTTTTTGTAAGGAACTATAACAGAAAAATAACATAGACTAAATCAAATAAATCGAGTCTAATGGCAAATCCAATGCTCCCCGGTAACAGCGTCAAATTTGATATCACTCAAATTACCCTATGAAATTTTTTTCTTTCTCAAATAAAAGGTTCAGTTGTAGTACTTAGGGATCGAATCCACATGAAGCGTAAGCATACTATAAACTCAACTATATCGCGATTAAGCTAGGCAAATATTATTAAATCAGCAAATAAAAGCAAAGCAGTAAATCAATTGGTTCTTGTAGAATATAAGAGAAAATAACTAGACTTAGGCTTTCAGGCAATCATGATTAGAATGTTATAGAAGCTAAGGGTATGTGAATGACAATCCTAGAACTCAAAATTCTAATGCAAAGATATCCAGTGCTCCAGTTGTCGCATGTAAACACGGATCGAGTGTCGATCGATACTATTGACTAAAGTACTGATGGATACTTCCTTAGGCAAGCGTTATCGTCCTAATTGATATTCCACTAGTTACCTAAACCAGTTATCGCATGTATCTAGCAACCTAGCTCAGTAGGATTAACTCAGGATATGATCCTACTTTTGATGTTCTCAATAATACTAAAAATCGGTGTTCTAATTAGCTACTCTAGAACACAAGTAGTAAGAATAATTTTGATGAAGGAAATCTATAGATTCACCCTGGCAGTTTTATAGTTTTGGCTAATCCATAAAAACTCTAAACCTAACAGAGTAAACTACTTAGACATAGCAAAGAAAATCATAGCAATAGTATGAATATAATGCAAAGATAAATAAGGTAGAAAACAATGAATTCAATACAAATCTCTGAATAGTCTTGGATCTTCTCTCCAATCTAAAAACTCTAAATAGTTTGCTGTGTAAAAAAGTATTAGAATAAGGTAAAACAGTGTGTTTTCCCAAACAATGGCAAAACACAAAAATACTAAGTAAAAGTCGGCTAGGGGTAATCTTGTAAATATGTGGATCTTTGGGTTTCAAGTTAGTCACGAACAAGTCGGCTCGTCTTCTCACGTTAGTGTCGAGCGACACCAAGGGGTCAGTTCGATCAACACCCTGTTTAAATATCGACCCTGGCTGGTTTCTTGAACAACTACGAGTTTTTTCATTCTTTAGGTCCAAAATTCTCCATAAACAAACGTATATTTATATATTTATATCAACTGTTCTCTCATAAAGACATTTTTCATTTAATACATAAAATACATTGTGTATTCTAGCTGGCCAACCCCTTCATTAGTTAGTTTGTCAATTAATAGTTTACTAGATGATAATCCGCGCACATGCGTGGGGTGAATTCTTATAATAACGTTTGTTTATGAAATGATTTTAACATTTTGCAACACTACAATCTTTATCGATTATAAAATGATGAATACTAATGTTGGTCTCTTAAATAAATCATCGTTGTTGAAGAGTTAACGTACTACATCTCATTTAAATTTTTTTAAGACTTCATATGTACAAAAGAAAATTAAGTTTTGCGGCTGACACAAATCACCAAAATCAAATAGGCAACATCGATTGTATAATGACGAAAGGGTATTAGGTTTTCTGCTCTCGATTTCTTTACTATTGACTCTCCATGAGTGATTTCATTTTCTACCTCTATAGAATTGTGATTTCGTTCTCGTCTTTGTTTCATTGATATGAGTTAAGTTTCCTTTTTAACTTATTTTATGAATTCAGTGAATTACATAAGTGTCAATTAAAAAAAAATGGACATCTGTAAAAATTAGTTTCACTCCATATACATATCTAAAATCAAAATTTTGAAAAAAATCACCGGCAAACTATATTAACAGGTTAGTGTTCAAATCTAATATATCAAGCTGTTATATAATATAAGTGCAAACTCGAAATATATATGTTTGTCAAGTATATATTCACCAGCTCGGTCTAAAATTATTTAAGTAGAACAACAAAACAAATTACTTATTTCACCAGTTCGGGTAATATCTGAATCCGAACGGGTAATATCCGAACCCGAATGAATATCCGAAGATAACCAAACATAAGTATACTTAACTCTATATTTCTAGTTTATTTCTCTTATTTTATTCAAAATATTTATATTAATGATTCTTATTGCTCAAAATTAGATAATATACATATAATTTTGGACAAAATCATTTGCTACTCACTTAAAATACATATCAAGTTCTTGGTTGCATTAACAAATCTTGTATCTAAAATTTCAAAACAACAACTAAATTAGTGTCTTTCTATTTTTAAAGTTTTATCTCCAAGCCAATTAATAGTTTAATCTTTTAAAAATTAAACAAAAAAGAGAGAGGTTAGAATTTTTTTTATCAAATATGTATTATTCATAATCATTAATTGCCACATATAAGGGTAATCATATTAGGTAATTCCGTAGCTTTTATTTAAGGAAAGAAAAAAAAAATTCTTTTGTACGCTATTAATTAATTTGATAGTTAGTTCAATAAAAAGCATAGTATATATTTATATGGACCAACTTATTTTTCTAACAATTCTAAGAATCATTTTCGTGATGACACGTAGCCACAAAAACATGTTGTAATGCTTCAAGATTAATATATAGGGGATTATAGACCTAAACAATAATAAAATATAATAGGCCCGATCGATTTGGATCTAGAAAAACTTATGACACTTTAAGTAATAATAAAATGGTGAAGGAGTGAGTTTAACATATCTTAAAAAATAAATTGTGTTTTGCTTGGGACAGCCAAATTGTTTTTGACTGAGGCATGAATTGTACCTCTCTATTTATACAAATAGAAACCGTAAAAATAGTCATCAAGTGAATTTTTGTTTCAAAAACGCTTTTTTACAAAATAATAAGTAAACGACGGTCTTGACTCTCAAGTATTACTGAACAAGAGTTGAGTTATTTCAGTTTATTAACATAACTCAAAATAGAAACATATAAATACCAAGCTTAATTTATAAAAGGAGGAGGAGATCCACGAGAAATAGTACCTAAATACTTTAAGATGATGTAGTATTGATTGTTTAGGAAACTATATATAAATAATTCAAAAATGTAAAGTTGACAAATCTTATATACTATTTATATCTTTCATCAATTAGTATTGTACGGTTAAGACATTTAATTGCTCCACTAATAACTTTCATTCTGATATAAACTTGAGTATATATATAAGCTTGAGCAGCAAAATATTCAAATTATGTAAGATGAATACACTTTGTTGTGGAAATTATATCAATATTTATCTTACGTATTTGAATATTTTGCTGATCATAGGATATTACCATTGTTATGTAGAAATTATATTAATGTCATTTTCTTTCAAAAAAGGATATTAATATTATGTTTTTGATATTACGTAAGATAGTAATATTTCTTTCAAAAAAGATAATAATATTGGTGCTATATTTATCTTACGTATTTGATATTTTGCTGCTCATAGGATATTTTGCTGCTCATAGGTTGAGAATAAAGATAGTACTATTTTTTTCAAAAAGGATATTAATATTGGTACTATATTTTGTTCTGTGGAAACTATATCAATATTTATCATTTCCGAGTTCTAAAGAAGGTATTTTATTTATTACACTTTCTAAATTCAGATCATAATTATTTGGTAGTTGATTGCGTTTAATAGTTCTTAGAAAGTACCAATTAATGCCTTTTATTAGTTAATAATAATACAACTTTGTTTTGTGTACAAATGTAATACAACTTAACTTAAAAAAACAGTATGTAATATATAACTAGATGATAACCCGCGCGTATGCGCGGAATGAGTTTTTTATAATAATGTTTATTTATTAAATGGCTTTAACATTTTTCAACACAGCAATTTTTATCGATTATAAAATGACGAATACAAATGTTGGTCTCTTAAATATATCATCGTTGTTGAATAGTTAAAGTACTACATCTCATTTTAATTATTTTTGAGACTTCATATGCACAAAAGAAAATTAAAATATGTAGCTGACACAAATAACCAAAACTAAATAGGCCACATCACTTGTATAACGACGAAAGAGGATTAGTTTCTTGCTCTCGATTTGTTTACTATTGACTCTCCATAAGTGATTTCATTTTCTACCTCTATAAAATTGTGCTTTCATTCCCGCCTTTGTTTCATTGATATGACTTAAGAATCTTTTTTTAACTTCTTCTACGAATTTGGTGAATTACATAAGTGTCAATTTTTAAAAATAGTCATGTGTAAAAATAATTTTCACTCCAGATACATATTTAAGAATCAAAATTTTGATTAAAAAAATCACCGGCAAACTATATTAACAGGTTAGTGTTCAAATCTAATATATCAAGCTGTTATAAAATATAAATGCAAACTCAAAATATAAATGTCTGTCTAGTATATATTCACCAGCCCGGTCTGAAAATCATTTAATTCAAGAACAACAAAAGAATTATGTATTTCACCAGTTCGGGTAATATCTGAATCCGAACGGGTAATGTTCGAACCCGAATGAATATTTATGACTTTAGTTTACTTCTCTCATTTTATTCAAAATATTTATATTAATGATGTTTATTGCTCAAAATTAGATAATATACATATAATTATGAACAAAATCATTTCCTACTCACTTAAAATACATATCAAGCTCTTGTTTCTTGCATTAACAAAAGTTGCATCTAAAATTTCAAAACAACAACTAAATTAGTGTCTTTCTAACTTATTAATAGTTTAGTATTTTAAAAATTAGAAGACCAGTTAAGTTAAAATATATTTTAAATACAAAAAACTTAAACAATGAATAATTTATTTATTTTTTCTTCAAAATTTAAATATTCGAACCCAACCTAAAATATCTGAACCCGAACATAAAATTCCCGAACCCGAACATAAAATACCCGAACCCGACTCGAAATGTAGAAATACCCGAGTGAGCTCTATACCTTTATACTGAAACACCCAATACGAACCCAAACGTGTATCCGAACGCCCTCCCCTACGATATATGATCAGTTGTATCTTGTTTGAACAAAAAAAAAGTTAAACCATTGATCACAAAATTTTCAATGTGGTACTTTTACCATTTTTAGTAATTTATAGTCGTTTTTAAAAATTTAAAATATAACATATAAGAAAAAAATCTAATTTTTTTTTATTATATGATTAATGTGATTGTTTAATTTCTTTTAATAGCTTAAACTTAAACAAAAAAGAGAGAGGTTAGAAACTTTTTTATGAAATATGTATGATTCATAATCATTAATTGTCATATATATGTTAACCATATTAGGTAATTCTGTAGCTTTTATTTAAGGAAAGAAAAAATATTATTTTCTACACTACTAATTAATTTGATAGTTAGTTTAATAAAAAAATAGTATATATTTATATGGACCAACTTATTTTTCTAATAATTCTAAGAATCATTCTCGTGATGACACGTGGCCACAAAAACATGTTGTAATACTTCAGGATTAATATATAGGGGATTATAGACCTAAACAATAGTAAAATATCATAGGCCCGATCGATTTGGATCTAGAAAAACTTATGACACTTTAAGTAATAATAAAATGGTGAAGGAGTGAGTTTAACATATCTTAAAAAATAAATTGTGTTTTGCTTGGGATCAAATTGAACAACCAAATTTTTTTTGACTGAGGCATGAATTGTATCTCTCTATTTATACAAATAGAAACCGTAAAAATAGTCATCAAGTAAATTTTTGTTTCAAAAACGTGTTTTACAAAATAATAAGTAAACGACGGTCTTGACTCTCAAGTATTACTGAACAAAAGTTGAGTTATTTCAGTTTATTAACATAACTCAAAATAGAAACATATAAATACCAAGCTTAATTTATAAACGGAGGAGGAGATCCATGAGAAATAGTACCTAAATACTTTAAGATGATGTAGGATTGATTGTTTAGGAAACTGTATATAAATAATTCAAAAATGTTAAGTTGACAAATCTTATATAATATTTATATCTTTCATCAATTAGTATTGTACGGTTAAGGCATATAATTGTTCCACTAATAACTTTCTTTCTGATATAAAATTGAGTATATATAAGCTTGAGCAGCAAAATATTCAAATTATGTAAGATGAATACACTTTGTTCTGTGGAAATTATATCAATATTTATCTTACGTATTTGAATATTTTGCTGATCATAGGATATTACCATTGTTCTGTAGAAATTATATTAATGCCATTTTTCTTTCAAAAAAGGATATTAATATTACGTTTTTGATATTACGTAAGATAGTAATATTTCTTTCAAAAAAGATATTAATATTGGTGCTATATTTATCTTACGTATTTGATATTTTGCTGCTCATAGGTTGAGAATAAAGATAGTAATATTTTTTTCAAAAAGGATATTAATATTGGTACTATATTTTGTTCTGTGGAAACTATATCAATATTTATCATTTTCGAGTTCTAAAGAAAGTATTTTATTTATTACACTTTCTAAATTCAGATCATAATTATTTTTTAGTTGATTGCGTTTAATAGTTCTTAGAAGGTACCAATTAATGCCTTTTATAAGTTAATAATACAACTTTGTTTTGTGTACAAATGTAATACAACTTAACTTTAAAAAAAAACAGTATGTAATACATAACTAGATGATAATCCGTGCGTATGCGCGGAATGAGTTTGTATAATAATGTTTATTTATTAAATGGTTTTAACATTTTGCAACACTGCAATTTTTATCGATTAAAAAATGACGAATACAAATATTGGTCTCTTAAATATATCATCGTTGTTGAATAGTTAAAGTACTACATATCATTTTAATTATTTTTATGACTTCATATGCACAAAAGAAAATTAAAATCTGTGGCTGACACAAATCACCAAAACCAAATAGGCAGCATCAATTGTATAATGACGAAAGGGGATTAGTTTTTTTGCTCCCGATTTTTTATTATTGACTCTCCATAAGTGATTTCATTTTCAACCTCTATAAAATTGTGCTTTCATTCCCGCCTCTGTTTCATTGATATGACTTAAGAATCTTTTTTTAACTTCTTCTATGAATTTAGTGAATTACATAAGTGTCAATTTTTAAAAATAGACATGTGTAAAAACAAGTTTCACTCCAGATACATATTTA
This sequence comes from Brassica napus, assembly GCF_020379485.1. Classification (NCBI taxonomy): domain Eukaryota; kingdom Viridiplantae; phylum Streptophyta; class Magnoliopsida; order Brassicales; family Brassicaceae; genus Brassica; species Brassica napus. The sequence goes on along the minus strand of NC_063447.1, from coordinate 42,369,802 downwards.
AGAATCAAATTTTGATAAAAAAAATCACTGGCAAACTATATTAACAGGTTAGTGTTCAAATCTAATATATCAAACTGTTATAAAATATAAATGCCAACTCGAAATATAAATGTCTGTCTAGTATATATTCACCAGCTCGGTCTAAAAATCATTTAATTCAAGAACAACAAAAAAAATTACATATTTCACCAGTTCGGGTAATATCTGAATCCGAACGGATAATATTCGAACCCGAATGGATATTTATAACTTTAGTTTACTTCTCTCATTTTATCAAAATATTTATATTAATGATGTTTATTGCTCAAAATTAGATAATATACATATAATTATGGACAAAATCATTTGCTAATCACTTAAAATACATATCAAGCTCTTGTTTCTTGCATTAACAAAAGCTGCTTCTAAAATTTCAAAACAACAACTAAATTAGTGTATTTCTAACTTATTAATATTTTAGTATTTTAAAAATTAGAAGACCAGTTAAGTTAAAATATATTTTAAATACAAAAAACTTAAACAATGAATAATTTATTTATTTTTTCTTCAAAATTTAAATATCTGAACCCAACTCAAAATATCTGAACCCGAACATAAAATTCCGGAACCCGAACATAAAATACCCGAACCCGACTCGAAATGTAGAAATACCCGAGTGAGTTTTATACTTTTATACTGAAATACCCAATACGAACCCGAACATGTATCCGAACGCCCTCCCCTATGATATATGATCATTTGTATCTTGTTTGAACAAAAAAAAGTTAAACCATTGATCACAAAATTTTCAATGTGGGACTTTTACCATTTTTAGTAATTTATAGTTGTTTTTAAAAATTCAAAATATAACATATAAGAAAAAATCTAGTTTTTTTTATTATATGATTAATGTGATTGTTTAATTTCTTTTAATAGTATAAACTTAAACTAAAAAGAGAGAGGTTAGAAACTTTTTTATGAAATATGTATGATTCATAATCATTAATTATCATATATATGTTAACTATATTAGGTAATCTGTAGATTTTATTTAAAGAAAGAAAAAATATTCTTTTGTACACTACTAATTAATTTGATAGTTAGTTTAATAAAAAATATAGTATATGTTTATACGGATCAACTCATTTTTCTAACAATTCTAAGAATCATTCTCGTGATGACACGTGGCTACGAAAATAAGTTGTAATGCTCTAGGAATAATATATAGGAGATGATACTTCATCTTCTCTCTTCAAATTTAGTGTATGTTATCTTTTCTCTGCAAAAAAAAAACACAAAAACACCAATATCACACCACCTAAAAGTCAAGAGAACGTCTCAGAAGCAGATTCTAAAATAAAGCATTCTAATTCCTGAAGCAACAAATTCCACTAAACATACACTATGATTCCATCACTTAATTAGCCTTGTGTATACACCACCACATAAATACGACAAAGATCAATCAAATTCCGCACACCTCTCAGACAAAACTTTATAGAATCTGACAGAGTAGAAGTGATTATATTCTTTCATAAATGTATTGGAAAAATCTTTGACCAACATCATAGTTGCATAACCAAACACATGGGATTGTTTTTTGGTTCATTAACTAATTGACAAACCGTGATGATCAAATTCTTGATGAAATCTTAATAACTCTACAACTTCTGAGAGGATGATAAATAAATGTGTATATGTGCAAGGATGATGTTTATCAAAGACTTTGTTTGTCGAGATATACCTATTAATTTAGCTAGTACACTTTTCTGTGTCCATGTTAATATTTTTTTCTAATGATCAGCGTAATAATGTCAAAAAAAAGATCAGCGTAAAAACGCGTTTCTATTATCAAAATGTCTTGCTAACTTTGTAGTTAATGATATAACGTTAATGTATTGTATTTTGTACGTTGGTAATATAACTTTTCCTAGTGAAATTAAATTGGACTGACCTTTATTCAAATCAATTATATTGCTGCCACATAAGCAAAATTAAGATGTAAGAAACCGACACATCAGCAAGCTTGTATTGTAAATATTATAAAATAGAAGGTTACAATTTTTTAATGATCCTCAAATAATATATAGGAGATGATGGTTATATGTTCTAATTTTCCTTCTTTCTTAGGATTTTTAAGGTGTATTAATATCAATTTGTGTATAAGATTTTGACCAACTCGTGTGTTCAAGGCTTCAAATGTTTTAATCCACCTCGCACCGCACCACAGTTAACAGTAACAAAAATCTTTACATATACCATATATCTATACGTTTTTATAACTGTTAGTACCGTACCGTAATTGTACCGCTTGTCCCACACCGCTCAATCCGCTTGTCCTACACCGCTCAATCCACTGTTACCATTTGGAGCCTATGTCTTTTAGAATCTGATGACTGACTGATAGAAAAATAGACTATCTCTCTTCTCTTTAGAGAGAGAGAGTTCTCTCATTTTCCCTCTTACCTATTCAATATCTTTCGGAGGGCTATAGAATCTTGTTTCTATTTTGATAATTGATAATTATAGGATCGATTTTGTATGTAAAATAGTTAAATAAGTTCTCAATATGATTGAGATTTTGCTGTGCCATAAGCCTATTTCGGAGTAGTTTCTTCTCGTATTTTCTTCTTTCTCCAATTTGTGCTGATTTTACTAAAGTTTCTGATGATAGAGGATTAGATTTCTGTGGTTTCTCTGAGTTTTCACTCTTATACCTCATATTCTCTTCTTTCATGAAGTCTTCCATGTTTGGTAAGGATAATTTTGTATCTACTATTGTCCATAATCCTTAGTGGACGGAAAAGATCTTCGGTTTAAGTCTTCACCGGAGATGGGGGTGTGCTCCTTGCAACTGGTGAATTAGAGAAGAAAGAAGAGTCAGAAGCAGAGAGGCTACTAGATATGATGTCGACGATTCTAAGCTTCTCATCATAGTGGCTCTCGATGGTAATCAGAGCCGTGCTCACATGAGGAAAAGATAAACATTGGCCTAGGGCATCAATTTTTTTTTGCAAGTTGGCTTAAGGGCATGTATATTTAAAAAGTTTAAAAGCATTTCTTATGTTTTATTTCACTTAATTAGATATTATATTAAAAAAAAGCTATTAAACATAGACTCATTAATAGTTTTATGGGTAAGCAAAAATCCAAAAACATATATTAGAATGAAAACATGCATGGTTTTTTAAGAAACCAAACAAAATATGGAAATAATTGTTTTCCCTAAAATCCGCGTAAATGATTTGTTCTATGGTTTTGTTACATTTTAGATGAAAAATGATGTGTTCTATGGTTCTGGTAAACTAAACTACAGTAAAAAATTATTTCTTTATTGCTTTGGGCAGCTATTAGTGCTAGCACGGCTCTGATGGTAATGAGCTGATCTTATTTGCAGTGGAGATATACAAAGGCTGAGGAATGTTGGGAGAAGCCAGGCCTGAGCATTTTAACATGGATCCGAAAACTCGAACCAGAACCGACCTGAAAATATCTTACCCGAAGCCGAATCAAAAATATCCAAGTACCTTTTGGGTCCAAATTTCTTTTACTCGAAATAACTGGAACCGAAAGGAACCGGCCTGAATAGACCCGGACCCGAAAAGAACTGACCCGAATAGATCCGACCTGATAATAACCGATTTGTAGCCGACTTAAGAACATGTATATCCAAAATTATGATTTTTTGTGTTCTATTTTATATATATATATATATATATATATATATTATTTTATGATTTAGTTGAAATATCTTTTGTTAACAATATTTGTTATTATTTTGTTATATTTTTAAATAATATTAAGCTTTAAAATGTACAACTCAAAGTTTAAAAATGTTTTATTTTAATTATTGATAGTTTAATCTAAGTTATTTTCTAAAATTTTAGTTACATATGACAAATATCGACTAAATTTGATGGAGTTTGATTATGTAATGTCATTTTTAGATCCTAAATATCCGAACTCGATCAGGATCCTATATGAATCAGACAATTTTGGATATTTTATCGATATTTTAATTATATATCTGAACCGATCTGGACCCGAGAAAAACCGATCCGAATCCGAACCGAAAATTTACAAATACCTATTGGGTTCAAATGTTTAGGACCCAAAAAGAACCGGCCGAAACCCGACCCGAAGACCTGAACACGGAAAAGCTATGGAGGAGGATCCTAATGGTGAACGGCGAAGAAGATTTGAATCAGTGGAAGATTAAGGTTACGCATGACGACACGTGTTGAAACACATGTCTACTAGATATCGCTAATACCGCCCACGTGTTAGTTTGGATCCAAGTAGTAATTTTAAAGAAAAAGCAGATAATCCCTTTTGTTTTATATTATAGGTAGTTTTAGTAAAAACAAATTGCTTTACAATGTAAGTTGTTTTCATATTTCAATTCATTTTTTAATTTATGAATATTATGTGATCAATTAAATAATATTAACTCTTTTTAAAATTGGATGCATTCATTGATTAATATTAGTGTGTTTATGTTAAATTGCCTAAATTGTGGTTTAGTATTTCATTTTTTTTCTCTTAAAACTCTTGTTGGGTCAAAACCTGTGTTCAAAACTACGCTAGGCGTTAGTCGGGCGCTCGGACCGGGCCTAACGCCTAATAGAAAAATCGGGGAGTATACGGGGATTAATCGCCGATTTGTTTTTACCTTATATTTTATCTTATGTATGCAAAATACAAAAATTATGTGTGGTCTGGTGGTTATGTTAAGCTTGAGTGCTCTCCCCCTCCGGCTTCGACTCCCATCTGATTCAATTTTGCTTATTTTTCGATTTTTTTAAGTGAATGGCATTTATGTAATTAACTCATCGTCTTCTTCAACCTTCTTTTAGGGCTTCACGGCTTCTGAAACAGAATTTGCGGCCGCCATCGTTTTTTTTTTGCATAATCTTTCAATTCTTTGGGTTTTAAATGTAGTTTTCACTTTAAACTTGTGAATCTATCACATAGAAACCGATTTTTGAGTTCAAATTAACAAAAAAAACTAAAAATTTGTACCACCCCGCCTAATCTTCCGCCTACCACCAAATCGCTACGTTCACAAGCCGCCGACCGTTTAATCACCGGAAGGTTGCCCGCGGCGGCCGCGTTTTAGAACACGGGTCAAAACTATAAGGCCTGACATACCTTGTATTAGCCCATTTGGGTTTTTAGTTAATAAAAATTGCCGGAAGAAAAAGTCTTTTGGAATCCTCCTGACTTTTTTTTCTCAATATAAAAGTTATATGTTTTCTATTTGACACAGAATATTCATATTAAGATTAAATTATGTCACATGTTCCAATATATAAAAATAATTTTCAGTAAATTGATCGATACTATAAAATATAGATAACTTTCTGTTTAAAGATTATAAAATATCTCCACTGATGAATATTAAATTGAATGGTTTCCTAACTCGTTGATTTTGTGTTGCTCTGTTGTACTAATCCCTTTCGTTAAATGAAATTAATCATTTCATGCAATATTTTAGGGGAGAAAATCTGTAACATTGTGATATACGTAAAAAAAAGGTTTAAGAGAATTGAATTGATCATCTATATCACCAAAATTGATTTACTTTTTCCATCACACATCTATTTAGAATTCCAGAGCTAAGCGTGCTTGAGCTGAAGTAGTAGAATGATGGTTGACCTATTGGGAAGTGATTCGCGATACAGTGTGAATGAGGCCAAAGTACGGGGAAAGGTCATGTGGTGATTACAGGGTCATTAAAGATGACTTTCGGGTCTTTAGAAAATTAATGCACCGACCATTAGAACGTGATGGGGTCCACATGCCGAGAGAGCGAGCGTGGGTGGTCCATTATCTGTGGGTGGACAGGGCGTTATAAGTGGTATCAGAGCCAGGTTAACCATCTCGGTTATGACCCGAAAGGCGTCTTGAAACTTGTCGCGGGGCGTAACGAGGACGTTGTGTTCTTTGAGAGAGGGTCAATTATAACATCCCGAGTTGTGATATATGGAAAAAGACTTAAGAGAATTGATTTGTCTACCTATATGACTTACCTTTTCCGTCATACATCCATTTAGAACTCCATAGTTAAGCGTGCTTGAGCTGGAGTAATAATGGAAGGATGGATGACCTACCGGAAAGTGATTCGCGATACCGTGTGAGTGAGGCCAAAGCACGGGGAAAGGTCATGTAGTGATTGCAGAGTCAATAAACATGACTTTCGAGCCTTTGGAAAATTAATGCACCGACCGTTAGAACGGGATGGGGCCCATGGGCCGAGAGAGCGGGTGTGGGTGGACGGGGGATTATAAGTGGTATCAGAGCCAGGTTAGCCATCTCGGTTCTGACCCGAGAGGCATCTTGAGATCTGTCGTTGGGCGTAACGAGGACATTGCGTTCATTGAGAGGGGGTGAATTATAACATCCCGAGTTGTGATATATGGAAAAAAGGCTTAAGATAATTGATTCGGCAACCTATATCACCAAAATTGACTTACTTTTTCTGTCATACATCCGTTTAGAACTCTAGAGTTGAGCATGCTTGAGCTGGAGTAGTGGAAGGATGGGTGACATATCGGGAAGTGATTTGCGATACCGTGTGAGTAAGGCCAAAGCAAGGGGAAAAGTCATGTGGTGATTGCAGGATCAGCAAACATGACTTTCGGGCCTTTGGAAAATTAATGCACCAACCGTTGTAAGCATGGGCATTTTACCCGGACCCGAAGACCCAAACCGGAACCGACCCGAAAATACAGGTTCGGGTCCGAGTCCATGCTAAGTACCTATTGGGTCTTTTTTTTGGACCCGCGGATCTCGGTTCGGGACCGGGTCCTACTCGAGACCCGTTCGGATACCCGAAGTACGTGCAAATAATTGTATATATTAGGTATATTTGGGTGATTGGGTATATTTTTTGTATTTTGGATTTTTTTAAAAGTTTCGGGTTTGGATTTTCGGGTATAATTATAGGTTTTTGGTGAAATTTTAGATTTTTAGAAAATATAATTTGGGTATTCAAGTAAAATTCGGGTATGTTTTGGGTTTTCGGGTCTGATTTTGGATAAATTTTTGGGTATTTTTGCGGTTCTTCGGGTATTTTTAGAGTTTTCGGATCCAGTTCGGGTATTTTGGGTCTATTTCGGGTCCTAAATACCCAAACCGACCCGGATCCGAAATATACCCAAAACTTTTGGGTATTTTACGGGTATTGAAATTATAGACCCGAACCGACCTGGACCCGACAAGACACGATCCGGAACCGACCCGAAAAGTTATAGGTACCTGTATGGGTCTAAATTGCTAGGATCCGAAGGACCCGGATCCGACAATACCCGACCCGAAGACCCGGATGCCCAGACCTAAACCGTTGAAAAGGAATGAGGTCCACGGGCCGAGAGAGTGGATGTGGGTGGCCCATTAGCCGTGAGCTTACATGGCGTTATAAAATCTTGATTTGTTTACTCACTGAATACACATACATGGAAACATGGAAAGCTACTCCATTTTACTAAGTAATCAAATCTCACGTCACCGAAAAAAACATAAATTTCTATCTCATCCCTCTCTAAAAAGAGCAAATCTCTCTCATCGCTGCCTTGCTCCGGCGTCGCTATATGTGAGCTCCGGCACCGGAGGCTCCTCCATCCTCTATCTTTTTTTTACTCTTTGCTTCTTTGTTGTGCTTCTTCTCATCGATGATATGTCTGTAACTCTGGATTTTGCATCACTGGTGGCCATCTAGATCTGCGCCGGGGGTGATAGATCCGTCGTTGCTGCTTTCCTCCGAAGTTCTGACGAGTCTGCGAGGGTTGGCAGGGAAAATGAGTCGGCTTTTTTGGATGTAGATCTCTTCTATATCTGTTTTAAACTTTTAGATCTGGTGATATCTATAGGATTTGGAGGCTACTGTGGTTCAGCATCAGGTTCTCTCCTCTGTTCTTTGCCTCATCTAGTATTCGAAGTTTGTTCTTTGTGTGGAGTGGAGTTGAAGTAAACTCGTTCTTCCTCGACTCAGCATCCTGTCGCGGTTCTGAGTCTTATCTATGCTCAGGATAGGCGGCGTTCTCCCATCCGCGCATACGCAGATCAGCGGTGGTTGTGTAGCTGTTGTTTCTCTCCGAGTATGCATGTGTGTGTCCAAGTTTTGTGGTTTGCTTTGTCATCTATGGATGTGGTGTCTTCTTCTCCAGTGACTGCTCTGTCCTTACATGTGCTTCTCGTGTTTTTTAACTCGTGTGCTCTCGCTTTCATTGAAAGATTATGAGCTCCTTCAGATACCGCTATGTTTGGGTGACTTGACTCTTCATCAATTCTTACCCGAGTTGGTGCAGAAGAGACCGGTGTAGGTTCTTTTTCCTCGGAACAAAGTGTCGCTTCTGAGGGTCCAATGGTGTCATTTGGTTCTTTTCACGACGAGGAGACTTGTTTGAATTGTGGTCATCTCAGTTCTGGATTGGCTCATTGTCAATTTAGTAGCTTCTGCTACACTTTTAAAAGAAAAATAGTACTCCCTCTGTTTCTAAATATAAGATGTTTAGTTAAAAATGCACATATTAAGAAAAGTTAATTTTTGTCTAGAAAACAACATTAGAACTATAAATTAATGATAGTCAACCAATTACAAAATAGATTATTAAATATGATTGGTTGTACTGTTTTTAATAAAGTAAAAGTTACATAGAAAAATGAAAACATCTTATATATTAAAATATTATTTTTTTTTAAAACATCTTACGTTTGGGAAAAGGGGAGTAATGTACAAAAAAAATTTTGTGGAACAAAATTGAAACTCAGAAAATCTTAATTTTATAAACTGAGGGAGTAATACTCTTGAATTAATATTTCTCTACAAATGAAATAACTCTTGCTTTAAGAAAAGTCAGAGATTTTAGCAAAAGAAAAAAAAAAGAGAAAAGTTAGAGATGGCTTTTCCGGCTATTTACTTTTCTGTATCAGTAACGTCCGGTTGTAGCACACCAATAAGCATTTCAGATTCATAAGAAAGAAATAACGGAAACGAAGAAGAATAAACGTTGAAGTTATCAAAACGAATAAACGTAAATACACGTAAATAAATGAATAAAATTCGATTTTGTGCAGCATCAAACGTATTAAAACAGAAAAACTAGTCAAATATTTAATTTTATTCTTATCTAACTATTGAAAGTCCATGATATTTATTAATTTTTAAACAAAATTAAGGATAAAGGAGAAAAATTAATGAATAAATGATATTTATTTTATAGCAAAAATTTATGCTACAACAACGGTTAAATTGAAATCGATGGAGTAAAAATATTTCCAATTTTAGGGGAAAGATTTTAGCACAGAAAAAAACAATTTTAGGGGAAAGAGTCTTCCTAAATTCATGCAATGATCAGAAGTTTCCAACTGAGCAAAGTCAAAAGATTCAATAGTTCAGGTAATTTATTTTATAGCAAAAATTTATGCTACAACAACGGTTAAATTGAAATCGATGGAGTTAAAATATTTGCAATTTTAGGGGAAAGATTTTAGCACAAAAAAAACAATTTTAGGGGAAAAAGTTTTCCTAAATTCATGCAATGATCAGAAGTTTCCAACTGAGCAAAGTCAAAAGATTCATTAGTTAAGGTAATAATGTTTAATTCGATTCACCAGCCAGTGACCGCGAAGACAAATGTAGACGGTTCAATAATTTTTTTTTTAAATCAAATACTTCCTCCGTTTCATATTAATTATCGTTTTAGAGAATTTTTTTCGTTATAAAATAAGTGTCGTTTTTGATTTTCAATGCAAAATTTATTAATTTATGCAAAATTTATTTTTTTATTAGTTGAAATATGGTTAGGTGTATAGATATTAGTGTTTTTATAGAAAATGTACAAAATTAATTGTTTTATTAATCCGTGTGCTGAAACGACACTTATAACGAAACAGAGGGAGATTATTTACATTCAATTTAATAAGTATGAGCTATCCAATCACATCTATGCATCCTTAGTGTCTCTGACTCAGACTTTCTAGATATGATTAGTTTTATCCAAAACAAACATGTTATGTCAGGAAATTACGCCGAAATTCTTCCCTGCAGTTTAAAATTTTGATTTAAATCACGAAAATAGCGTTGTTTCTACTTTTCTTTTCTTTTTATTTTTGGGTGAGGGGAAAAATACTATTAATATTTTGATATTTATTTTTTTGGTTTGACAACATATGTTAATAATTTCTCACGATTAATAATTTCTGACTCTTCTCTTATAAACTTATACTAGTTGGGCGTGTGATTGACAAATAAAGGAAGGAAATTTGTGTGATAAATCCTTATCTGCAAACATATATCAATCCTAATCATGTTAACTTCAAGTGCAATTCTCTAAGATAGTTATTTTTAAGTTTTTGTCACAAAAATAACTCTCAATAAAAAAAATGATTCAAACAGTTTCTTTTTATTTTGAAATTTTTAATTTTTATTTTTAAAATTTTGAAACTATATCCTTAAAATCCTACTCTTTAACTCTAAACCCTAAATCTAGATTAGTTAACCCTATAGTATAAATATATTTTTACCCTTTAATAAATCTTGTTTTGATCATTTTCTTTTTCGAAAACTATTTTTGTGAAGATAAACTAAAATGGGTTATCCTAAGAATTTTCTCTAACTTCAATAACGGTTTATTTTATAAAGCAAATGTGGAATCTACAATCAATATTATAGGTTATCAATATTCTCGTATTAAATGATACCTTAAACTGCAAATAAAAATAGAAAAAAACTCGTAATTTGACGGTTTCATGTAAACTCCATAACGGTTTTTTTATAAAACAAATATGAAATCTATTATAAAAAAAACTATTTCCTCCGTTTCCAAAAGATCTATGTTTTAGAGGAAAAAATTGTTTCAAAATATACATTTTTTACATTTTCAATGCATAAATTAATAGTAAATTATAAACTTTAAAAAACATAATTGTTTTTTAAAATTCTATTGATTAAAAATTATGGGGAATAGCTAATTACGAAAATAAAGTATTGCTAACTAAAATCTGATATGTTTTCTTAATAAATGTTGAAGATCTTAAAATATACATCTTTCTGAAACGAGTATTGTTTATCAATATTCTCTTATTAAATGATAACATTTATTGCAATTAAAAATAGAAAAAAACTCGTAATTTGACAGTTTCATGTAAACTCCATAACGGTTTTTTTTATAAAACAAATATGAAATCTATTATAAAAAAACTATTCCCTCCATTTCCAAAAGATCTATGTTTTAGAGGAAAAAATTGTTTCAAAATATACATTTTTCACATTTTCAATGCATAAATTAATAGTAAATTATAAACTTTAAAAAACATAATTGTTTTTTAAAATTCTATTGATTAAAAATTATGGGGAATAGCTAATTACGAAAATAATGTATTGCTAACTAAAATCTGATATGTTTTCTTAATAAATGTTGAAGATCTTAAAATATACATCTTTCTGAAACGAGTATTGTTTATCAATATTCTCTTATTAAATGATAACATTTTTTGCAATTAAAAATAGAAACCCACGTGATTTGGGCTATGCAAATTGCACCATGAAGAAATAACTTCAGTTTTTTTTGCCTATCAAAAGTTTAAATCCAAAGTTTAAAGTTTATTCCTTAAACTGAAAATCAGTCATTAAAATATCTAACTTTTCTGGTAGATTTTTTTTATTTCAGTCCTCTAAATATATAAATCCATATGAATTCATGAGAAAAAGTGAATGAAAAAGGTGAGATGATATATATATATATAAACATTTTTTACAAATTCAGTAACTCTAGCCAAACCAAAATTTAGTCAATTCTCACCTTAGAAAAGATTCTCACCTAACTTTTTGCATATTATTTTCCTGATTCCATCCCAATTTAAGAAAAATTTAAACTTATATTATCTATTCAGACCTACGTACGTTATCATATATGACCATATAGAGAACATAAAGCCCTGTTTTTGTATAAATACTTGTAGCATCTACCAATAACATACACACAAACCCCAAAACACACAAAAACGCTTGTGAAGAAAAAAGAGGGACACAAGAAAAGGAAAGAAACCAAAAACTCTCTAATCGTTTACATGGCAAACCGTTTCCTCCGACCACACCTCATCCACCGTTTCTCCACCTTGAGTCCCGTCGGTCCTCCGTCCACCGTCGTCCCGGAGATTCTTTCCTTTGACCAACCAAAAACAGACGTTGACCTCGATCTCTCCGACCAAGCTAGACTCTTTGTTTCTGTCCCAATCTCCGACCTTGTCCGTTCAACTGCCGTTCTTCATGCTACGGCCATAGGCCCTATGGTCGATTTTGGATCGTGGGTTATGAGTTCGAAACTCATGGACGCGACCATAACACGGGATTTGGTCCTCCGTTTCGTGAAAGGAACGTTTTACGACCATTTCTGTGCAGGTGAAGACGCCGCTGCCGCAGCAAGGCGCGTGAGGAGTGTGTATGAGTTGAGGGGGCTTAAAGGGATGTTAGTGTATGGCGTTGAACACGCAGAAGACGGTGGTGAATGTGAGAACAACATCAAGAAGTTCATTGAGACTGTTGAAGCTGCCAAAACCCTACCTACGTCTCATGTAAGATATCCTCATTTATTTTTTTGAACATATCCTCATTTATTTTTATGCTTCATTTTTCTAAGCTAAAGAGTTTTTTTTTTTGTATATCACTTTCCCTATTTCCAGAACGGTCTTTCACATAGTTTCATCAAAAAAAAAATTGGTGTAAACATTTCCTATTGTGTTTATTAAAAAATATATTGTCTCGGACATTGCAAACTATATGAAGTAAAAAACTTGAAAGCCTATTCTAAATAATTATATTAATGAACAACGTATATTGGTGAACATTTTGTGGAAAAATATTTTGATTAAAAAACAATATATATATATATATATATATATATATGTATGTGTGGTTTTTTTCACGAATATCAGTTTTTTGTTTTACTCGATTTTGCAGCAGTTTAACCTGTTTTAAAGAGAAGTAGAATTTCCTTAATAAAATTAATCACATTTATATAGATCAAATATATTAGTGGGATACATATAATATAATTATTTTGTGGAGATTCGATCTACAAAAATCATATATATTGTATTATATGGAAATGCACTAATTAATTAGTGCAAGTTGGATCTACAATATTGTATTATATGGAAATGCAGTAAGAAACCGACCAAAACGTTGCTGTCAGAAAAAAGAAGAAGAAGAAGACCAAAACCTTAAAAACCACAACAAGAAACACCAAGTCTGAATTTTTCTTTTCTAATTAAATGTAGAATAATCAAAGCCACGTCGGGTCCTAGTCAGACTTTAAAGTTAACACATTAATCACGCAATGTGAACTTTATTTGGTAATCCAAAATGTCAACTACATTCGAAGAATATTCTTACGTTCACAAAAATCCTGGTTTATCCCGGTTCAATGATTAATTAATTTTCCTTTGTCTTTGCCGAAACAGTTAAGCTCCGTGGTGATTAAGATCACAGCGATTTGTCCAATGAGTCTCTTAAAACGTGTAAGTGATTTGCTTCGTTGGCAATACAAGAACCCAAGTTTCAAACTTCCATGGAAACTCCATTCATTTCCGGTTTTCTCCGGTTCAAGTCCTCTCTATCACACAATCTCCGAACCGGAACCATTAACCGTAGTGGAAGAACAAGAGCTTGATAAAGCTCACGAACGCATTAAATCCATATGTATTAGATGCCAAGAATCGAATGTACCGTTACTAATAGATGCCGAAGATACGATTCTCCAACCGGCAATCGATTACATGGCGTATTGGTCAGCAATTATGTTCAATTCCGACAAAAGTCGACCCATTGTCTACAACACGATTCAAGCTTATTTGAAAGATGCGGGAGAGAGGTTGCACTTGGCGCTACGAGAATCCGAGAAAATGAAGGTTCCTATTGGGTTTAAGTTGGTGAGAGGTGCTTATATGTCTAGTGAAGTTAAGTTAGCAGCTTCCTTGGGTTACAAGTCACCGGTCCACGACACCATTCAAGAAACGCATGCTTGCTATAATGAGTGTATGGGTTTCCTTATGGAGAAAGCCTCTAATGGAACGGGGATTGCCGTCATTCTAGCGACTCACAACACCGATTCTGGTAAGCCACTGAACCATATTTTTTAATTAAGAGTCCCGGCCACACTTAATAAATAGTGAACCTAATGAAATATAGGAATCTAAAATACCTTCATCTTCCAGTTAATCAAATTTCTCTTTATCTGTGGACGTAACCAAATTGGTTAACTATGTTAAATCATTGTATGCATTTATTCTCTTTCCGTTATCTTTTGGCATCTCCTATAACATAGTAGATCCAGATATTTCATTTTAGGACGAAGTTGTCCGTATGTATTATTATATTGATCATTTTCCCATTTGTGATTCATGACAGGTAAACTAGGTGCAAGGAAAGCAAGTGAGCTAGGAATTGATAAAGAGAACGGGAAGATCGAGTTTGCGCAGCTTTACGGGATGTCGGATGCCTTATCATTAGGATTGAAAAGGGCTGGTTTCAATGTGAGCAAGTACATGCCGTACGGGCCGGTTGAAACCGCGGTTCCATACCTTATCCGACGAGCATATGAGAACCGCGGTATGATGTCCACCGGTGCTCTAGACCGCCAACTTATGAGGTAACTATCCGTTAGTAAACGTCGATGGTGGTCAATATTTGGTTATTAATGTTGTGTTGTGTTTGTGTATTTGAAGGATGGAGCTTAAGAGGAGAATAATGGCTCGGTGAAGAAAACAGAATAATGGCTTCGTGATCATTTTATTATATGTTATTTTATATTTTGTTGATGCACTATATATGATTGATTTTAAGTTAATAGTGTCTTCTTCATGTTTTGCCTTTTATATATATTTTAATTAAGAAAAAAATAACGAAAGAAATTTTACGTCAAGTTTAATTTTACTCAAAACTATACTTGATCGGTAAATACAAAATAATAATATATTTTGATAACGAAACTAAGTTCTAATTTTATGACCTACTTTAAGAATTTAACAAAGCCTAAAATCGACCATTAAGTCAAGTATTTGTACACTTCTATGCTATTAGAAACTAAATCCTAGTGTCAACAGAAAATTATACAACGTACATGTAACTAGGATAAGACATGCGTCTTGCACATGGTGAATTTATTTTTATATATTCTCTATTTATTTTTATATATTTGATCATTTTATTTATACATATACAATATCTTCTGTTGTTATTATATAATTTCTTTTCGTTGGACCAGATCAATTTTTATTAAATATTGTGGATCTAAACTATAATTAATATATCATGGGTTGATCGGATTGGACATTAAAAAAATTATGATACAAAATTTTTATTTTTTTCACCGAACACATTCTTGAAAAAAATAAACAGCACTGTTTCCACAGTTGAATTATTTTTGACATTTATCTTTCATATAGTTTTGATAGGTTTCAGATAAACCACCGAACTGATACATGTCATTTTAATATTTTTAATCGTATACTTAAGAAAAACTTTTATTTTTGTAATTTAAAGTCGTTTTCAAAAATTCAAACTATAACATACAAGAAAAAATATAACATATAAAAAAGATATAACATACAAGGTTTCCTCATTTTTGTAATTTAAAGTCGTTTTAAAAAATTTAGAATATAACATATATAAGGTTCCTCATTTTTGTAATTTAAAGTCATTTTAAAAATTCAAAATATAACATATAATGAAAAAATATAATTTTGTTATTATATGGTTAATGTGATTCTTTAATTTTTTTTTAATAATATAAAATTAAACAAAAATGAAGAAGAATGCAAAAATTGTTATCAAATCTTTATTATTCATAGTCATTAATTGTCATATATATGTTAAACACATTAGGTAATTATGTAGCTTTTATTTAAGGAAAGAATAGACTCTTCTTATATTTTGGTTTAATATAATGATCCCTAATAATTAGATTTGGACCAACATTTTTTTCAATTGATTTTTAAACTGTCACGTAAGCTAAATTGTCATCTTAATTAAGTGACACCTAAACAAAGTCTCTTTTTAGTTTAATACAAATTCAAGGTTACAACTTTTTAAATAATCCTCAATTAATATATATGAGATATCTTAATCTTTTTTCTTTCTAAAGTCGGCGCATGCTAATTTAAAAAATCAATTTGAAAAAACACCTTTGACGCTTTTATCACGGATACAGTGACATTCTACTTTGATATGCTTTATTTGTTGAAAACGACATAAAAACTTTTCTAATGTAAATTAAGTATCACAAAGGATCATTATTCGTTTGTCATGACCGATGCTAAACTCAGGAAGAAACACTTTAAGCAATGTGAGTTCCTAATTGACAGCATTCATGGGGGATATTCAGCTTCCACATATGAACAACAGACTGTCAAGTCTGAAGTGTTTAGGAGATATCTAAACTGAACAATCCAACTAGTAATAGAACATATTGAGTAATAGGACAAGCCACCCAATAAGAACCATACCATCAAGTGAAATGATTTTGAGGCTATAAAATAATCTCTTGACCAATAGTGCCTTCAAAATACCTAGCAACCTTGAATGTCGCGAGCCAATGTTCTGCTTTTAGTTTGTACGAACTGAGAGAGAATGTGGAGTACATGACTTACTGATGAGTACCTGTCAAGTATATGAAACGTCTTACTAGATTAGATGATAGCATTCTAAATCAACAAGTATAAACGAAGCGCAACTGCAACTCACCAAATTTTTTGAAGATTTTTACTATTTTGTTTATAATTTTGCTAAAGGTTATTGGTGTTGTTTTCAACGAAGTGTTCCTCAGCTTGCACCGGATTGGTTTCGCCAATTGTCCGTCATCGCAGCTTGAGAGCACCTTCGGGTTAGTCTTCGGCAAAGCAACATTTTATTAACCTGCTCCTCGTTTCCTAATGGCTTAGTCCGGGTTCTAGGAAGTGCGTGTGCAAGGATAAAGTTGTTGCTCGTTGCAGTTAGTGTAGTTCTATGCTTTTGCTCAATTGTGAACATGTTTTAGATCTTGGTTTTGGTTCTCTGTTTTTTTTAAAAAACTTTTTTGAGACCCTTAGGATCAGTCTAGCTTTCAAGCAAATGAGATTACAATCACTTTGTAATCAGACTTCATTACCCTTACCAGTTAATGATATTTACACACTTAGCAAAAAAAAGGGTAAAAATCATTCTCTAAACTATTTTATGTGATTATTATTTTGTAAAGTGACCCACCATAACCATATTTCTAGCAATTTCTCCTACAAGATCAAATCTTTGTCTTTGTATTTGTCTAGTCACAAAATTTTGACGGACTTAAATTAAACGTGTTGTTTTAGATAAGCAGTGGAATTGCCACATTGTTGGCTGGGTCATCAACTAGTGGTTTGTACTAGTCAAAGGTGGAAACAGGCAAGTGGAAAACAGCTTCAAAGGCAAAAGCGTTCCAATTTTCTCCTTTTTTTTTGTAAAAGTTTTCACACTAAATATTTTGAATTCGATTTCAAAAGGTTGATAAAATATAATCTTTCAAGGGTAAAAACACCCACAAAAGCTCATGAAATTGTCAATTACAAAAATTGATCGTAAAAACACATGATATTGCTCACAAACCTCTATATGATCCATGTAGGATCTGTTTGGTTCTTAGTAAGGCTTAAACTTGCGAGCAGCTCGAATTTGTTGTATCCTCTTCTTGTCTTCCTCGAACTTAGTCTGAAGCGCCAAGAGTTCTATCAAACACAACCCAAGAAACAATCATCAGAATCAGAACAATAAACAAAGAAAAACAAAACTCTTGGATATATAAGAAGCAAAGACTTACCACTTCGTTGTGCATCTCGCCTCTGGAAACGGTAGAAACCATGACCGACAATCTCAGTCTTTTTCTTCTTAGCTACCTTATCTTCCAAAGCAGCCTGAGAAACAGATCCAACAGCTGTTCCAGATTCAGCGTCTGTTGTCTTTTTCCTCCCTTTATGATGCACGACCACGGTCCAACCGCCTTCTGCTGCTTTAGCTTCTCGCTCTTGTTTCTCCTATATGACAGCAACATACAAAAACGTTGTAGTAACACGAGAATATATATACATTAAAGCTTCAAAATGTAGGAGAGACAAAAGAACCTGCTCAAGGCGTTCTTCGTGAGCAGTCATGAAGTCATCGATTCTCTTTTGCAGCTCGTCTAAACCGGGCCTGTTCTCATAGTAATCAGTAACCCACTCTGCAGTTTCACAGAGGACTTGTCAGTTTTTATTGAAGGGAACAGATTCAAGAGTGAAGACTGCTTAATATCTAATCAACTGAAGCTAATAACGGAAGAAACTGCTTACTTTTCATTCCTCTGGAGCAATCTTCATCGCCTGAAGATATTTCATAAACATCTTCCTCCTCTTCTTCAGCTTTGTTCTTCTTTTCAATCTCTTTAGTAGAGGTCAGCTTCATCTTTCTCTTTTTCTTAGACTTTCCTAAGAAGACGAGTTATACTCTAGTTAATAAGAAGACAAAATACACAGTTATTGCAAAATCTACCAAAAATTTTAGGAGAGCAAAGCTTTCAACTTACGGTTTCTCGTTTCAGTTGCATCATTAGCCACGTTTGTATCGTCATCAGCTATCAAACATAAACAGGAGCTGGTAAATGAAAATACTATACGAGAAGTTGAAACTAGCATGTGCAGAGTGCAGACCAACACAAATGAAAAAGGACACACACATACTTTGTTTTATCAGATGACCATCGACAGGACCACTAGATATCTCATCGGCCTTCCTTTTATTCTTAGCCTTGTTCAACTTTCCCTTATTGCCTTTGATTTTCTCGTTTGAGATACCTGTAAAGATACTAAAACTCAACACCAACAAACTAGCTATAGCATGAATTCTACATCTTCCCAAAAGGAAAAGTGCTCACCTATTTCCTCGGCAACCTTCTTCTTCTTCTTCTTCTTCTTCAATTCAACCTTCTTTCTATTAGGCGTGATAGCTGTAAGGACATGAAAAAAACAAAAGACACTAAGCTTAAGCTCCTCTTATTAACACAATCTGTCAGGCAAAACTCTCACCTTGTACTGTAGCTTGAGGATGTACAACATTGCTCACTTTCTCTTTCATCTTCGTCTGCACTTTCTCAACCACTTGAGCTGAAGCAAACCCTTTGTTAATTGAGTCCAAATCAAACAAGTAACAGAAACCCAATCAAGCAAATCGTAATGATAAGAGAAGAAGAAACAAACGCGAAAGGTTTAGACTTTTACCTCCGTGGAGATTACTCTTCTTCAGCTTTCTGCCTTCCTTCATCTTCTCTTTTTCGAGTCAGAAACTATTGACGGCGACTATCGGCGTCGGCGTTTTAGGACAAGTTCGAGGTCGCGACCATGTAAATTAGGGTTTTGATTTTTGTGAGGTTTTGCAATTACAGAGGGGACGGACATATACGTATTTATCCTAAACCGGAACATTCCCGGTATCTGCAACTCAATCGTTTCGTTTCGGTTCGGTTATTTGGGGTTGGTTTACTATATTCTATTGGTTACTACTATTATCTTTCTAAACAAACTTTAAACATGCTTTTGATTATTTCAAAAGTTGCAACTGGTAGTCTCGTCAGGCCTGATTCTCGTAGACACAAAAATTGAAGCTAAAACATCTTACAAAACATAACCAGTATAACTTTCTGATTTTGGAATATAAGTTTTCATAGATCTAAAATTTGTTTGAGTTTATCGGTTCAATCATCTGTTTGGAATTGCACTAGGTGCTATATGGGCAGAGAGGGCCAAATGCCAAATTAGTTAATCAGGGATAAACAAGGATTAATTGGTAATTTGCTTCAGGCCTCTTAAAATATTATTAATTGATTCTTACATGATTTATATAAATATTTACAAAATAATCAAATTATAAAATCACTCTATTTTCAATGCAATTTTTTCATAATTTCTTTATTACCCTTTTAACTAACCAATATATGTTTATTTAAATCATTTCTGTTTGAATATATTTTCTCATTTAAATAATTGTACATTAAATAAGGATATCCTAGTATATTTTGTTATTTTCTTAGTCTTCGTGACATATGTCTAAATGACTCTTTTTATGAAACGAATGGAGTAATTGTTAAATATTCACTTTTCTTTGTTTTTGGGTTTAAATAATTTATTTATATTTATAAAATAACAACTATATTATGTATCATTATGTTCTCATGGACGTGTATAATATTTTTACACGTTTTCGCTTGTTTAAAGGTTTTAAATCGATTTTACTTATATTTATAAATAAATAAAATATTTTATTAGATATCATTGCATTTTAATCTTAGTTAGATATGTGATTTCAGGTATAATAATTTGGATAAAATACTTATTTGATGTATGTTGGGTCCATCTATTCTTTGAAACCAAACAACATTTTCTGTTTTAATTAGGTTCAAGTTGGATTACTATTTTTAACTTCCTTTAGTTCAATTTTTCTCTTAGATTTATAAATATATTTTATACAATTTTATGTAATTTAATATAAGTTAATTTGAAACTAAGAATAAAATAAAGTCAGAGTTACATCAATAAACCCTTGTAATATTTTAAATTTTGATATATGTCATGTCATTTTTATAAAATTAAAAAAAAAAGTTGAAGTATTGAGGGATTGAGAGAGCTGCATAACCAAAATAAATCAGTTATATTTTTAATTGGAGTTATTATTGTTATAGATTTATGGTTAATTATATAACGTTAAACTTAATTATTCATCAAGGTGGTAATAATAGAGCCTTCTTGGTTCAAGTTTTTAATGGCTATGCACGGCTCGTTTTATGCTTGTTTCCCATTGATCTAGATTTAATAGAATTCTCCAAAATCAACCTTTATAATCTACCACATATCTCTCTTGAAGGTTTGGAGAGTGATGATGTCGTTTTGACTATTCAAAGTTTCTATTTTTTTCTTCAGAAGATGAACAGATGAGAAGATGGAAGAATGATATACCAGTTTCAGAGGTTTCTCTGATACCAAATGACACACCCCCAAGATAGGACCGGCCTCTCGAAGAGTACGAAGATAGATGGAAGACGAAATAGTTAGCCGTAAAACCTTAACTAAGTGTATATGAAACCCTTGACTCAATTTCTATAAATGATCAAACACAACTAAAAGGCTCTTGAATCCTTGACAATACCCGCGTGAAACCTTAACACTAGATAATTTAGACCTAGAGCTTACGGTTTCCTTAAATTGTTGATGAATACAAATGATTGGTAAATGGTGACAGAAATGAGGATGGATGTTCGTTTGATACTACTTGTTGGATCTCAGCTTCACACCAAAAATCGGAAATGTTCCAAAGAATCAAATGAGAATCACCTAAAAAATGAACAAGTTTTAAATCAAAATAATCTGCTATATATTCTATGGCTATTAATACCTTTTTACAGAGTTACAAGTTGTAGAAGATAAAAAGAATGCTGAGAATAAGAAACCTAAGAAAAGTAGAATACATATTTTGACCAATTTAAGTGCTATGACCGAAATAAATAGATTAGTGGACTGTCTCTTGGCCAGGCCATGACCAAGATTTTTTTGATGGCATCCTCTTGATATTTTCTTGATGAGAATAGGCCAATAAATCAGTTTTCTAAGACCTGGTAGTAGTTGGCCTCAAAACAAAATCAAACAGGCTTTGTTATGTTTTCATCCAGGGGCCAACATTATTTTTACTGGCCCACTTGATTCAGGACGTGTCTATGAGCTCTATTGATCATGTTAGTTGATCATGTTAGTCCACATAGGGAGAAGAAGTCAAATCGTCATCTCGGGCTGATAAAATACCATTGGACATGCTGACTGGATCATTGGTTCATCACGAAATAGTTTGGCCACTCGTAGCTTCTAAGGTGGCCAAACTAGTTCACTTTGGTCGGGTGAAGACTGTCTCGACGAACAATTCCAACGCTGTTCAGGTGATTTTGGCATGACCAAAATCATCCTCATGGTGTGTTGGCCCAGTGAAACACCTCTTCTTACTGATTTGAAGTTAGATCTATCCTTGTCCATTCATATCTTTATAAAGGCTTTGGTCAGACCACTACAAGAAAACACGCCGAATTCCGACGGAGGTTCCGACGGACATCAATGTCGTCGGATGTTTGTGACGGATTACCGACCAATTTCCGACGAAACATGGGTCGTCGGAATTTTCGACGACATTCCGATAAAAAATGTAACCGTTGTAGTCGTCAGAAATTCGTCGGAATATACCGACGAACTTCCGACGACATTCCGATTAACAGTACAGTCGTCGGTATTCCGTAGGAATTTTCCGACGAACCATGTGACCGTTGCCGACAAATATATATGACCGTTGTATAGCCGTTTGAGATTGGAAAATACCGACGGAATTCCGACGGACTGCTTTACATCCGTCGGAATTTCGTCGGAAAGTCGTCAGAGGGCCATAAGCAATTTCCTATAAATACAACCCCTCCTCATTCAACTCATTCACACTTCATTCTCTTTAGTCATAACAATTCCGTGAAAATCATGTCTTCAGAAGTTTATTATCGTTCGTGGATGGATAAACCTCATTTGGATCCGAACACCAATTTGCTTACGGAAGAATACGTTCAAGGGATTGGAGAATTCATGAGGCTTGTTCAACAGCAACCGGATGCAAAAAGTGGTATGTTAAGATGTCCCTGCTCTACTTGCAATAATAATAAGGTTATAAAAGAATTTGATGTTTGGACTCATTTGTATATGAAAGGGTTTTCACGTAATTATAAAGTTTGGTACCTTCATGGGGAAACTGGTTATGAATATGGTAGTACTAGCGAACCTCAGCCTGTTAGTGAACTTCAACCTGATATTAGGTTAGAAGAATCTAGAATGGATATAGATTATGGTGTAGGTACTGAGGAGATGGTACATGATCATTATAGAGGGGAAGAACCAAATCCCGAATCTAGGAGATTTTTTGACATGTTGGATGCAGGAAAACAACCTTTGTATCAAAATTGTAGAGATGGTCATTCAGACTTATCATTTGCAACTAGATTAATGGGTATTAAGACAGACTATAATTTGGCTGAAGAATGTATGGATGCGATTACTGATTTTGTCAAAGGTATTCTACCTGAGGATAACCTTGCACCGGGTTCATACTACGAGGTTCAAAAACTTGTTGCCGGTCTTCAACTACCGTATGAAGTGATAGATGTATGTATTGACAACTGCATGATCTACTGGAGAGCGGATGAGACACGGAATGTATGCAAATTTTGTGGGAAACCTTGTTATCAGGAGACGAGGGGAAGAGTTCCGATCCCATTCAAAAGAATGTGGTATTTGCCTTTGACGGAAAGATTGAAGAGGTTGTATCAGTGTGAGCGCACAGCAAAAGCAATGAGATGACATGCAGAGCATTCCACAAATGGTGAGATTAGACATCCTTCAGATGCAAAGGCTTGGAAACATTTCCAGTCAACATATCCAGAATTTGCGGAAGAGAGAAGAAATGTTTATCTTGGATTATCTACTGATGGTTTCAGCCCATTTGGAAAGCATGGAAGACAGTATTTTCTATGGCCAGTTATTGTGACACAGTACAACTTACGGCCGAGCTTGTGCATGCGACGAGAGTTTTTGTTTCTCTCAATTCTCGTCCCCGGGCCAGATCATCCTAAAAGATCACTAGATGTGTTTCTTCAACCACTGATATATGAGTTGCAACAACTATGGGCGCATGGTTTTGAGACATACGATGTTTCGTGCAAAGAAAACTTTCAGATGCGGGCAGTACTTATGTGGACAATAAGTGACTTTCCAGCATATGATATGTTATCTGGATGGACAACACATGGGAGGCTATCATGTCCATATTGTCAAGATGACATAGATGCTTTCCAACTAAAGAACGGAAGGAAAACGTGTTGGTTTGACTGTCACAGACGATTTCTACCACCTGATCATCCATACCGTAGGAGTAAGACTTCATTTACGAAGAACAAGCAGGTGTTTGATGGTCCACCTGAGGAAGTTTGTGGGAAAGATTTGTTGAAGCAGTTTAGGTATTTTGATGCAGAAAGGACGCCAGATGTAGGTGGACATGAAAACATTCGAGTCAGTGCGGTTGGAGAGCTACATAACTGGCACAAAAAGAGTATTTTCTGGGATCTGCCATATTGGGAGAGTCATCTATTGCGGCATAATTAAGATGTCATGCATATTGAGAAGAACTTCTTCGACAATCTGATGAACACAGTCCTTAACATCCAAGGTAAAACGAAGGATAATTTGAAGTCAAGGTTGGATTTAGTCGATATCTATGATCGTTCTGAACTTCACGTTGATGAGAATGGTACGGCCCCTTTTCCCATTTATCGGCTGGATGGTGCTAGAAAAAAAGTGTTCTTTGATTGGATTACAGATAAAGTAAAATTTCCTGACGGATATGCATCAAATTTGGGGAACCGCATTGATAGAAGCGAAGGAAAGTTTACTGGCTTGAAGAGTCATGATTGTCATGTAATTATGCAGCGCCTCCTTCCGTTTGCTTTTTCAGCATTATTGCCACGTAATGTTCATGAAGCAATTGCAGGTATCTTATATTTTTACAATTTAATTTATTTTTATATTTAACAATTATGCTTATAAAAACTTAATACTTACGAAAATTATGTCTTTTATCTATGTAGGGATTAGTGTTTTCTTCCGCGACTTATGAAGCAGAGTAGTGACTGAAGAGGGTATTAATAATTTGAAGACAAACGCACCAGTCAGCATGTGCAACCTTGAGAAGATATTTCCTCCATCATTCTTTGATGTAATGGAACATCTTGTTATTCATCTCGCAAGAGAATTGGAACTTGGTGGTCCTGTGTAGTACAGATGGATGTATATTTTTGAGCGCTATATGCATCATCTGAAGAAGATGGTCAAAAATCAAAGAGGGTGGAAGGATCTATAGTGGCACAGGTGATCAATGAAGAAACTGCAATCTTTGCTGAAAATTATTTTCCACCAGAAGTGCATACAAAACACCGAAGACCTGCTCGGCATGATGATAGAGGGGAGAGAGCAACATATCATGTTACTGTCCCAAGCATGTTCAAGGAAATAGGACGACTTAGTGGAAAATTCACGAAGTGGAGACTTACGGACACTGAGCACGCTCATTTGCAAACATATTTGCTCACCAACTGTGAAGATGTTCTACAATATAAGAGGTAAAAATATTTATTCATTTATTGTTAGATTAATATTCAATAAATTTATTTCATATTGATAATATTTTTGTATATAGTGTATATATGGCGGAGTTGCGTATGACTCACAGGCATGCAACAGAAGATGAGTTTCGACAACTTAGAGATAACGGATTTGCTGCGTGGCTTCGTAGTTATGTGAGTCATATATCATATTACCCTATGCAAATGATTAGTTTAAATTTAATATAAACTAATTAACTTTTCAGTCATATATGTTTTTAATTTATAGGTGAATGATGGTTTGGCCAGAGGTCTTGTGTTCGATGATTGGATACGCAAATTTGTGCAGGAACCAAACTATGTGGTCAAATCATATCCTAAATTTTGTACGCGAGGATATGCATTCACAAGGAAAGGTCATTCTAAGACAACATATGATGCTGGTGTTTCATCTTCTTCCGGTGACGATGTCTACTACGGCAACATAAAAGAAATATTGGAAATCCAATTTCCTGGAATGGTTGGATTGCGTTGTGTAGTATTCTATTGTGATTGGTATGACACCACCCCAGATAGAGGAGTGAATATTGATGCGTTTGATGTTACATCAGTTCATTCGCGGCGGAAACTTCAATATTATGATCCCTTCATTCTTGGTTCGCAAACTGATCAGGTATGTCAATCTATTCATAATTTTTTACCAATATAATTAATTAATGTTATATATTTTACTAATACTTGTATAATTGATATGTATAGGTGTGCTACATCAGTTACCCTCGGGTGACGTACAGAGACGATCCATGGGTTACTGTAACGCAAATCAACCCAAGAGGACGAGTGGATGGAACTTCTGATGATGATGAACCATTGCAACCAGAGTCTACCAGCAACGCCCAGGCAGTTGAAGATTTGGAAAATGTTCAACTCGTTGAGAATTTGACTGTGTTTGGACATGATGCTGTTGTACATTCGGAGCCAGAAGCCGAGGTTGGGGAGTTTGATGAAGATTGAGAAGATTCTGATTAGTTTTTTTTTCTTTTTTTATTGGTCCGTCGGAAATCCCTCGTAATATACCGACGACATAGCGACGACATTGGGTTTCATTGAAATTTGGAAAGGTCGTCGGTATACCGACGAATTACCAACGACATGTGTTTATAAAAAATTTCAATCATAAAAATCTATAAATTTAGATGCCAAAACTATGAAAATAACACATAATAAGTGTTTAGTATAGTATTAGATCGCAACCGTTCAAATATAACAACTCATTAAAATATTTATGTATGCATATCATTGTTTTCATAACATCTCATCTTAACATTCATATACTCATACAATCATATTCATATAATCTTACACTACAAAAAATGTTGTTGTGTAAAATCGTGTTAAAAAAACATTTTTATTGTTAAATCTTTATGCAAATACTATATATATTATCAAAGATTTGGATTTTGCATTTAGAAACTTGTAATCAACACCCTAAACACTAAGTCGTCGGAATATACCGACGGACACATTCCGTCGGAATATACTGACGGACACATTCCGTGGGAAATCCAATTTGCCCGGGAGAACCAAACCGCGTGAAAATTTTCGCGAATCGCCAATTGGTATATTTTTAATTATACCGACGGAATAGTGACGAACCCGTGTCCGTCGGAAACTTTAGATATAATAACCCTTATTCTTCCTTTTTCGTTATTTCCGCCTCTCTCTCTCAAACATTCTCTCTCTCACGGCGATTTCTCCCTCTATACCGGCGATTCCGGCCCTTATCCACCTCCCTTCACCGGCGAATCCTCTTCTCACCCTCATATCTCTTCCCCAAACCCCAAATCATGTAAGAATCATCCCAAACCTTGTTTTATCTCAATTGTTTAGGGTTTTGGAAGTTAGATCTCGGATTTTAGGTTGTTTGACTGAAAAGTTTAGGATTGAATGGATAGTTTAGGATATATAAGTTAGGATTGTTGTTTGGATTGTTGTTTTAGTTTTTTTTGGAATTAATAAAACGTTTTTAAAACGTTTTTTGATTTTTAAAAACGTTTTTTGATTTTTAAAAACGTTTCTAGATTTTTAAAAACGTTTTTCAAGTTTCCAATAATAAAATATGTATAATAAAACGTTTTTAAAATTTTTTAAAATTTTTTAAAAATATTTAAAAACATTTTTCTATATTTATAAAATTTTTATAATTTTGTATACATATATATATATATATAAATCATGTATAATAAAAATTTTAAAATTTTTTATAATTTTTTATAAGTTTCCAGTAATAATATGTATAATAAAACGTTTTAAAAAAAATTTAAAAATATTTAAAAACATTTTTCTACATTTATAAATTTTTTATAATTGTGTATACATATATATATAAATAAATCATGTATAATAAAAAATATTAAAATTTTTATTATTTTTTATAAGTTTCCAGTAATAAACTATGTATAATAAAAAATTTTAAAATTTTTAGTTTTTTATTTAAAGCGTTTATAAAACCTTTTGTAAATATATAAATGAAAACATTAAAAATAGAAATGATTTGAAAAGATTTTTGATGTATTAATTTTTTTTTTAGGGCCGAGGATGAACCCCGCCCCGCAGTCCGTCTTCGACGTAGTTCGGTGAGCAGTTCCCGTGCATCGGGATCGTCTCATGAACAAAACTCGGTTCCCGCATATATTTCCGCTCCAGCTCCCGCTGCCCCTCGCGCTGCTGCTCAACAGGATCTGGGGGTCATGTCAGTTGAACTATTGGTTCAACAACCAGGTCAAGAGCATCTCCCGGTTCTCCAACCCAACCCACGACGAGTACATAGCACTTGGTTAGTATTTTTTTTATTTGTAGCATTATGTTTTTTTCCATTAATTAACTTGCTAACTTGTATTTTTTTTAAAGGTTCACCAAGTCGAAAAATAGCATTAGCAGGAACATCAACCAGATGATGTACTCCATGCTCCGTTTTGGATATTCAAAGTGGAGTGTGATCCCTTCCGACGAACGAGAGTTGTGGTTTCGTCAGTTTGCGGTATAGTAACTCTTCATTTTTTTAAAGTTTTTACATTTTTTTAAATATATTTACTTATTAAATTATGTTTGTTTTGTAGCAAGAGTTCAACTGGCACTCCGATCTCACGGAAACAGTCCGTAAGAAATTCAACGAAAAGGCCATGGACTCTTATACGAAGCAGATAAACGCGTGAAAGACAGTTTGGCAGAAGAACAAGAGGCCACGGTTAACCAACGGGACGGTGTGGGAGCAGTTGATAGCTCATTGGGAGAAGGAAAAAACTGTAGAGACGTCTTTTAGGAACTCCAAGAACCGGAAGAGCGATCGTGGCTGGAAAGGTATGTATGTGCACAACCTCGGCGCTTGCTCTATGTCTACTAAGGAGGATGAACTTGTAAGTTTTTTATTATTATTTATCTTTATATTTTTTAAATAAATATTTTATATATTCCTTGGCTAATAATGGCGGTTTTTTTAGATCGAAGCAAATGACGGTAATCCCGTTGATCGTCTCCAACTCATTAAGGTGGCTCACACTAACAAGACGACGGGTCTAATTCAGGACCCCGTGATCAAAAGTGTCGTTGATTTGGTGGAAGCTGAAATAGTATCTCAATCTCAGCCTCTCTCTGATGACGGCGATTCTACGGGAGCTTCAACCAACTTGTCTCTATTGCAAATAAATGAGATGGTTGAAAAGGTAATTTTTTTTATTAATATATTTTTTTATAATGTCGATTACTAACTTGTCCCTATTTACTAACTTTAAATATTTGTAGGCGGTTCTTAAAAGGAAAGGAGGCCGTTTAGTTGGGTTGGCCCGCCGTGCTTCTTCGTATCCGGCATCTTCTTCGCAAGCTCCGTATGCCGATCCCATGATTCTCGAGGAGCTACATGACAAAGATGAACGGATTGGGGCATTGGAGGAGAAGAACACCACTATTCTTTCTGAGAATACCACTATCCGTTCGGAGAATGCCACTATCCTTGCTGAGTTGGCATCCCAGAAGAAGTTCAGCACCGAGATAATACAGAAGCTAGATCGTTTGATGTCTTCGAGTTCTTTTTAGTTTTTTCGGCTTTTTAAAACTTTCTGAATGTTTTTTTTCTATTTCGGTTTGTATGAATTTAAATTCTATAATATTATTAGTTTTAAATTTCAGATTTTTTTAATTTATTAATTAATTTTTAATATAAAAAAATATATAAAAATGCAAAATTAATTCGTTTTTAAAATTGGTATATTCCGACGAATTCTGAGCGTCAGAATATACCGACGGACACGGTTCCTCGGACAATACTGACGGAGAGCATTCGTCGGAATATACCGACGAACCAATATCCGTCGGTATATTCCGACGAACCAATATCCGTCGGTATTGTCCGAGGAACCAATGTCCGTCGGTATATTCCGACGAACCCAATATCCGTCGGTATATTCTGACGAAATTCCGACGAATTTTTTTTTTTCCGACAAAACGATACCGACGGAGAGGTTCGTCAGAAATTCGTCGGAATCAGTCTGTTCCAACGAATTTTTGACGATTTCGGCCATCAGAATCTCTCTGTTTTCTTGTAGTGGACCGTCTGGATCAAAACTGAGCCAGTCATGATCATATTACTAAATTAGAATAATGTTACTCAGTTCCAAAAGAGATTTAATAATTAAGTGAACCAGGAACATAAAATTGAATTATCTGGAACAAGCAATGTTCAAGCAATATTGAACAATGTATAATTGATAGCAGTTTTCTAAGTAACACTTTCCACAGTAGCACCAAGAACTTGATTGCTAAAAGAGAACATGTGCTTTACTCTCCATGACTCGAAGGAGCTGAAAAGGGAAACGATGTTTCAATGCTCGATTCAAACATAGGGTGTAGGTATAGATGAAGGAAAACCTTTCTTGTTTGGGAGAGAGGCCATAAAGATGAGTTATTTTGTTACTTATTTCGAATGTATTCAGCAGCCAAAACGAATTTATTAATTCTTCTTTTAAACTGGATCTTGAATTTTAATATAACACTAGAGCTTGATCCGTGCATCCGCACGGGTGTTTAATTTAATAAAATAGACATAATTCTTTTTACAATACAAAAATATAATGGTTGTACAAACATACATTCATATGGGTATTTTGTTGGATTTGTAATTGTGATAAATGGACTATTTTTATTGTGTATAATTTTTGATATCTCATACTGTGGTAGAATACAAAACCAATCAAAAATATAGTATATAACATATTTGTCAATTTATATTTTTGACTATAGTAACCATTTTGATGTATTTATTTAAAAATTAGAGTACCAATTATTATATTTATGTATATTAATAAATCTTTATTTTCAAAATTAAATTTATCATGTTTTAATAAAATAGATATATATGTCTCTAAATTTTTTTATATGCAAAATAAATTTCACTTCTATTTTTATTTTTGAGAAAAGATTAAATTGAAATTTATTTGTTGTATTCTTATAATTCAAATTTATACGTGTGAATTATATTAATCATCACATTATTTAATATATATTTTAGAAATAACTTCATATATTTTAATAAAAATATCTATAGTTTATATTTTGTAAGTGAAATAAAATAATGATATACATGAATATATAACATTTAAAGTTTGTAGATACATTTTAAACAAATTTGTTTAGTTTTATTGTAAAATTTGGTTTGAGAATAATCTGGTTAGAAAATAATCGTAAGTTTCTTACGTTTGGTTAGAGAATAATTTAACAAAATAAATTATTTGTAGTTAATTAATTAAGTTTGAAGTTTGGATAGAAAAAAATCTGACAAAATAAATGATTTGTGGTCAATTAATTAATAGTTATTAATTAAGTAGCACTTGTAGTTATTAGAATGAAAAAAGAATATTTCTAATACTTAATTCACTTTTAATAATATAGATATATTAAAATAGATATTCTGATGATATTGAATGTATGGAGGGCGTAACAAAGATATAATATTTATCGAACAATGGACGATGTTTGTATATGTTTTTTTTATTGTTCATATGTTGATCTCGTGTGGTTAAAATGATTTTTTCACTTACTGCATCATTTATTTTGTTTTGACACTATTGTCTAAATATATATTTAAAAATTAGATTGTAACTTACAACTGATTCATGATATGATTATTAAATTACAAACTAATCATCTTTTTCGTGAAAAAATGTCTCAACTGATTCATGTTTTGATATTCCTTATTGTTTAGATTTGCTTAAATTATTGTTGCCATGTTTTTAGTTAAAAATCAATTTAGGAAAATGCATTAATAAAATAGAAAAAACAAATAATATTTATTGTCAGGTTTATTAAATACTTCAGTGGCATTTTATTGTGAATAAGTGATGAATCTTAGGGCGATTTTTTATTTGTACTCCCCTTTTAATAGATTAAGGTTCAAATAAGTGATACCAAGGGTGAAACAGGCTTTATACTATGGGAGGCTGTTCACCCATAATAATTCTGAATAATTTAAGAGAAAATTACTAGAATGTATAAGAAAAATTAGTTTATTATTAGAGCGTTATACATCTTTTAAAAATTACTAGAGTGTTTGGATACCCTTAGTAAATGACAATAAGGGCCTTTGGTTAGTTTTTTTTAATTGAAATCATTTTTAAACATTAAATTCACATCACTTATTAAGTATCCACATCAGTAATAGAGAACAATCAACCATCCCTTTAATTACATAACATTAAAAAAAAACACAAAAACACATCACAACTTCGTCGAAGAACTAAAGGAACCCTAACCGCATCTTCCCTGAAATCGTCATCGACATTGTGTTTTACTCCGTCTTCCTCAAACTAACTCTCTGTCTTGTCTTCTCCGATATCGTCTTCCCCGAAATCATCGTCTCCAATCGTTTTTACGAAATATTTTTTGCTGTAATCTCCCGAAATCATCTTCTCAGTTGCGTATTTCAAGTTTGTGGCTGAGTTTTAATTTATGTTGTGGCTGAGTTACTTTTCTTTTACGGCTGATTTATATATGCAGTTTCGTTTATATATGCAGTTGTGGCTGAGTTACTTTCCGCCAATCTCCGAAAACCTAGCTATAAGAAGTGTGAATTCCGAGGAGAAAAGACAAATACATTCCAAAAAACACCCAGATCGACAATTGTGGGATGTATTTAATTAAGTTTGTTCGTGATTTCATACCCATATTTGGATAATCTATTTTTTTTCAGATCTGAGTGAGAGAAAATTGAACAAAGAGAAAATGAAGGAGATGAAAAGAAGTGACAGATTCAGCAGAGACGACACAGAGGAGTTCATTGAAGCTTGGATACATGGGCTTCAATTTTCTAAAGAGGATAGTAAGCCGACCAATTACAACTGAAACTATGAAGAGAGAGAGCTTCAAGTCCACTAAAAGTGTAGAAACATCATCTAAATCTCATAATAGAGATGAGAACTTTCTAAAGAGAAAACCTTTTCCATCTCCCAAAGACCATAGACCCAAGTACAAAAAGACCAACTTAACAGTGTCATAGACGCAAGTACAGTCCCAATTAGACCTCCCACCTTTTCCCTTCCTAGAGACTCTAACTTAACTTCTGTAAGATAACGGCGTCCCGAAAATTATAGCACGACAAAGTCAAATAATACCGAATAGATTTCCTCATTTTATTTCCATTGTGTTTCAAAAAAAAGGAAAATCATTTTATTCCCACTTCCCGTGGAGAAATAAACCCTAAACCCTCTTCTCCAAGTCTTTCAGTTTCTTACGAATCCCACAGTTTAACTCTTCTCACAAAGACCGATTCCTGTCACTCTGTAGTAAACTAAAAACCACACCAAGATTCTTGTGATGAAAATAGCAT
The DNA here is from genome assembly GCF_020379485.1 of Brassica napus. Classification (NCBI taxonomy): domain Eukaryota; kingdom Viridiplantae; phylum Streptophyta; class Magnoliopsida; order Brassicales; family Brassicaceae; genus Brassica; species Brassica napus. The sequence continues at coordinate 42,336,733 of NC_063447.1, read as the reverse complement.
ACGCATACATACATATGCGAGCCGAATGATCCAGAGATCATCTCTCCCTTCTTTGGCGTCAATCGATACTCTCTTGAGGCTCTGCAAATCTGAGGTCCAGCTTCGTCAAATCCATGCCAGAATCATCCGTAAAGGTCTTGAGCAAGACCAGAATCTCGTCTCCATCTTCCTCTCGTCTTCTTTTTCCTCTCTTCCTTACTCATCCTCTGTTTTCGAGCGTGTTCCTCATCCTTGCACTCATCTCTGGAACTGTCTCATCAAAGGATATTCTAATAAGTTTATCTTCTTTGACACGGTTTCGCTTCTTGTCCGTATGATGAGAGCAGGCTTGGCACGACCCGATGAGTATACTTTCTCTTTGGTTATGAAAGTTTGTGCTAACAACGGGCAGGTTCATGTTGGTTCATCGGTTCATGGGTTGGTTCTGAGAAATGGGTTTGATAAAGATGTGGTCTTGGCCACAAGTTTTGTTGATTTCTATGGCAAATGCAAGGATTTATCGAGCGCACGTAAGGTGTTCGGTGAAATGCCTGAGAGAAATGCGGTTTCTTGGACTGCTTTAATCGTAGCGTATGTGAAATCTGGAGAGTTAGAGGAAGCGAAGAAGATGTTCGATGTCATGCCTGAGCGTAATATTGGATCTTGGAATGCTTTGATCGATGGGTTTGTCAAGTCCGGAGATTTGGTGAATGCTAAGAAGTTGTTTGACGAAATGCCTATGAAAGACATAATTTCATATACCTCCATGATTGATGGATATGCTAAAGGTGGTGATATGCGTTCTGCTCGGGTTTTGTTTGAGGAAGCGAGTGATGTTGATGTTAGGGCATGGTCAGCTTTGATAACGGGTTATGCGCAGAACGGCCAGCCAATCGAGGCGGTAAAGATGTTTTACGAAATGTGTGAGAAGAATGTCAAACCTGATGTGTTTATAATAGTGAGTTTGATGTCAGCTTGTTCCCAGATGGGTAGCTTTGAGTTATGTGAACAAGTTGATACTTATCTGCACCAAATCATGGTGAACAGATTTTCTAGTCATTATGTTACACCTGCTTTGATAGACATGAATGCCAAGTGCGGCCACATGGACAGAGCAGCCAGACTGTTCGAAGAGATGCCTAAGCGGGATCTTGTCTCGTACTGTTCGATGATGGAAGGAATGGGTATTCATGGGTCTGGAAGCGAAGCTGTTCGGCTGTTTGAGAGAATGGTGGAGGAAGGTATTGTTCCCGATTCTGTTGCCTTCACTGTAATATTGAAAGTTTGTAGCCAAGCTAAGCTTGTTGAGGATGGCTTAAGGTACTTCGAGCTGATGCGAAACGAATATTGTATTGTGGCATCTCCTGATCATTATTCCTGTGTTGTAAGCCTTCTTTGCCGGTCAGGAAAGCTTAAAGAAGCCTATGACCTTATTAAAGCCATGCCTGTGGAACCTCATGCTAGTGCCTGGGGTTCGGTTCTGGGTGGTTGTAGTGTGCATGGAGATTCTGAGATAGCTGAAGTAGTTGCAAGGCGGCTCTTCGAGCTTGAGCCGCAAAGTGCTGGTAACTATGTGCTTTTGTCAAACATGTACGCAGCTTTAGACCGGTGGGCAGATGTAGCTCTTGTTAGGGATAAGATGAAGGAGAATGGGATTAAAAAGATTTCTGGTCGAAGTTGGACAGGTCGATAAGCACTACTTGGCATCTAACCGTGTCAATGGAAGTCTTTGCTTAACCTAAACAAGACATTCAAGCAAAAGGACCTAAAGTAGTTCTATCATTTATAGCACTGATTTCTTGTTTGTAAATATGTTTCACTTCTTTTGATGAAGTCATTTACTTAAACAGAACCCGCCTGAGACAGCACTGCGTCCACTGATTTTATCACCTTGTCGAATGTTTCAGAGACGTGAGATTCTGTTCAAACTGAGAAACATTAAGAGAGATGATTCGAGTGACATGTAGATTGCTAGAGGATTGAGATATACTTCATCAGTATGCTTTGAACATTGTTACCCTATTATAGGTTCCAATTCCATTATGTTCTTTGGATTAACCGTTTATGTATTTCTTTTCTTGGCAAAAACTATCTATTTCCTTATGTTGCAAATGAAAATGGAAGCGAGTAAAACTAATTATTGTGCTAGGGAATTGGCATATTTATCCGGAACCGAACAATTGAACCGAACTGAACCTAAAAAGATTCGCTTCGGGTTTGCCAATTAAACGAACAGATTCTATATCTTTAGAACCAAAGAACCATTTCGAACCAGAATCAAACTAGAACCGAATGGATATCCAAATTTCTATAGTATAATTTATATACTTACAAATATTAATCATATTTAGTTTTAAAATACTCAAATAATTCAAAATACTATTTATAAACCGAAATACCAGAAAAATAATTACCATAACATTTTTTTATCCAAAATATTTAAAATTATCCGAATTATCTAAATTTTTATCCAAAAAATCTGATATTTAAACCGAAAACCCCAAAATTTTGACTTTTTAATCCGAATTAACAAAAAAACCAAAACCGAACCGGAACCGAATGGGATCCAAAATTATTTTGGATATTAGTTGGTTCCTAACTATGTAATCCGAACCGAAACCGAATGGGATCCAAAATTATTTCGGATATTAGTTGGTTCCTAACTATGTTATCCGAACCGAGAACTGAAAAAAGAAACAAACAGAAATAGAACCGAGAACACAACAAACCAAAACCAAACCAAATTTTCTTAATATCCGAAGGGTCGTAAACCTCTAGAACCGAAAAACTAAAACGGATCCGAGAACTGAATGCCCATAGCTAATTGTGCTCATGTGAAGTGGTTAAGAATGTAAAGATCTATGTTTGGACTTCACATGTAAGCATTTTCCTTTTGCTTCCATACAGAGACAATCCTTTTTGTGCTTTCAACATAAGATATCTCATCTAATTCATATTATTATTGTATCTTATTCTGAGCAGGAACATGATAGTCTAATATAATTTTTCGATGTCAAAAAAAAAAAAATCTTATTCTGAGCTTTCTTTCTCTCAAACCTCATTCATGGTTGCTATTTGGGATATTCGAAGCAATTAGAAGGTTAAAATGCTTAAAATGACATTAGCTTATGCTATTCATATATTTTTATGTTTGTTTTATATTTTTTTACCAAAATAAATTTATAAATGGGTTGACATCACTATTCTTTTTATTCTACTGACACCAACACATAGTTACCCAGACTTTTAGGTTCGTCAATTTTATCTTGAAACTAAAGAATGATCGATTGTCCACAATGTTTTAATTAAATTTAGCAAATCACATTTAATTAACATAATCATATTTAATATAAACTAATTGCTCATACTCTAACCCGAATATTTAATTAACCCCAAACATCATACCTAACACACGAACCTTAAATCCATATTTTCCCAATGTCGATAAACCTCATCGTTGTCTCTCTCTTTTACTGAAATTAAGGTTCATAGAAAGTGGAAGGTTAAGTACTGAAATCAATATGGGAAAATATTTTAGAATGAGTATTCGTGGCTCCTCCTCAAGGCAACAAACTGAATCAAGAGAATAATTCAATGAAATTTCGACAAGGTGATGCTGTGGGAACATGATGGTGACTTATGAGTCGAAGACAGAGGAGAATCCATACGAGATTATATCGATGTGATGTTGATTTACAGGTACACATGACTCCTGGTTAATGAAATTCTTAATTTCAGTTGTTGGACTAGTTCTTTGGTTTCGCTGCAGAGAAAATTTGAAGATCATCTCAAATGGGTTGATGAAGCATTGCTTGATGAGATTCATAGGATATATGCAGTAGAGTAGGCTTGCAGGCGATATCGATTATTGGAGACAAGATTCAATGAAGACATTGGAAGATGATGCTATGAAACATGATAATTTCCCTAATGTTGGTTGCATAGGAGCCATTAAATGGATTTATGGGAAGTTCTGTAATGGAGAAGAATGAAATGCAAGGTATATAACGGAGAGTGATGTTAATGGAGAATGTTAAGCTCTTGTTTGTGTTGCCATGTATTAACACATACTAACGATAATAAAACATCTTTAAGTAAATCATAAAAAGTTGAAAAACACACATAACCGTAGCAGTACCTAAACATTATTGAGTCACTACAAGCTGAGAATAGAGACAAAAACTAGAAAAATACATAATCTCTTACATTAGAAAAATTAGAAAACATGTCATAGCGATACAAAGAAGACCTTTTCATGCTTAGTTTTTGCTTGTTTTGGATGGTTGTGTCATTGTAATGACATCAGGACCATAAGAGCTTCCACGTTCCTGTAATAGGAACACGTTCCAAGGTTATAAACTTATTCAAAGTAGTTAAGTAGAAATGCATTGAATGTACATGTTCTTTTGCTTCGGTCTTAATCTTTTTCTTCAGATTCATAGAATCACTATAAGTCATTCTCAGTATTCAAGCATTTTGACCTCCTATTTTGTGATTCTGAGCATTGCTTGCCTTCTAATTGTCTCCAACATAGATACACTCGCCTTAGATTTAGCTCTGATAAAAATGGCGTTGAATGACTTTCTCGTGTTGGTAGCAACATTCTAACAACAACTTCTAAGTCTATAATATGCCAAGAACCAAGTCTTGGGTTCATTTTTCAAATATTCATATAGTATTTAAACTTACAGAGTTCCTTCTTGAACTGTGTCGGATTGTAGATTCAAGCTAGATTTCACACCATTGATTTTAGAAGATCTTTATTCTTGTGCTTCTTCTTCAATTTTTTCACACTATGTTTCCCACACTGTCTATGATCAGCGTTTAGTAACTCATATTTAATAGTGCTTATGAATCCCTGAAATGTTACATAAGTAAATTATCAGCCGTTAAAACAAGTTGTTTTGAGTGCAAATACTGATTTACTTACCTGTGAGCTGTTGGATATAAGGACAAACTTGTTGCCATCTCCAAGACTGAGATCATGCTTGAGTCACTTGATAAACCATAGCCATGTATCCACAGTCTCGGATTGTACCACAGCCCAAGCAACCAATTATATCTTGATTATTAGCGTCATGTCCTACAACAGTAAGTAATATACTTTTCACTGCAGCCTTTAAAACGTTTCATCAAGCCTTATGATCGGCTGATATAATACCCTCTTCAGCAGCTTCTAAGCTTCTCAAATCAAACATAGAACCGATCACATACATCCTCTTCAGCAGCATTACAAATGGTATCAAGAAATACACTTGAACCCGGGTTAGTCTTCTTAATACTCTCACATAACCTCAGAGATGAGCAGACTGATATGCGTACTCCTTGCTAAGTTATTTCAATAATAACACTAGATCTCGATCCGCGCAACCGCGCAGAGTTTTGTTTTCATTTATTTTTATATAAATATTTTGTTTTCAATTCTAAATTGGTATATATTATAATATATATGTGTCTATCAATTTTTAAAACATAATAAGTTTACGGTATATTTTTTCATTGAATAGATTGTTTCAAACTTTCACATGTATTTGTATCTTCTTCTATATATATATTTTTCGGATTATTATTTCATTATTAAAATCGTAACTATATATATAAAGATTAGTAAAATATTTTTTTATTGTCATATTCAAAGATATTGTAACATTTCACAAATTTTTTAAAAAAATTTAAAAAAAAACTTTTCGCTTCATAGATTTATATTATCGAGTAAATAATTAAACATTTAATTTTGTTTAATTTTTAAAATAAACTATATAGATTAAAATTTGTTTTCATTTGTTTAAGTTAGTAAAGATTAATTACTGTTGGATAATATAATTTTTGTTATTTAAAAAAAAAATTATAATTTTAAAAGTTAACATCGACAAATATTTAACATACGGATGTATAGTATTACAACATTAAATTATATCTATTTAATTTATATTATCTATAAATTCAATGGATCATCTATAATTTAAATCCAATTATTGATAGCTCAATAAAAATTTCTGGTTTGCCCAAAATTTAAATGATAAGATTAGAGATTAAATGTAGCATGACTTTTTATGAATAGGTCCATTAGATCAATTTTTTAAAAAATCACGCATGAATTAAGGTTGTCACTTCTGTTTTAATATATAATATTCTTCCTTTTTTTCATTGATTCCTTGATGATATTAGTTTCTACTTCTCCTTGATATGCTCTTGGATATTCTCAAGCATTATACCACTGTTCAATTTGTCAAGGAAAAACCTAGCTATAACCGGACTTTTCAACGCTTACGCACTAGGCGTACAACTATGATATCTAAGTTAAGCTTCGTCCTATCCCACCTAACTTTCTGAATGTTTCGACTTTTGCTCAACCCGTTATCAGATACCGCCTCTTTGAACTCGAAACCCTACCAGCAAGTTGTTCCCACTTCTAGTTTTATCGGATTTTGCGTCTTCTATCTCCAGCATCGAACTCTTCTTCCTTTTCATCTGAGCTTTAAGCAATTATTTTCCTCCCAATGAACTCTTCATCCTCAAAATCAGCGACTAATTGCTCAATGTCATACTTGTAGCAATTCTCAATCTCTTCTTCCCTTCACCATAATTGATTTTCTCATTGCATCTTATTTGTACCTCCTTTTTTTTCCATCCTTGAAGTGTCAGCAACATGATCTCTCCATTCTCAATTTCTCTCTTCTTTATATGTCGTCAAAGTTACAAGAACATGAACCCAATTTTCTCCATTTCCCTTTTTATCCTCCACTGGCGAAGATAGAACCCTAGATTCTCGATTCTCAGATGAGTACTAAACCTAAACCCACAATTGTCACTCCCATCAACTCGTGATTTGTCTCGAAGAACCTTAACTGCCAAATCTATTTGCTCTCAACAAATAAGTTGAGAGATTTTGGCTTATAAATATATCGGGTTAGGGTAGAATCGGATTAGGGTCATGATAAGTTAAAACAGGATCTGATTGGCCACGATCAGTTTTTGGTAAACATGATTTGGGTAATTCAACGCAATAACATGGAATGGATAAAAAATGTGGACAATCGATCAATTTTTAAAAATAAGAAATAACTTGACGAGTCTAAGAATTTGGATGGACCGCATGTTGTTGTGAGTAATACATCAAGAATAGTGATGTCAATCCCTAAATCTCTTATTAGTAATTGCTAATAAAACTTACAAACACTACTTAAGTTCAATTATACATTAATAAAAATAATCAGTTTAATAAGCAAATTAGGTAAATTATTTTCACAATATAAATTTTAAAAAGGTTTTGTACATTTTAGTACACAACTTAAATAGCTTAAACAACTCAATATTGGACATAGCGCATTCATAGAACAAAAAAATACTGGGGAATATTTTATTGTATAGAAAGGAATATGGTAAATGCAGAATGTGAGTCCAACTACAAAGATACAACTATCTCTCTCTATATGGAATAATTGATGTATCTACCAATGGACCCAAAAGCAAACACAACAACTACTCTTTTTTTTTTGTTTTTGTGCACCAGACAACAACTACTCTTTTTCTCATTTTTATTAATTGTTTTTCACACACCCGTACTTATTTATTTATAATTTTATTTTGTTATTTTTCAGCCTTTCCCTAGGCCACTATTAACGTGTACTCTCCAAATTCCACAAACCAAATAAAGTTATAATCAAAGAACGATGCTTCCATTCCCCAACTACTACGTTTCAACACCAATTATGTCCGAGAAGAAGAACATAAGCAGCAGCAATAATAGTAAGAGAAGAAAGAAGAGATGGCCACCGACAGTCTTATCTGGAGGGGGAAGAGGAGGAGGAGGAGGAGGAGATGAGCTAGCGACGGTGAAAGCTGCGGCGTGGGTTTGGTACCAAAGAAACGAAGGGAAACCAATGATTAGAGAATTTGATATCACGACAAGAGCCACAAGAACACCTCGACCTTCGCGGTACAAGCTTGAAGCCAGCAAGAACATGATTTTATCCGAGAATAGGGTTTCTAAGTCAGACACTAATCATTTGTCGCATGAAGATCAAGAAACCAAGTTCTCTAGTCTTCTTGACCCTTATGAGATCATGAGCATCTCTAAAAGGATTGACGAGGGATCGTTACCCGCCAATCCAACAAGTAGTTTCCGTCATGATAATGTTTTACTGCAGAATAAGCTAGAAGATGATCATAGTAAGAAGGAGAATCGGGTTGTCACGAAAATGAGCATGAGAAACTTGTGGAAAGGAATGATTCTGATGGCGGCTCCAAGGACAGTTTGTGGAAGAAGTGATGACGTGGATATTGAGGCTTATCGAGCTAACCCAAGAACATTAAAGGTAGCACCCACGAGTGCCAAGACTCGAACCGACCGTCGTTTAACTCTATAGTCTCTATTCTTGTGTCTGGATATTTAAATGTTAAGAATGTCTTCTTTTATACAACATTTTAAGGATTTAAGCAAGTTTTATTGATTACTCTTAAGTCTTAACAGAACGTGGAAGTCACAATTTCATGAATAGTATCAGTACTAGATACATTGGATTTTCCAGTCCAGTTAAGAAAAAACCTCAAAAGAAAGTTACAAATCCTATTAGAAGATTTTTTTTTAAAAAAATACTTTCATTTAAAAATGTACATAAATGCTAGTGTGATAACTTGTATCATCATATCATGTAATTGTATATGAGCTGGACAATCTATATACATCTCTTATTAAACTAAAGTACAAAATAATACTTTGCCTATTTTTAAGTGGATTTTTATAGATTTTTATTCTTTTTTTACTAATTTTAACCAGTTCGTTTATTATTTTCGTTTAAATGTTTTATTACATCTTTTACATTTTTTTCACTCTTCCAAATTACTTCATTAGTTGTATTTACCATAACAATTTGATGTCATTTATTTTACGTATTAACAATTCACGTGTCATTTAAATAAACAGTTAGACATGTGCATTCAGATCTACATTTAGATATAGATCAGTTTTTACGGGTATCGAGTTTTTGGATTTTAAAATTAAACTATGTTCGGATATTATAAATTTTCGGATATGGTTCGAATTGAATTCTTCTGACTCTGGGTAAGTTTTTAGGAACCTAAAAATATCTAAATAATCTATATGTTTAATAATGTCACTAAATAATTAATAAAAAGATTAAAACTAACACCCACATGGATTTGCAGGTCAAGATCTAGTATTAATTTATAAGAATGACGATGTTTACAAAAAAACATTAAAAATGAAACGAGGGTAAAGATAAATTGTGAGACATAACGATTTCTTCGTTCCATTTTCATTGTTAAAAAATAGTGACTATTAGATCTTAAATCCACTAAAAAATTAGGGTTATAGTTTATGTTAACGGATCGAATGTCTACTAATGATTTTATGTGGAATATATATATGAGATGATACTACTATGGTGACCCATCTTATTCTATGAAAAATTTACATTTGGAGACACTTTTTGACTTATTACATGGAGAGTCACTTCCCATATAAGACACACTTTCATCTTGTTCTTTGTCTATTATGTCCTCTAACTTAACTTAACTTTCTAAAGCTAACTTATATCTTTCAACTAAACGATGCATATGACTAACTCCTAACTTTTTGATAGATTTATGGGTCCCTCGATTTATTACAGATTTATCTGAAAAAAAAAAATTCTTAAAATCCACGAACCAACACTTTCTCTATAGTATTTCTCTACATAATTATAAATTGCTCTTCTTTCATCAATTGTCTTCATCTGTATCTTTTTCTATTAAACTCAGAGAAAAAAATCAGTAGCTCTTTCCAACTCCTCCTCTCTCGCCACTAGATCTTTCTATGGCGGCCTTTCTCACCGTCACGTCAACCATCAATCCTCCTTCACTGTTCATCACTCCGTCAAATCTAAGTCCGTTAACCTCGTCATGGCAGTTCACACGGCGGAGTCATCCAGAAATGACGTTTCACTCAAAGACTCTGTTTCTCCTCCTGGTGCATTGAAATGGACGCAAGAGAATTGGAAATTGAAGAAAGAACTTTTCCACATAACTTCGTCTACAAAACTTCGTCCACAAGAAGTCGTCCACGAACTTTTTGTAGGATTAATATGTATATACTTCTTTTTGTTTTAAATCAGAAACACGACAACAAACTATATGATTGGAAAAAGTTGTAAAAACAAGTCTGTTTGCACGTTGTCTTTCAACCATCTCTATTCAAGATTATTGGGTCCACGAAACTCGTACAACTTCATTTGTCCACAACACTTTTGTCTATATTGACGCACATATATCTTCATATTGTGTAAGCCTCCACGTAGTCACATGAACAAGTTTATGTAATTCGCTCTGATGTTGTTACATTCACACACATGATGTCCAGATGAGGGAAGATGTCTATGTCAGTTCTCAATTCCCTGTAGTCAGCCAATACGAGCTCCAGTAACATGACCCTCTCAGCAGTGATCTGAACATAATGTCCGCAGCACCTATCCTTGATTCCTCACCACTTCACAACTTGTTTGACCACTGCTCGTCGCCTAACCACACAACCCCCATCCACACATCACCCGAACACACACTTCGAACCTACTCCACTCCTGACCACACATCACCTGTCCACCTAACCTCTGACCATAAGGCTGCTGAACAGTCGACACGTAACCATGACTTACCCGACCACAACTCACCCAACCACAACAGTCTCAGCAACCCGTCTCCTGCAGCCACACATGATACACTTAATGTGCACCTTTTGTTTTTGCTCTTAATGTGCCCTTCGGCTTATGTTTACTCATGTATTTTAATTCCACGAACTCAGTATGTGTGGTTCTTTTGGTATTTAAGTAACATATTACGTACTCATGTTTACCTTCATCTCATGTCCACAACTGCGTGTCCACTACAAACCTAACCATTGATTCAATACGCAAACAACGCCTTCGCACACATCCACACCAATCCCATCCAAAACGCAACATTTTGTTGCCATCCTCGAAAAAATATCCCCAATTGTTAATAAATATCTCTTCTTCGTCTTCTCCTTTGTCTCCAGATCTAGAGAAAAACTAAAACAATGATTTACACAGAAAGTCCCAGTAAGCTTTCCTTAACAACATCCATCTTCTACGAAATTAGCTCGTACACCCAACATGTCCAAAAGCACAAGCATCAACATAACATCATCCACACAAGTATGCAACAATGTTACTAAGACTGCAAGGAAACCAAATTTATTACGACCCACGCTATACCATGATAAACGATTCTCAACCATTAGATCTTGAAACTAATAAGAAATCCAACGGCCCAGGAAGAATCCCATAAACCCATATACCTACTTTTATTCTTACAACTTTTTCAGAAAGCTATTTAGTTTCTCTACAGTTGATTCCTTAAAGGAAACATTCTCTTCCTATCACAACTGGAAAGTCATTTATGTCCAGATAAATACAGCTGCTCCAACATTGTGTCCCATTACCACAGTGTGTCTCCTGTTAACAAAAGTGATAAAGTGTCTTTTTATGTAAACGTCTCTTCTTCTATTTGGCTGTCTTTTTATAGGTGTTGAAGGATAGATCATAATCGTGATCTCTGATGAGTATTAGGTATTTCAAAGTTTGTATTTATTAATTACCCCGATCTCCTTTAGTTTTGATTTGACCATGTCAATTCCGGGCGCGCAGTCCTTATAGCTTGGGATAGGCCTATATCTGTCGTGGGCTTTTTGTCTTTTTCCAAATCTTGTGATACTGAACTGGCCACTGGGTCTCTAGTAAGGTAAAACCCACCTTTAACAGTGATCAAAAAAGAACTCAAGCGGTCATGCCGGAAACTACTAGTCGGGTTGGCGGTAAAGATCTCTCGTCTATCCTCTTAGAGATGCTCATGATCTCATAAGGGTCAAGAAGACTAGAGAACTTGGTTTCTTGATCTTCGGAAAAAAAAAGACTAAGCCCTTGTTTCTAATAGAAAGAAATATTACAATTTGTTATTGTATGAAATTTTAAACAATTTATCACAGACGAAGAAAAATCGTGAGACATAGTATATGTCACATAGAGACCAAAAAATAAAACTAATGGGCTGACAACTGGGAGTAGATTCAATCCGTAACATGAGTGTCGTCGTTGTTAGTAGAAAGGAAAATTAGTAAAATACTAGTATTTGAAGAATTAGATGCTCCATGATCAAGTTGCTCATTTGTTTATGAGTTTATAAAGGTGTGTTATGGTTTTTTTCTGTTTCCAGAAGGCACAAGTAGACATGTCAATTAGGGCCGAAGCCCGTAGTCCGAGTCCGCCCAGCCCTAAAAATTACCGGGCTTAGGCTTAGCTTTATAAGCCCAAAAAAAATTGGGCCTTTCGGGCTAAGCCCATTTGGGCTTTGGGTATTTTGGGCTTAAGTCCGTTTGGGCTAGGGCCGGCCCGAAAACCCGAAATTTATATTTTAGCGTAAATATTATCCTTCTTTCTTGTAATCGAAACTATTATTAGTATTGATATATTATTTTAATATTTTTATCTAAACTCTAATAAAGCAAATATAAAAGTTTTTAATGCACTTTATTGTTTCATCATTACAAGTGTTACATTTTAAATTTTACAAAAGTACATTCTTCTTTCATGTACAACATGTTTTTATTTTCAAAATATAAAGTATAAAACGTTTGACCATGTTTATCATAAATTTTGTTCTCTTATATTTTTTGTTTTAATTGATATTTGATTATTTAAATCTTATTAAATTTGGTTTGTGTATAAAATGTTTTTAAAACATACGAAAAAATAAAAAATTTGTGATAGACAAGAAAATTTTAAACTCACTTTATATTTTTTTTATTTTTTAAAAATGAAACTCTTTTTTTAATGAAAATTCACATGTATTAAAACGATGGAAGTGACAATGACAAATTATTTTTCGAAAAGCCCACAAAAGCCCGAAAAGCCCTGTAGCCCTATAAGGGCCGGGCCGGGCTTTGAATTCTAGGCCCAAATTATTTTCGGGCCGGGCCGGGCCGGGCTCAAATATTTACGGGCTTAGCGGGTTTGGGTCGGACCGGGCCGGACCAGCCCGAATTGACACCCCTAGGCACAAGTAAGCTATGTGCTGTCTTGGGTTCTGGTGTTGTTTTAAGTTTGGTTTGTTTTTGTGAGTCCAGAGACTTTATTTCTCATATATAAGCAATGATTTTCCGGTGAAAAAAAAGTTTCACTTTTACGTTAGAAAAAATGTAAAAACGGACATACTCTGTTGACAATCAATTTTTTATTTGATGACCTTATTTCTCATATACCCTGTTCGGAAATACGCTAGGCGCTAGTCGGGCGGCGATCCCGGGCCTAGCGAGTTACCAGAAAATCGGGGATTAATCGGGGTATACGCGGGGCCTAGTTTAATTATTATTTTATTTATTATTATATTTAAATTAAATATAAAATATAAATATACTAGAATGTGATAGTTTTTTGAAAAACAAAATTAATTATTAGCTTATGTTAATACCATACAATTGAAAAACAAATTAATCTAGACTAGTTTTTGAATATTCATATATGTATACGTGTATATATATTAACATTTGCGTACAAGTAGCAAAACATTGCTGTTTCTCAGTGGTAATGTCACATGTTCTTAGGCCGAGTAACCCGGGTTCGAACTCCCCCATCGATTGTGGAGGAAAAGAGCTGCAAAATCTTACTCTATATAATAGAGTTCACATATTTTGAAAAGGATAAGATAATTGGGGTTCGGATTTCTTCTAAAACCTGACATATACTTCAAAATTTATTATTAATGTCTATATGACCGGGCCGATTAATCGGTAAATGAGCCGATTAGTTGGTTAATGGGCCGATTAATCGGTCTAATGGGCCGAGTAATTTGAGTCCGAGTTTTTGGGGCGATTATACCAAAATCGCCGCGGGTGATGTCCGAATCGCGCCTACTCGGACGCCTAGGCGGCCAGGCGGCCGCGTTTTTGAACATGGCTCATATATAAGCAATGAACTTCCTGTGGAAAAAAAAGCTTTCACTTTTACGTTGGTAAAAAAAGTAAAAACCGAAAAATACTCTGTTGTTAATCAATTTTTTTTTATGACCAAGAAGTTCCGGCAAAGCCCATAATCCCCTTAGGGCAAGGCCCATACCATGTAATATAACTCTCTTTTGGAGAGCAAGATCCTCCGAAGGGCTTAACCATTAGACCAACTCAACGTTGGTGGTGACAATCAATTTTCTTTGTTTTATATATGAAAGAGCTTGAAAATGTAAGATGTTTTTGTCCATCTTCTTACCAAAAACACTAAAGAGAACATAAAATACTTAAACATAATTTTAGAAAAATAAAATTTGGACCTGAACTAAAATTTACTTAGAAGGGAGGGACCATGCCAAAACACTTGCTCCACATTGGAGCCCAATGTAATTGGTAGGAGCTTGGAGTGTAGCTTTTTAAAATTAATAATAAAAGAGATATTGACTAACTATCAACCATTATATTTTTCACATATATAAAGATTATAAAAGGGAAAATATGAATAGTAGAATGACTTTTTGTTGTAAAAAACAGAAGAAATAAATAAGAACTAGATTTTGACTTGCGCAACCGCGCGGGTGTTTGTTTTCACTGGTTGCGCAGGTGTTTGTTTTCACTTTTCTATATATAAATTATTGTTTTAGAACATAAATGGTATATATTTTTAACGTTAATCATATACTTAAATATTTATATAACTATTTCAAATACAATAATTTTATAGTTTACATGTTATAATTAATCAATTGTTTAAACCGTATCTATTTGTCACTTCTTATTATATATTTATCTTATTGTATTTGCATTTATTTATTATGCAAATTAATATATTCATGAGAAAATATATTTAAAAATTATTTTGTATTTAATTTATGCTAAATTCTGACTCGTCTTTCAAAACTGGATTTCTTTTTACAAATATTTTTATGCTTATTCATTTTAGATATTCATGAGATAATATATTACTGTATATACAAAAGTCTAAGATATGTTAATTTTTAGACATGTATTATATAGTTTGTTAATTTTAATTTGTTCTATCATCATATTATATTTTAAAATAAATAGTTTATATTTATGAAAATAAAATTTATAAATTTATTAATTGAATATAATTTTATCATATTTATTTTAGTATAATAATTGTATTTTAACATGATCATGACTATAAAGTAGATAAAATAGAAATACATTAAATTATTGTTAAAATATTTGTACACAGATTTATTAGAAATTTTAAAATATAATATATAAATATATATTATATTTAAAATGAAAATATATTATGATTAAATTAGTTACAAAGATTTTATATTATTAACTTTAAAGAAATACATGTTAATTTTTATATATACTTTGCTAATGTTAACTCATCTTACCAACATATTAGATTTTATTTTTGAACATAAATATTTTATAATTACAAAAGTAAAATATATAAAATATATAAATATATAAATTTAATACAATTTTATTATATTTAGCTCAATATAATAATTTTATTTTAATATGATTGATTATGATTATATAATAAATAAAATATTATAGATTTTTTTTATTTTTTATTTTATGAACAATAACTGAATGTATTATTGTATAATAATATTTTAAACTAATTTCGAAATTAGTGAAAATATTTAAATATAATTTCGAAAATGAAGATCTTGTAAAAATCTTTTAAAACAGATTTATTAGAAATTCAAAATAAATATATTATATATTTAAAATGAAAAGATATCAAAAGATATTATGATTAAAATATTTAAAAGATTCTATTTATTATTAGTCTTAATAAAATACATTTAATAAGATTTCTAAATGATGGTTCAAATTAAAAAAAAAATCATACATGAAAGAAGTCATGACTTCTGTTTTAATATATAAGATATATATGTTTTTTTTGGTAAAAATGTTAAGATTTTATACCAATTTTCAGAATTTTTAATAGAAGTTACACAAATACAAGTAGCGGAAAAATAAACTAAGCAACAACTAGAGAAGGGAAGAAGAAGTAACTCCTAAAATCTAGCAGTCATATGAACAATGAAACTCAAAGCTACTAGCCGAAATCTGAAGTTGAAGCTTGACCAAAAAGAGCATTGCCAAATGGTGGTGGTACCTTTGATATAACATTAGACCACGTCTTGGTAATTTTGGCTTCCCCGCAACACTGCTCCAATTGATTGATACCACTCCCGGAAAGCTTTGCAAACTCAGTCGATGGAAGCCACGCCTCCCAACTACCACCGGCAGTAGGAGACCCTGATCTTCGAGAACAACACGCCTCTGCTCCAAATAGTAGCTCCAAAAGCACCAACTGGAAAGACCCGCCTAGACCTCAGGAAGCCACACTTATTCGGCTTGACTTCCGAAAGCAATGCGAGCCACAGCAAAAACCGGGGTGCAGTGAGAGCCACATCTTGTCGTCATTCCTCTTAACCTGCAGCACAGACCGATGATTAACCCACTGATGTGAGCCAAGGGGTCCAACAGCAGTGCTGGGATGATCAATCTTCATACGAGCCTCCCACAGAGTACTGTCACTCCAATGACCCAAGGGAGCTCCGAGTAAACCGCCTCGCGCTAACACCGAGAACCGGGGCTAGCTCCACAGTGCCTCATCAATTCAACACTACGGGGGAGAATCTGGAGAGAGACATGGCAAGACGGAAAGAAGGACACACCACTATCACAACGAAGTGGTTGACAACAAAAGCGGCGAGAACTGAGAGGACAGAGCTGGAGCCATTGTCGGAGAGGTCCAAGGCAAAGGTCATAGACGGCCCCGCCTCAGAACAGAAACCAACAGCAGCACATGAACCATCAGAGCGACAACAGCTACCATGCGGCAACGGCTATCACCAAGCACGTGCTCCGGAGAAACATTTCGGACCCAACTTGACCTGATAGAGAACAGAGGTCGCACAAAAACTCGACACCAAACAAGTGAAACCACCACACCACCGGTCTGCTCCTCCACGGACCCGGAGCCTGATGCCAAGCCACCGGATCTGGAGAGAGGAAACATCCACGCTCAGCCACCCGCTCACACCACCGAGGAGGAGTAGATCTAGAAACTGGAAAACGCAACCCACTCCTCAACGAAACCCAAAACGCCGACTCCCCACCAAGCTCTACCATCCAGACCTCGTCGTGACTCCAACCTTCGTCTAGTTTCGCCGGAGAGCCAGCATCAGAGACTCCCAGATCTGCTCAACATCATCGATGTCAGGGACACAAAACATATCAGAGAGGCAGGGAGAACCGAGGAGAAGAAAGGGGAAGAGAAAATAGAGCCGGAGGCGCCTCCGACGGCAGGGAGCCGTCGGAGCAAAGGAGGAGGCTAGGGTTTTCTTTTTTTTTCTGAGAGGTTTGTAGAGAGAGGTTTGTCAATAAGGTGATTTCACCTCTTTGCCGGGAATCCAAGCATTGTAAATAGTCTCTCAAAACGTGAATTGAAACCAGGTGGCGGTAGTTACAGCCGCAACTCCTTTACCACTAGGCCGACTCAACGTTGGTTAACAATAGTTTTGACTCTGTGATTTTAGTAACAATGCATATACATAGCACCGTGTATAAGTACTGAATGTTTTTATTTCAATATTAAATGGAACCTCTCTACAAACAAATATCAGTTAATAAGTTAAATTAAACAATAAAATATGTACATGATATTTGAACTAATTGATTTGAGCTCTTTGGGCTCCTTGATTTCATATGTCTAAAGGACGAGGTGAACAAATTTCCAAATATCCCCTTTTGAGTGGTGCGTGCACGTATTTGCAAGTGACAAATGTCGTGTTAGAGATAACATTTCTTGAGTAAGCATACCAAGTAGACTGAAATCGGTCCACTTAACTAAGAGGTAGTTAAAAGAGATACAACGACTTAGAAAAACGAAAAAGTCGGATATAAATTATGAAGACCTAATTAGAAAAAAGATATTCACAGTCACAAAGGTTAATTTTTTTTTTTGCTTTATCTTATTCTTGTCGAGTTCTTAGCTTTTGACGAGTTCTTCATCTTTTTTTTTTTTTTTGTAATCAGACAGTTGATTTCAATAAAAAATTATTTCAAATAATTCACCATAGATTACATGCCTACTTTTAATACAAGCCAAATTGAGATTAAATAATTAGTGATGTCTGTGGAAAATTATATAGCAACGCAAAAAAGATAAAAAAATGGTCAGAGACGATGACACTAAAACCGGTACGGGCACTACACCGTGGGTTGCAGATCTCTCCACCATGATGACTCTGATGCAAACCTTGTTGGAGTGCTCTGAGAAACAAAACAAAACATATAAACAAAGTAACCAATGAGTGCCTAAATGCCCGAGCTGCCACTTGCGCACCACATGCTACCAATGAACAAGAGGCCAAAAATACGAGGAGACAACTCTTCCAAATGGACATTAATCCGACATGCCAGAGAGCCGCTACAACCCATGTAAAAAAATCAGGAGATCAACATTCTTCGAAACACTATACACAACATGTCATCAAGAACCCACCGAGTTACGAGCTCTGCTCCCGAGATAGAGTGTATCTTTACTACAACACAAAAGACACTCTTCAAAACAAAGATCACCGGGATCCGAGCTCGACACTTTGACAAACTCAAAATTCCAACTTTCTCCGGCTAATATGATCCCAGTGATCACATGATTGTGTTCAACATAGCCAGGGGATGAGCACAATTTACCGCTGAGGAGAAAAAGGCGAGATATCGCCAATTTTTCGTTAAAAGTCTTAGAGGACCGGCTCTGGTGTAGTTCTCAAGGCTTAAAGAGAACTCCGTCGACAGTTTTCATAATTTGTGTACCAAATTCCTCAAACATTAAATGTTCATCCGACAAGAAGTTTTGGTCACTGATCTATGGAAGATGTCGCAAGGTGCAAAGAAAAGGCTCATGGGTTTCATTGAAGGATTAAAGGGACTGGTTTCCAAGATACATGTTCCAAACGCCATAACATTGGAGGCAATGCGCAACACACTATGGATACCCTTTCCCTTCATAGCGAATATGTACACTAACAACAAAATCATGTTGGAGGATGGTCTCCACTGAGTGGAGCCAACTGCTTTATCACAAGGAGGAGGATAAAACTGCATCTATGATCAAACATAACGCGATGAAAAGTCTGGTAGCCACGAAAGCAGAAAATGCTTACCAAAAACCTCAGACAAATTTATCATTCGTCAAACAAAATAA
Source organism: Brassica napus (assembly GCF_020379485.1). Taxonomy (NCBI): domain Eukaryota; kingdom Viridiplantae; phylum Streptophyta; class Magnoliopsida; order Brassicales; family Brassicaceae; genus Brassica; species Brassica napus. The sequence goes on along the minus strand of NC_063447.1, from coordinate 42,317,522 downwards.
GATATCAACATTTACTCTGTTATTGAGGCCAAACATTTTGAATCATCTGCAAAGCACCAGACAGACCTTGGAACCTTTGGGATAGACAGATCAACTCCTCTATCTTACAACAAGAATAAATGCTACAGCTATCATAAGTAGAAAGGACATGATACCAAAGAGTGCAAGCATCTCGCCGATGCCCTCTTTTCGGTATTCAACAAAGAATCGTTGACACCTGATTCTCAAAAATAGAAGACCGTGAAGAGTAAGGAAAGTTTAAGAAAAACCAATATCAATCTCGGCAGAAATCTCAAGACTGATCTCAGGCTGACCGTCCAAAAAACAAGATTCATCTGCCCCACCTTGGCAACACGATGATCCATAAACTGACGAAGAAAGGCCACGAGTGACACACCGCATCAACATGATTGTATATAGATCAATTTCCTCGTAAGGCAAAGAATCTGAGAGTCATTACTTACACGAGCCAATCAAAAGAAAACACACACAGCTCGATGACAACAAAATTTCATCCACTGATCTCCTTGATTTGCTAACAGGCTTACTGATGCAAAGGTCAGTCAACTTGACACCAACAATCTTCGTCAAAATCCTGGCACTAACGATCGAAACTAATCTCTCAGTCGACTTGGTACCAGAGATATTTCCCAAAAAGTCGGCATGAACTAACGAATCGACTCTCTCAGTGACTCGAAATTAGAGGTATTGCGAGAAAAACTTAACCCTCAAAACCTGAAGACTTGAGACAGAAACTTAAGCGCAATAAAGAAAGCAAGAGTGAACATCCTAACGATCTTTACAGAACACATAATCATGGAAGAATCATCACCATGCAAAGACTACACGATATATGTAAAAGAGTACTAGTAAAAAGGTGGCAATGACAAATCAATGGCCTACCACACTAGAAGACAACCTTTCAATTATCTTCATGAATTCGATACCGCCGAAATCCTGATCGGAAACTGCAAAGTAACTCGGGTCTGAATTGACACATGCAACTCAATCAATCTAATCTTCAAAGAAACACTTCTTAAGACGAAAGTCGATATGAAGGATCTCAAGCTTTCATCAAGATCCCTTAAGGGCTTCAATGGGACATCAACTGAACTACTTGTTATGATTAGACTAAACATATTTGTGGGGAGTAAACAAACTCATCAAGTTCTCAGTCATCGACACATCAGTGCCTTACAATGCAATCCTAGGGACACCATGAATTTATTCGGTGAAGGCAGATCCTTGAACGTACCATCAGTGTGTCAAATTCCCATCAAAGGATGCCAAGTTATTCAAACTTAAAGGTAATAAACAAGCCACCAGGAGCTTGCAGACCACAAAACTAAAATTCTGAAAGGCAGATTTTCTAGTAAAATCAGAAAAGAGGAAATGCCCTCATAAAAAAGACATCATTCATGCAGTCATAGATGAGACTAACCTGGACTGGAGTGTTAGAATTGGTGCAAACATGAAAGATGACATGAAAGAAAGTATCATCAAGTTCCTCAAAGGGAATGTATATACTTTCACCTGGTCAACAAGCGACATAAAAGAGAAAAATCCTTCTGCCAAGGTCCACGAACTGAATGTCGACCAACTTACAAATTGGTAAAGAAAAAGAAACCAAAACTCAATCCCAATAGGGAAAATGCAGTCAACAGCAAAGTTGATAGTCTATTGGGGGTAGAATCAATCACAAAAGTAAAATATCCAGATTGGTTCGCTTACCCAACCATGGTCAAAAATAAACATTGCAAGTGGGGGTCTGCATTGATTTTAAGGATCTCACTAAATCTTATCCAGAAGACAACTTTCTTCTTCGGCATGTCGACCGTTTTTTGGAGTCGAATGCAAGCAACGAGTTACTAACTTTCGTTGATGAATTTTTCAGGCTACAACCAGGTAATGATTCATCCCGATGATAGGAAAAATAGTGCATTCATCATCGATCATGACATCTATTGCTACAAAGTAATACCCTTCAAACTAAAAATACAGGAGCGTCCTATCAACGCTTGGTCAACAAGATGTTCGCAGAAAAAGTTGATGTCAAGATAGAAGTATACATCGAAGACATTCTGGTTAAGTCACTCATCGTGGATCACTCATCTAAAGGAATGCTTCCATTCCTTCAATGAGTATGACATGAAATTTAACCCTATTAAATGCACTTTTGGAGTAGTGTCTGGAGAATTTATGGGCTACATCCTCACCCAAAGAGGAACTGAAGCAAACTCAAAGAAGATCTCGGCCTTACATGATCTCCCAAGTTCGAGAAAAGCTAGGAAGTTCAACGATTAACAGAACAAGTTACAACTTTCAGTCGCTTCATTTTGCGATAAGCCGACAAATGTCTCCCCTCCTATGATCTCATTAGAAGAAAAGAGAAATTTTTCCGGGACAGAAAGTGAGAGGAAGCATCAGGTCAACTCAAGGCATACTTGACAGACAACACCACCAATGTTGGCAAAAGACAGTGAGGCCACCATTTATACATTTACATTGCGGTTTCCTCTCTCGTAGTCAGTGTTCTGAAATACGCTATACGCTAGCCGGGCGGCCACTTACTATATTGCGTATAACTGTATATACGGATGTTTACGCGGGGTATATACGGAAACTACTTATATATATATATATAGTATAGTATTGATAATATAGTATATATTAATATATCATTAGATTAATTAAATATGTATCAGTTATATGAGTACTTAGTATAATTTTATGGTTTAATCATAAAAATAGAGTAGATATAAATTGTAAACATAAAGTATCACATATATATTTATATATATGAAATAGTTAAACTATAAGTATTTGAAAATTTAATATATTTGTAGTTAAAATACTAATTTTAATCATAGAAAAGCATTTAAATATCACGTCACTAAACTATATAGTAAACAATATACACGTAAAGTTGTAGATAATAAATTAGTTTCATAACTAAAAATTCCGTTATTAAATTTTTTTTTATACAGTTTTGAAAGGAAGAGTAGAAAGATCGGGGATATGAATAGTTATTAAACATAAATGTATGCACTACCAATCTATCACGTATACTAATGAAAAGAAAAAACTACACACAAATGATGCTGAATAGCATAAAGTTCAATAGTCAGTTTCTGTAAGCGTATAATTAATTTGACCGTCTCGTTAAATTCGGTACGGCAGGTCTCCGTTCAGCGAATAAACGGCGTCATACAACCGTATTACCCGTAGTTTAGAACAGTGCTCGTAGTCAGTAATGTCCTTATCAATGAAGATTAAGTAGAACATAAATATATCTTCTATACGAGCAAACACATGACAAATTCCAAAATGTGTTACTCCACCCTGTAAAAAATGGTCCTAGCTAACGCCGTATTTTCAATATCATTCTATCATTATACTAACCAAATATTCACTTCAATATGTGATGCATAATACAAATCAATCTGGACGGTTATCAAAATGGACAGTAGAACTCAACGACCACGACATCAAATATAAGATATGGTCATCTGAAAAATCACAAGTGCTTGATGAATTCATAATCAAACTGTCACTTGAACTCGAACAAGATATGTTTTCTCCCCAGTGAAAATTGGATCTTGCACATGGATGAAGCATCATCTAACAAGGGAAACTGAATCAGAGTCTATGTTCAATCTTCTGTGGGTGAACTCATTCGACAATCACTCCGCTTGAGATTTGCAGCATATAATAACGAAGTTGACTATGAAGCCATCATTAATTACGGTTAGCAACAACAATCAAAGGAAAATGAATCTAAGCTTACTTTGATTCGTAAATCAACGTTAATCTGTTACCGGAGACTAGGACGCTAAGAAAACAAGATGGACACTTACCTGAAAGCCGTACTTGATCTAGCCATGGGTTTCAACTTTTTGAGCTAACAAAGGTTCCCCCCGAGAGGAAAATACACATGCAGATGCATTTCCGCATTGGGGAGTGATCTGAAAGATCAAATAAAAAGAAAAATCCAGGTGCAAAAGATTGAACAAACAAGTACCACACTAGCATCCGAGATCACCTCAGTTGTTACCCCAGTCACGAACATAGACAACACTGAGCCAACCAAGATGGATATTGATACTACTGACCGAGATGTTTATTTCAACGTCCCCGACTGGGGACTTCATATCTTATAATACTTGAATGATAACAAGTTACATGACGACAAGTGGGAAGCATGGCGACTTAACGCACGAAGTGTCCATTACATAACAGTGGTGGAGTGCTAAAAAGTCTTACTATATATCCACGGTGAAGATGTTAGTATGGTCATGAAAACATACATAAAAGAGCAGGAGGAAATCATACCAGTGGACAAGTTTTAGCTTTGAAAATTAAGAGTCAAAGACACTATTAGCCGGCAATAGTAGTAGAGTGTGAGAAATACGCACCGTGATGCGAAAAAATTCTTGAGACATGCTCCAAACATCTATTATCCTACCGTGTTACTAAAAACAACCAAAACTCCATATCCTTTCATCCAGTGCGCTATGGATATAGTAGGACATATGCTATTCTAGAAAAATGCTTGCTGCTTGTGATGACAAACTACTTCACAAAGTGGGTGGAGACAAATGTGTTTTCTAAATTACCGACAACAAAGTCCAGAACTTTGTCTGAAAGTACATCATCTAACGACATGGTCTCCCTTATGAAATGATGTAATATGTGTTACCCATTGTTTAAAAAGAGAGTTGATAAACAAATATTATGCAAAATTAATAAACAAAAATACAAATGAATTAAAACATGGTATATAGTATAGTACAAGTTAATGAAATTATCAAAAATTACATCATTTATGAGGAATTTTCGTTGCGTTTGATTCTTTGTCATTCCTTGAATTTTAAGGAACTATAGAAGAAAAACATTCTTTATCAAAATTGATATGGAACAAAAGGAAAAAATATTCATTTTCATTCTTTTTATTTTGTTCATATTCATTTCTTTCCTACTCATTCATATTCTTATTTTAATGGTCACCAGTTAGAGCAAGTATTAAGTTTTCATGAATCATTAATTAATCCTAATTCCATCACCTAAATATTAAATACTAAACCCTAATCACTAAACCATAAACACAAAAATAATATATAATATATATTGTAATTTTTTTATTAAAATTAAAATGTGAAAATAGTATTAATGTTTTGTAATATTAAGATATAGTATACAAATGTCAATGATAGAATAGACTTGCGAACGTACTAAAAAGTGTTCAAACCTAAAATTGATAGTGAAGGCGATACGGAGGTGACACCAATCATTGATGGTGATAATCAATTGGAGAATCATATTGGTACTGATGGTGACCATCTAGCAAAGGAAATCATTGGTGATGTAGTAGAGTGTACCATCGGAGATAGAGATCAAGAAGAGGTCGTGTTTTGATTTCCGACGGATTTGTCTTTAGGTGTGGAGAAATTTGTCAACAATCTCACTGTTCAAGGGGTTTTCGAGACTTAGGAAAAAAAAGAGAGCAGGAGATTGGATATCTATAACAATAAAGGAGAGTTGTCTCTCTCCACAATCTTCCACCTCATCATTCAATATAGGGCAATTGTTGCCACGTGTCAGTATTTTCTAAACTTTTTTTTGCACGATATTTTCCATTTTTCATAACTGGATCTTTATTTTATTAGGCCGTAACTAATTTACATGCATCTGCAAACAAATGCTTCTAAAAACCTTGATCGGTATAGCTCTCTTCTTTTTTTTCTCCATTTGACAGATTAATTAGCCATTAGTTTTCTTTATTGCGGAACATAATTGCATATACCTCTACGACTTCCCCTCAGAGAAGAGAAGAAGAAACATCGAACTTGGATTTCCACAATCATCGTCGAATTGATCTTTTCTCGATCGATACTTGAGAAACGGAATCCTTGATCAATCCATCAAATCATGGTGAGGAAAAAGGGTGCCAGAATGGTTTAATAGCACCATGTGGTATGCTCCTCCTCCGCCGTTGTCTTTCAACGACGACGATGGTCATTCCCCCACCACTAAAATGAAGGTGAAGTCAGAATAAATCTCCGTTGCTTCCAGGCTCAGTTCCGCTCCTCCGCCCTCCACAGCTTCCTCGGAACCGAGGAACGGTATTAATATCTCTGGGGGTAATGGAAACTCAGGTGTTCCTTCCACCGAGGACTTTTCCCGCCAAGCTCATCTCTCAGCGGAGGTCAGGTCAATTGCGCAAACCTTCCCTCCTTTATTAACTTATCTAAAGATTCTTCTAAGTCTTGAATTGTTAATTGATTTGGTTTTGATTAGTAGTTATCGAAGAACGTGATCAATATGAAGGAGTTGAGGAGTCTTGCTTTACAAAGTTTGCCTGATTCTCCTGGAATCCGTTCTACTGTCTGGAAGGTATTTGAGATTTAGGATATAGTTTGGTTTGCGTGAAAAGCCTTAGGAGAAATTTGAAATCTGATTTTTTATTTTGTAGCTTTTGCTTGGATACTTGCCACCTGAACGTTCACTCTGGTCAACTGAATTGAAACAAAAGAGATCCCAGTACAAACACACACTATAAGGATGAGCTTCTTACCACTTCTGTAAGTGATCATGTTCTCTTTTTTATTGTCGATTCCTACAAAATCCGATCAACACTATGGCTTTCTCTAATCATTTGTACGAAATCCTTTGCAATATTACTGACCCAAAGAGGAACACACGAGGCAAGATGGGTCGAGAACACAAGTAAATTTGAAGTGAGGACTAATCTATATGGTTCAAGAGAAACTTCATTTTATTCTTTCTGGGAATGACTAGATTCTTCGCAACCTCCCCCTAACGCTATTTCTAACGTTATTTCTAACGTTTGTAAAATATAACTTGATATTTACGATGTTGGTGCAGTAACGGAAACAAAGGAGGAGAAGTAGATGATAACTCTAATATCTCCTGGGGTAAGAGCTAAACAACACTCCACTGAGAGCCGAGAGGAGCCAAGAAGCTATTGTTTACGTTGGGAATCCCGACCCCCAGGTTCTTCTCCTTTCTCTCTCCCTAACTTTAGATTTTGGATTTATTCGGTAGATTTACTGTGTGTTTCTCAGTTTCTCTTCTCTGTGAATTGTAGCTATCTGAAGAATTTCTTTGGGAATGTTTAATACAAGCAGGCCATGTTGGTAAGTTGAACGCTTTGGTTCATATGAATAATCTTCGCTTTGTTGCTTCTGTATCTTATGGTTGTTGGCTATACTTAGAAGAACTGGTCTTCATCTGACATTAAGGTCCTCTGTTTATTTTGGATTTTATCAATTAATGTGTATGTTCCCAAAGATAGGGTGACAAATCTTCATCAAGGTTGACTTCCTTTGTGAGGAAGACATTGGCTATGTAAGTCTTTCTCTTTTCCAAGAGTTTTGACTTCTTTCTCTACACAATAGCAAAATTTTATTTCCATATTATGCAGGCAATTAAGGTTCTTAACATGATTAAGCTCCATGGAAAGACTATACGTGTTAACAAGGTGTCATTTTTGTTTCTATAAGCATCCTCTGTTTTGTTTACTGACAAATTCTCCGGACTTTTATGAGTTTTGATTTTATCCCATCGTAAGAGTTTGATAACACTTTGTTTCCTAGATTGAAATTTTAGTAGGCGTCTCAAGATAAGAAGATCATCGATGTTGGTTGCCTTTGGAAACAGTTAAAACAATGGTTGATATTTACGCTTCTGCCAAAGGCTGCACATTAGAAGATCTTCATTACAGAATAGAACAAAATGGGCGTGGATTTGAGTACCACAGATTGGGTTGTTCTTTATAATTCCAAATCAACAAGAAGCGGAAGATTGGCCTGTCGGAGTTGGTCATGTTTATTTTGATGCCAAGGGCCAATAATTTTGGATTTTATCAGAGACCATCAAGAGATCATTTAACAGAAACTACTACGTTTAGAGAGCAGCACGAGGAGAAAAAAAAAGGTTAAGCCAAGGTAATAAAGAAAACAATAAAAACTCGAGGAAGAGACGCAAGGCAAGAAATATCACAAGTTTATTCTATAACCAATCTCAAAGTCAATACGGCAGAGGTAACAAATGCTTAAGTTCATGTCATGTCTGTTGATTTTTTGGGTAGTGAGGTTTATGAAATAACAGAACACTTTACTATGCAGCATATTCCAGATTATGAAAGAGTGTTTTGTGGAGAAGATAGCAGGAGTCATCGTTTAATTTGTAATCAGTGGATGATAACACTACGTGGTCTGGTTTCAAAGAAGCTATACGCACTTCTCATTCGTCTGTCTTTTAGTTGGATTAATGCGCCAATTTGACCAACTTTGATTCTCCACCTTACTATCTCTCGATCATTAAATTTTCTTTCAAGGTAAAATCTTTGCTTCCACACTAATGCAGTTAAAAGCAAATATGAATCTCTATTTACATTAGTTGAAGTTGTTGGGTAGTTAGGAAAGCTTAGTATAGATAAATATATAAAAAGTGATGTTGAGGAATTTGTGTTATTTTCTTGGAATAAATTATTGTCAAACTATTAGATATTGATAGTATTTTGCAGATTTTGTCACAGATGGCTTTGATCAATTATTATGTGTTGTTGCAAAAGGATCCAGCCAAAGAAGGAGGAGGAGTCTCACCTTTTTATTTTCATGGAACATAGAGATTTGCCGCAACTGTTAAATCTGGATTTAGCCCACTGTTTGGTCTGGTTTGCTTTTGACCTTTGTAGCTGCTGCTGCAACTACTCTGGTTTTTTCATTCCCTGTTTTGATGGAGTGTATATCAACATTTTTGCTTCTGTTCCATTCAGTAAGATTTTGGTTTTCCATAATAAGAACCAGATTTGAGTTCTAAGCAACACGATCACAAAAGATCAAAACAAAAGAGGGTCTATAATGAACATATACAACTCTGTTTATCTACTTCACAGCGGCCGCTCTGGTTGCACTCTGAAGTTCAGTTCGTCCACATCATCATAAAGATGTTCAAGTCCTCTGTTCTGTTTTTTCTATTTCACTTCACATGAATGATGGTAATGCGGCTAAGGTTAGACAAAGAAGAGATGGAAAGATAACTAAAATTAGTTAGAAAAGAAAACCAAATTAAAATGAAACTGTTGCTAATGCAAACTAAATAAAAATAATTAAACAGATTAAATTACAATATTCAAAATAAGATCGAACATAGATACAATATTTATATATCTGACACAGATCCGTAGTCGAAGAATAAACCCCACGATCGGTATATAACACGTATATATATAGCATATATTAATATATATATATATATATATATATATATATATATATATATATATATATAATTTGTTAATAGTTTTAATTTCTTAAATTTTAAATTTTTTATATAAATATACATATATGAGAAGCAAAATAGTATAATTTCTAAATCTAGACATGTCTTCCATTATTTTAAATGTCTTAAAACTGGATATAATTTTTAATGATAAAATATATTATATTTGATAATATTTTTTGAGGAACATTATTCTTTCCTACAAATTCCCAAAAAAAATGTTATTGATATATTAAGTTAAAAGATTTTATACACACTAATAGATTGTTTGTTGAAATATTTATTTACATGTTCTATTATTTATGACATATTTATAATATCAATTTTAGGTACTGAATTTTATTTTTAAATATTTTAAACTTAATAATTTTTTTCATTATTATTTTTAATAAAGATATAAATTGTGTTTAGTTTAGTCTTTATAAAAAAACTCTAAACTGCAAAACAATAATATTCTCAAAAAAGTATTATATAAATTTTTAATAGTTGGTACGTTTTAAAAAAAAACTGTTAAATAGTTTTTAGGATAATAAATTAGTGATGTGTTTTAAAAAGGAAATTATAAAGAAGAAAATATACATGATTTTAACTATTTTTTAGTTTTGGAATATTTTTCTAAATTAATTGTTTAGTTTATATTAATTAATTATGATATGCATAAAATATGAGTGACATGTCATTATAATTATTTTACAAAATCAAAGACAAATTTTATGAGGGATTTTATTTTAATAGTGTAGAAGATATAAAAATGGTCAAATAAAAATAATGATTTATTTCTTTTATAAAATACCAATGCAAATGAATACATAATAAAAATGGTATAATGTCATAAATACATGGTAAATTAAAACCAAAATAGATTTAAATAAACATGAAAGCTTTAAACCAAATAATAATATCTTCGCACACACTTGAGAAGTAAAACGTTTGGCTACTTCGTACACTCACGAATATGGTTTATTATTGACTTGCTTTAACATGTTCAATGAGAGGCTCTATACCTCCCGCATACTGTACAGATTCAACTACATTAGCATATTAGACTTTTGTTGTCAAACCAAATAAACACTTCACATGAGGACTGAAATATTTAAATGTACATTGTGAGAACAAACATCCACCTCTAAAATTATTCACGAACACTTCAATTTTATAATAAGTTATATCTTGAGAAAATAGTCTATTCAGATCTGAGCGATGCTAGACCATGATTAATAATTCACTTACTAGATTCAGTATCATTTTGAAAACAAAGTATTAAACCAATACGTCCCAAATGAAGTCTCTAACAGATTGCCACATCCATGATATAGACAAAGTATGCGAGGATTGTTACTACTTTAAGATAATGAAAGAAATTGTTATTTTCGTTTAAACAAGATAATCACAAAACAAACACACGCATTACATGTTTCCCTTTTGGAACATCGACTTTACTTTATGTTTTAAGTTCAGCTATATTTACTTTGTGTAACTATACGCTATTTATTCTATTTTTATTGAATTGATCAATGAAACCACTTATGATATTCCTTTTTGATCTAAACAGCTTCAAAACAAAGTAATACACTACTGTCACTTACCAATATCATATGGATCAAAAATAATAAAACATATGAACCCGGCTACGCGCCGGAATACCACTAGTTTGTTAATAAAAGCAAAAGCAGAGACATAAGAAGAAGAGAAAAAATTAACAGAGAAAAAAAGTTGAGACGGTAGATTTTTAAAGTCTTTTGGTATATAAGACAAAATATGCTGAAGATCATTGTCAAGTTTTTTGGCTATAGAATTAGTTATTAATTTATTTATTTTTGTTATCTCATGCATTTTCCTTGTTCAATTATGTGAATGAAGACATGAGATGTGACCACTTTCCCCATGTGAATTTTTCGTTTTAAAAGTTAAATTTAAACTGTTTTTTTATAAAAAATATTAAGTATATCCAATTTTAAAAAGAAATGGTAAACATGTAAATTGTTTGCTAAAAATATCTTTGTTGAACGAAATGGTATCTAAATATACGCGATTTCTTAAAAGTTAACTTTGAGTCTTGCATTTGAGTTTACCTTAAGAAGAGAGTAAAGACATCAACAGTTTTTAGGAATTGGAAAACAATGTAACCTGTAGAGTCTAGGGAGTGTCGCTTTTAGAAACAACAAGAGATGTGGGGCTTATAGTTTTGCAGCATTAGATCACCTATAAACTATATAGATTATAGAAGACAAAATATTATCATTACTAGACCCAACGCTCGCACACAATGCATATGTATACCAACGTGGATAAGCATTTTGAGATTACAAAAAGAAACCCAGATGACCGAATTCCCCAGTTTCCACCATTTGTGTGGTGCATGCATGTATTGTAAGTCCTGGCTGTCGAGTTTGTCTAAAAAGACAAATCTAGCTAGTGCTTTGGTGAAAAACTTCTTCAACTGTGTGTGAGTGGAGACATAATATTTGACCATCTTTCCGCGTGTGAATTTACAGCTTTTGCAATTTTGGTTTGGCACAAGGTTGTAAAGGAATCAATAACTAAAATTACTTTCAGCTTTTAGTTGCACTTAATGTACAAACTGGTTTTTTGATGAATATAATTCAAAAAAAAATGGCATTCGTTGATGTTCTTCATCTACACATATACTCTGAATTATTAGATTCGTGTCATAATAAAATCGGCATAAGTTAATAAGTTATGTATGTGTATGAAACTCCTATAATATGTGTGGTAGTGCCTTTAGCCAATTTTCTTCTACAGTAACAGCGACTATAGTTCTTTAAAAAAAACTGCGACTATGGCCCGATACGTACTTGCATGGATGGCAAACTATATAATTCATCATGTATTGTGATCTTGTCTCATTTTTTGTTAAAGATGATCTTGTCTCGGGAGTATTTATTAACACCAAACAAAAAGAAAATGTTACATCGTTTGTCTATTTTGAATTTCCTTTGACATGTTTCATACTTTCATTCACGCATTGTCATGTTTGTCTCAGCTATTGATTACATTATAAATAAAAACTAGACCCTGATAGCGCGGATATGAATTTTCAATTTTTAATTATTTATTTTATTAAATGATGTATTTGTAATATTCGTTCATATTATATTCATTAAGTAAATTTTTTTTTTTTGCATCTTAAACTATCTATTTTTTTTAGGAATGTGTGATATCATATAAAAAATATAAAAAAATGAGTATAGAGTTAATTAGATAATTTTAAAAACAGAAATTTTTTTTCGTGTGTGATATCATATAAATAATGATCCGCCCAGTTAACAAAAATCATGATTATTTTATGTGTATTTTTTTTTTTATTTTGACCATTTCCTTAAAACTATATTAAATTTTACATATTTTTATTAGAATATTTTTAATATCTTTACCTTTTTATTTGAAATGCAACTCAATATTTTTTTAATAATTATAACAAAATATTTAAAAAATATTTTTAGAATTTGTTTGAAAAATATGAAAATTACATTTTAAATTAAAATTATCCTAAAATATGATAAGTTTTGATGTAAACGAAAACTCAAATTATGTCAAAAATAATGATATTCAATGATAATAACAATTTTAATTTATTATTTAAAAAATACATTTACAAAAATATTGTTTGAAAGAAAATTCATTTATCTTTCAAATATAAAATGAAAATATTATAATTAAATAATAAAAAATATAAATAAAAACCATAAATTTAGCAAATGACAACTGAGTTATATTATGCTAAAATTTTCTTTCTAACAATTTATCAAATGACAAATGAGTTATGAGCAAATAATACCATATAATTTTTAAAAACGTAGCCATTCTTAAATATTTTTTGAATAAATAATTATTTTTAAATTTAATCAACTGAAAATAATATCCGTACAATTGTGTGAGTCAAATTCTAGTTTTATTGATGCATGTTATATATTAGTGCTGCATGTTTTAGGTAACATTTTAATGATGCACGTTTTTAAAAATCTTCATTATTAAAATTATGCACGTAAGGATAACTCATAAGTTTTTTTGGTTGATTAAATGATATTATGTCCAAATTTATTTAAGGATATTTCATTAAGGTAACTGAAAAAGACAAACAATAAAATAGGAAGTTTAAATTCATTTAAGCATATTTCATTAATGCAACTGAAAAGACAAGTAATAAATTAAACAGTTTTATTCGTTTTAGGATATTTTATAAATGCAACTCAAAAAGACAAGCAAAAAAAAAAAGAGTTTAATTAATGAAGTAAGAACATTTTTAAATGGGTACTTCTCTTTTAATAATATAGATATCTTAAAGAAATTGCTTTGAGATTTTCTTTTAGTTTACAAAAAAAAAATTGCTGTGAGACTATCATACAATAAATGGTCTTAGATACTGGCATACTGCCATACAATAAATCGAATTTATATAAAAGTTAACTTGTGGATATTTAACTTCATCAAAAAGCTAGGAATTAAATGAAGGGAAATAAATCAAGAATTTACGGATTACTAGATTAGTACAACTGGCATTTTGACCCAGGATTTATATCCACTTTACTTGGAGTATAGTGCTTATATAATAAACTTTCGAATTGTTATATAGCACGACTCCGCTGTTTTTGACTTTTTAACACAACAGCTGTTCAGAGATATGCACCAGTAGAGTCACCAAATAAATATATGAATTTACGAGTGTAATTCAAAGATGGTCCCTGCTCTTATAAGTGAGAATTGTGGCAGCAGTCCCAATAAACGTGAAGTCATTCAGCTATCTTTGCAACATTATTTTACAGGGAAGAATTAATGAAATAATGTATCTACCTTTTTCGTTGCTAAGTTAAGCAATAAGTCTAATGGTCTTGATCTCCATGATATTATAGCAAAATAAAAAGCTTTATCAACGTTGATATGTAATTTTTTTAAAGAGATTGTAATTTATTTCAGGGAAAAGTACTTTAGTAGAATAGCTCGTACTAATTTTTCATGTTTTTTTTTTCTTCTTTTAATGCTGGAATTTGGTTAAAGTAAAACTTGAATCCAAAGGGACGTGCATGTTTGGTTTTCCAGGAGACTTTAATGATCTATCTCTCTCACCTTTCACTTTCTTCTCTCTCTCGAATGCTCTTTTTTTTTTGGTCTAAATGTTAAAATTTATACCATTTTTTAAGTTTTACATTGCTGTAGAGCACAACTTATTACGAAAAAGAAGAAAAAAAAAGAGAGAGAGTTGCATTAACTATAAAGGGTTAGGAACCATAAATACAATTTAAGCAAAGATGGTGAGAAGGTAGTGACAAGAGATGGGGAGAGTAGCCTATCACGCATTCCCCGGTCTACCATCCTGAAGAAGGCTTCTTGGTTTAAAGAAACGTCTCTGAAGATGCGGCCATTCCTTTCACACCACAGATTGTAAACGATGACTTGGCTGAGAAGCTTCAACATAACAACCGCACGTTGGACATGGGGACCCTGTAGATGGCGGCAGAGAGCAACGACGGCGTCCAAGGATGCAGGTGGATACGCCATGTACCTGCCACAAAAGCGATTCCAAACGGCAGCAGCAAAAGCATACTCAAAGAACTATGAGATTCATTAGCATTAGAGCATAAGACACACCTTGGTGGAACAGATAGTCCCCCAAGAGATCAACCGGTCTCTAGTTGGTAGTCTGCGAAGGAAAGCAGTCAAGGAAATGAATGAACAGCGAGGAATCTCCTTTTTGAACCAAACGACGGAATGCCACTGAACCAGAGGGTTTGGGTTGTGAATCCTCTCCCATGTCACACGAGAAGAGAAAGACGCACCAAAACCACCGGCTTGAGTTCTCCACAAGTATACATCACTACCATCAGTATCAGACGGAGCACTAATTGTAGAGAGTATAACCTGTAACGTTTCTGCGAAATCTGACCGTGCCGGTGGTAGATTCCAATGGCCATTGCTAACAGCTTGTGAGACCGTTGCGTTTAGAGGAATCCTTAGAGCCCTAGGCCCAGAGGGACCAAAGAGAAGATGTAATGGACCCAACTTAGTCCAATAATCATACCAAAACAATTTTGTTTTCTCATCCCCAATGCTGCAGCGGAGAAGGCCCTGAAGTTCTTGCTTCAACTGAATCATACTTCTAACAGTCATTGAAAACCTCGGTGAATCGTTAATCAGCCAAAGACTCCTGCCACCGAATCTGTTTTTGCTTAGCCAAGGAACCCAAAGTGATCCCGATGCAGAGAAGAACAACCACAACCTTTTTAATCTGAAGACCATCTCAAATTCCTCCAGTTGTCTTATTCCAAGACCACCCTCTGATTTAGGTTTACAAATGTTAACCCAAGAAACTCTAGCTCCAGCTGCAGATGAAGTGTTATTATTCCATAAGAAACCAGAGCACAACGAATCAACTTTAGTGTAGAACCACTTTGGTAAGACAAATATTGAACTCCAAAAATTCACCATGCCATAAATAACTGAATATATCATTTTAATCTTTCTGGCAAAAGATAAAAGTTTGACTGTCCATAAGTGCAACTTAGAAGTTATTCGCTCAAGAAATGGTTGCAATGTCGCTGCTGAAATCCTCTTAGGGCAGAGAGGCAAACCTAAATACCTTGTTCAGAACTTCCCCTGCTTGAATCCAGAAATATCACCAAGGACTGACATTTGAATATCAGAGTAGCCTCCATAGAAGATCTCTGACTTTGTCTGGTAAGTATCTAGCCCTGACCAGTTCTTGAAACGACTCATAACATCTTTGATACCCGTAGTAGAAGCACGCGAGCCATCAGAAAAGACTAAAAGGTCATCCGCAAATAATAAAGAAGTGAGCTTCGGGTCTGATCATAGAGGATGTAATCTATAATAACCTTCCGCTTGAGCTTTATCCAACAAACGAGAGAGAACCTCCATGAGCATGATGAACATGTATGGAGATATTGAGTCTCCCTGTCTGAGTCCCTTCTTGCCCTCGAAGAAACTTGCGAGCTCGCCATTGATTGCAACCGAAAATCTGGGTGAGGAGATGCATTCCGTAATCCAAGTGATGAACATAGGGGGGAACTGCTGAGCTTCTAACATCTTAGTCACAAAATCCCAACACACGGTGTCAAAAGACTTATGAATATCGATCTTAAGCATTGCGCTTTTATGACACGATGATTTATTGTAATCCTTGATGAGCTCGGTTGCTAGCAACACATTCTCTCCAAGACTGTGCCCCTTTAAGAAAGCAGCATGGTTGGGACTAACACACTCAGTGAGGATTGGTTTAAGGCAGTTTGCTATTATCTTAGAGATGAGCTTGTAAACAATATTGCAACAGCTGATCGGTCTGTAGTCACTCCACAAGCATGCTTCCGGCATTTTTGGGATCAAAGCAATAGCTGTTGTGTTCATATCCTTCAGCAATTTCCCATTCCTAAAAAATTCCCTTACAGCACCGATTATATCCTCTCCCACAGTGTCGCACGAAGCTCTAATAAACTCTACCGAATAACCATCAGGGCCCGGGCTCTTAATCGATGGCATGGCAAACAGAGTAGCTTTAATCTCGGCCGCAGTTACATCTCGTTTCAAGTAATTCTGCTGAAGCTCTGAGCAACGAAACGGTAAGAGTGTTCTCAACTCATCTGAAGTAGCAGGTGAGACCGAGAGATCCGTTGAGCCTAGAATCCCTTGGAAGCAGTCCGCAGCATGCGCCTTGATTGCATCCATTGAGAACAACATGTGGTCATGACCGTCCTTTAGAAAATGAATGTGATTCCTAGAAGCGTGCTGAGAGACTGTCTGATGATAGAACGCCGTGTTACGATCCCCCACGTCTGTCCAGCGAAATCTTAATAGTTGTCTATAAAACTTCTCCTCAACCTTTAGGAGAACATTTAAATTGTCCCTCTCAGAATGCTCCTCACGTGTTGTACTTTGATCAGGCGAAGTAAGCATAACACGTTGCAGCGCCTCCACTCTCTCTTTCTGTGCCTTGACTCTTTGAGATATGCCGCTGAAATGTCGTTTATTAAGACTGTGCAACGGCCTCTTCAATTTCTTGAGGGAAGAAACCAGATTGAACTGATTGGTACCCATTATCTCGCTGCAATTCAAGATTCACTAACCGTCTCCGCATACTCCGGATGATCTATCACGTGATGAAATAATTTAAAGGGTTTTACAACCCGTCATCTGATAGATGGCATCCAAAGAAAACAAGGAGCGTGATCCGATTGAGAAGGATCCAAAAATTCTGCATAAGAGCCCGGGAAGGAAGAGGACCAAGCTTGGTTAATGAAAGCATGATCAATCTTTGTGGAGATGGGATTATCATCCTGCATATTCCTCCAAGTGAAAGGAAGACCTTTTGCTAAGGCTGCAAACAACTGAGCGTCCTGTAAACTGAGATTAGCATCATCCATTCCGACATCATCGATACGCAAGGATAGATGATTGGAGTGATGAGACGACCGTAGCATTTGATTAAAATCTCCCAAAACTGACCAGGGATGCGTACCGACCGGAGAACCGAGTTGCAATTCAACTAGACTTTCCCAAAGGCTGTTCCTGTCCTCCACCAGATTGAATCCGTAAACAAAAGTAACTGTAAGAGTTATGTTTTCCGATAGAATTGTAACCCCACAAGTGACTAATTGAGCTGTTGTGTTGTAGATAAGCATCGTGACCTTAGGATCCCAAACAATAACAATGCGACCTGAATCATTCTATACATAGTTTCCAAAAAACTTCCAACCCCTTGGAATAGCTCGTTATATTCTCTCTTTATTATTCTCCGTGGTATGCGTCTCCAGAAAATCTCCAAAAAGTGGCATATGGATTTTAATCCAATCTTTGGTCATCGTGTGGCGTCTATCACTGTTCAGTCCACGTACATTCCACGCAAAAAACATATCGAAATTTTTTAATGGCGTTTCATGACCTTGTGGCCACTCTTCCTGTTTTTAACCAGGAAAAAAGGATTTTCTCGATCCATCTCCTCTGTTGTCTGAGATGAATCATGAATAGCTGGACCCAGATCAATGGGTAAAGTACCATTAACACTACCTGCCTGATCTGAAGACTGGTCCTTTGCTTCTGTCTGAGATGAATGAGCGTTGAAGATAGCACCGTTCAACATTAAACCATCAACATTTGACCTATCAACAGCAGTCGGAATCTCCTATGTGGTTGCAACAGTCGCATCTGAAATTTCCTTAGCAGCTTCAGCTACATCCGCAACAACCATTTGCTCCCTTATGTTCTCATTTGTGGCATCATCTGGTTCATCGTTTAATTCTAAAACAGAGTGAGGAGCGTTTTGAGCTACATCCTCCTCGTCAACATTCTGTGGTAATTCCACCACTTCACTGTTCTGAATAATATTTGTACTCTGACTCGCATTGGCGACGGTTACACCAGTCTTTCCATGAAGATCATGTCCAATCTCCCCTTCCTCCATATCCTGAGTATCTGAATTTGTGGAGGTACCAGCTTCATTCATAGATTCCTGAGGCGCGCCTTTTGTATCATGAAGTACAGGAACATAACGAGTTTCCATCTTCTTTACTTTCTTATCTGTGGCGCGGCCTGGGCGAGACTTAGACCTTCTTCTTTGTGTTTCAGTAGTGGCTTTCCTGCCTTTGGACTGGCCAGAAGAACCTTCAGTGAGGCCCGTTGGGCACCTCTCCTTTGTGTGACCAAACTTCTTACAAACATCACACTTAATGGGTAACCAAGGGTAGGAGACATCAATCTGAACCTCCTTACCATTCGAGAAACCAGAAACAATCCTATTAGGCAGGGGGGCAGTAAGATCAACACGCACAAACAATTTAGCAACTTCAAAATTTTCCTTCTGCTCTGTTTCAGGAGCTAGAGAATCTGGTTTACCAACTGCCGTCACGATGCGGCTCAAGCTTTCTCTATTAAACAGCAGGTATAGAACATTGTGCATCTCCACATGCACAATTGCACTCGTGAGTGGAGGCTCATCAGGTGAGTACTCATGGGACCAAGGCGCCACGAACATAGGAAGGCCCCCTATGTTCCAACAGGTGCGAGACAGAAGAACCTCACGAGTTTTTGGGTTTGTGACTCGGAGGAGATAAATGCCTTGTCCAATGTTATGGACAAAGATCCGAGGACCAGTTCTAGCCCACACTGCATTGACGACACCGATAATTTTCACCATTGATGGATAATCACCGTGAAAACGTGCGTAAATGAAATCTTTGAACTCTAGTTTTGCAGCCTCAATGTTTTCGTCTGGGATAAGGACGAACGACGCACCAGAGACATGTTCTGACGGGGTTCCCATCTCTTGCAATTGAGCAGAACTCTTGAGTAACGCAGCATAATTCCTAGCCTGGCTGTCCACATTCTCCAAAGACTTAGAGTCGATGTTGATAGCAGTAGAACCACCGGAAAGTTTGGAAACCTCCACATGAGGAGGAAGTAAAGACTTCAAAGGAGAAGGAGCGAATTCCTTCAAATTTGACACAGAATCGATAACCGATCCGGAATTTGTAAATGTATCATATCCGGACGCATAGAGACTAGCAGCAGCAGCTGAAGGAGAAATTGTCACTGGAATCGTAGATCCAGTTGCAGCTACGCCGAAATCAGAGAGCTCGACAAGAGAGATAGACTTTCTTCTTCTTAGCCATATCAGACGTCCTTGCAGACCGCATCAAACCATGGACCTTGAAAGACAGATCAGGAGGCGGGCGATGTCTCTTTTTCTTAACAAGCATCGCGACATGAGAGAGGAGAACGAGAAGACCGGGTGGGCAAAGAGTTCTCGCCGGAGAGCGTGGTGCCCACCGACGGCGGAGCTAGGCCGTGAAAACCTAATCCCCTTTTTTCGCCAATGAGAGAGAGAAAAAGAGCCGTTGAATTCTCTTTACGAGAGTTATCGGGTTCAATCTTGTTGAAACATACACTTTTCAAATAATAATTCTCGAATGCTCTTGATGTGTCCAAGAGAGAAATATAACCAATGTCTCAAAGAACTCAGAGCGTCTCCAATAAAAACTCTATAACTTCAAATATAAAGTTTTTTGCTCTCCAAAAAAGAATTTCAAAACTTCAAATTTAGAGTTTTAAGGAGTGAAACTTGAAGTTTCACTCCTTAAAACTCTAAATTTGAAGTTTCATCTTCTTATTTGTATTTTGGTCCTTATAATTTATACATCATATTTATGATTTTTAAATATTTTCTCATTTATCATTTTAATCTTTAAAACTTTTGTATATCATAAATATTTTAAATTTCTTTGTATAAATTCAAATTTTACACCTAAAATTAAAAAAAAAATTGAAATAACATTTATAATATTTTAAAACTAGAATTAGACAACAAGAATATTACAAAAGAAACTTAATAAAAAATGTTTTTTACAAAGATACATGAAGACATAATTATTATGAAAATTTTAATATTACAACAACATTAGTAGTCTAGTAAATTTGCTTCAGAACCTCTAAAATATTGTCCAAACAAATTTTGTGTAACCAAAGATGGAACACTAGGGAAATAATTTTATGGAATAATTTGATATTTTTCTTGTATTTTAATATTTAATTATTTATTTCTATTTATAATTTTATATTTTAGTGTAAGATTTTATTAATTAATATTATTTGTAATATTTTTATATATGTGCTAGTTATTTATAAAAATTTTTGGATTTATATTAATTGTATGAAATATAAGGACCATAGTGTAAATTACAAATAATTTTGAAGTTAAATTTGAAGTTTTGCTTTTGAAAAAAAAACACATTGAAATTTCAAATATAGAGTTTAAAAAACTCTAAAATAAAGAGTCTTAAAATTTTAAGATGCTCTTAATCATACAGTAATGGCTCAGATTGATAGGCATAGAGTTGATTGATGTTGAACGGACAGTATCTAACTTAATCAAGGGTATGATCTGTGAAACCTTCGTTAGCTTATTGGTTTGATTCTTTTATCACTGGATTTGGTACCAGCTTGATCAAATGAAAATTTTGAGTTTTAATAGAAAGAACAATCGAATTGGCACTAAACAATATCAAATCAATGTAGTATATGTAAATAGTAGTACTAAAATTCAAGCTCCTTTTTGTCATTTCATTTAACTATGAATTTGGTGCTGTTGCAAACACTTGAGTTACGATGATTAAACAAGGTAATGAGAGTGGCGCTTTAGTTTAAGGGTTACAAGTTACAACTAATAGTCGACAGAATCATTTAAATAACACGTGTTTTTCCTATGCGGATATGAGAAGGATAAGATCTTTGAGTGTTGTGACCATGATTCATATTCATAATAATTAGTCATGAATCAACAGAATGCAAACGAATAAAACAATGAAAACTAAAACATGAATAAGGTCATTGTCACTTGTCAGGAATAAAAGAGAATAATAATATCCAAAGCTTGAATTTGAGATCGGCGGAAGACTTGGAACTGTCGGCTACTCCCCCAAAATCTATCCAGCTCATCTTTGGGCCCCATCTCTAACCTTTCATGCAAGTGCTGCTTCTTCGTTTTCGAAGATAAATTTTCAAAATTTTAAAACAATACACAAAAGGTTTCAAGTGTTATATCTCTAATTTGCACAAAAGTCATTATATATTGGATCAAACTTTGTCAAGATCTCAGAATTTTTACTTCAAAAATCTCACATATCTTTGTTGGTTTTTTTTGGATACATTTTTTTATGATTACTTTGTTTAACGTTTCTTATAACCTGGACTGAATCAGTAGTGAAAAGTACACAAGTAATTAATGCTATCTCTATCAAACAGGCTGATTCATGGGGAAGAAAAGGAAACGAGAAGTTTAAGGGCCTAGTTCCTCTAGAGTTTAAATGAGAAATTACAATAAAAAAAAGGTGGCACTGCTGACTTGCCGTATCTTACTGGTAATTGATTAGTAGTGTTCTGCTCGATTTCATCATCATGTGTCATTGTCTTCATTTGCATCATGTGTATTTGTTGGTTCTGACATTGCATATCTCCCTAAATCCGTCACTTGTAAGTTGTAATTTATATATCTTCTTTAATTTATTAATAAAACGAGCGCGTTTTTTTTTGTCGGATACGAGCTCTTTTTATCATCTTATTATGTGATCAAATTAATATTTTACCCCAAAGATCTAATTATGTGATCGTTATTTTCTTTTTATTTTATTTTTATTTTTATAAAAGACTTTCATATTAAATTTTTATTATTGTTTTAATAAAGATAAGAAGAAGAAAATTTAAAATTCAATAAAAAAATCTAGACTCGGTATAGAAGAAAACCAAATACGAGAAAATTTTAAAATGGTCCAACATCGAAAATAAAAAACTCTAACCAATCACTTGAACGAATAATGCCTCCACCAAACATATGCTCACCAGAGAATACCACCGCCAAGCCACTATGACTGACTAAGAAAAGCCTAGAACAAAAAGAGTCAGCACTGGACCACACCGATAGCACCGCACCTTGAAAGATTCGAGTAGCAGAACATCGAGGAAGGACCTTGCCAAACATGGAACTGACGCTGCCTACTTCATATGAGGGACCTTGCATCTCGCTTTTTATCCAGTGAAGTAAAGAGTGGTCAGAGAAACAAATTTCTGGTACGACACTTTGACTCCTTTGGGTCTCTTAACCTCTGTCTTCGGTGAGGATGGAACCCACAGGCGAAGGACCAGAGCCAACGCTTATGTTGCTGATGTTTGCAGTGCAACGGGTTGGACGCTTCCTCATCTAAGACCAGAGGAGGAAGTAGCTCTTCACACATCTTTCTTCGATACAGTTTCAGCTGGATCGTCGATGGTGACTCTAGCAACACCTACTCTTCCTCTAAAACCTGGGAGGTCCTAAGACCAATGAGAACAAGACAAGCCAGTGTTAAGCACATCTGGTTTAGTGGTGCAACCCTGAATCATGTTTTTCACATTTGGGTTACTGATTTAAATCGGCTTCCCACAAGAAATAGATTGTTTGTTTGGCGTATGCAAGTGCCATCAAGTTGTTGTAGTTGATATATCCATCCAGAATCTAGAGACCATCTCATGCTCTCTTGTCCTTATTCCATGACGATTTGGTCTGAGATTATACACAGACTCTGTTGTGTTGTGCCTACATTCCGTGATTGGGCTGAGCTTATGCTATGGGCGTCTAGTTCATGTTCTACAGCCCCATCTGTGTTAAGAATGTGTGTGCTCCAGACTCTTGTCTACACTATATGGCAGCAGCGCAACAATATGCTGTTCAACCATACTCTATCTCTCCCACTTGTGGCGTTCAAGGACATCAACAACCAGGTTGTCAGCTCCATCTACGCACTGAGGAAAAGTAAGAAATTCAGGGCCCTCATGCAACTTTGGTTAATTTGACCCTTTGTTTGATAGGTCTCCTTTGGGCTTCTTACGAACTCCATGCTATCTCTTTTGTAACAATCCCCTCTTTTTTTACTTTCTTTTTGCCAGGGTATTGTTTTGTATAGGTCAACTACTCATTTAGACTAATCTTCATCATTTATGATAATTTACATTCTTAGCAAAAAAAGGAAAGCTCACCGAGAGCTAAAAAGAAAAAGAGGAGGAGATCTCGGTATCGAGGCAGTCAGAACTTAATGTCACTGTAGTCAACTACGGCAATTCAAGTACCTTCAAAACCCTCACCACAACAACTGACAAACGAATCACCGAGTCACTCTCTTTAGATGGAAGCTCCCGGAAACCCAAATATTTTAAAAACGAAAGAGAAAGAGCCGCACAGCCCATAAAGAGCACGCTGAATCTTGTCCTCTAAAGATTTGGAGCATGCATGGCCTCTTTCTCTCATCTCTGCCAAGGCGGAACCAAAGACACAAAGGGAACAAGAACCCGCCACATGTAACCATGATTTGACCCACCAAAACTGAAGATGAAATACCAGCAAGACAAAAACGTTAAAAAAGGGTGGGATCCTCACAGCACCGGCGAGATCACCAGAAAAATAACCGGAAAAATCGAGATCGAAAAAATGAAGCTTTATTCTTAGAGAGAAGGAAGAGAAAGAGAAAGAGGAGATAATAGAGAGGTTAAGCTGATCTTTGAACTTTCAAAGAAAATATTTTTTACCATCGTTCATTGGTTGGTAAGGATTGCGTCATCTCTATTTTCATTTTTTTTGTTTGATATATAATATGTACTCCATATAGTTTAAAATGTAGTTAGTTTTAATTAAAATCACCAATATTACAAAAAAATTACTTTAAAAATATATATTTAATATAATATATATATATACTCAACCAATAATAAAAATCCTGCATAAGTTAACTGATAATGATGATGATGGTGATGATGAGACTCAAGGCGGCACGATGGATGTGAGGGTTGGCGTTTAGGGCTGTAGAGTTTGTCAGATCCGGTTTTCCCTTCTTCGAGATCTCCGACAAAAGCTACATGACATCGGCGTGTGGCTTGGTGTGATGACTTCCACATCTACGATCTACCTTGCCCCGGCGGAGGTAGACGGTTGGAGGAGGGAAGCAATGTACGGCGAAAAGAGGTTTTGTCTTCGGTTACCAGAGAAGACGCGCGGCTTCGATATTTGGTGACATAGAACTGGTGAAGCGCGGTGGAGCAGTGTTTCCCAACACCAATGACACACCAATGATTGTTCTGCTGACACGAGCTCTGCTTTTTTGAAGTTGTGACTTGGTGATTCTAGTTTCGCTACATGACATCAAGGAACGACTTTTCATTCTGGACAGTCTAGTTTGGTTTATGGCTAAGGTTCGCGATGGTGATTTACCGAATGGACGGTGATCGATATGCACCATTGGCGAGTTCTATTAGTAGACGAGCTGAAATCTAAATTATTAGGAGTCTAATAGTTCGAAGTTAGAAACGATTATGCTTCATGCTCCTCTAGTGTAATTACTGTTTTCGTACTGAGAGGAGTGAGCTTTGTTGGTGGTAGTGGGGAGTGTTGTTGTTGTTTTGCCTTTTACTCCTACTCAAATAAGGGGTTTGATGGTTCTGTACTTGGAGTTTGGCACTTGATTTTGCAGTCTTTCTTCTAGGGTTGATGTGTTCAGTGAGTGCTTTCAACATGTTTCTTTTTTTCCGTGAGTGATTCCGGAGAGTTTCGTTGGCAAGGCTTCGTCTTCTTGGTGTGTTGAGTGGGCTTCTACCTAGGAGAAATGGACGTTT
Source organism: Brassica napus (assembly GCF_020379485.1). Lineage (NCBI taxonomy): Eukaryota > Viridiplantae > Streptophyta > Magnoliopsida > Brassicales > Brassicaceae > Brassica > Brassica napus. Next base: position 42,292,058 of record NC_063447.1, on the reverse strand, counting down.
ATGATTGTATAGCATCTGTATCCAAAGGTTGTGTAGATTGAGTAGCGGTTCATCATGTTTGGTTATGAAATCTTCGGTTCTTGGTTCTTAAACATTGGCGTTTGGCGTGCGAGGCAGCAACGATAAGTCGTATTTAAGGTGTTAGAAGTGGAGGTTAATGGGTGGCAGCTATGGGCAACAGTGGTAGCACATTATCGTTGGCCTTTGCTTAGTTCTAAAGTCCACTAAGTTATTTTGTGTTATGCTCCTACGTAGATATGTCAATTGTTTATATAGATTTAGTAGTGATTTAGATGTATGCTTTGTTTCCGTAAGTTGTCTTTGTGTGGATTTTAGTTGCTGTCTTCATATGGATTCTTGATTATGGAGTTTTGTTTGTTAGACTGCCAACTTATATATCAAAACTTGTTTTTTTTTGTCATCGTATTAAAACTTGTTTCACTATATGAATGAATTTAAGTTTGTGGAAAAATGTTAATTGATGACGCAATATTCAATAAATAATATTTTGCATTAAAATGTTAAAATTATTTATATTTTAAAAATAATACTTCTAAAACTAATTATATTATGAAACACGGAGAATATATTACTTTTTATTATTGAACCATACTTTTTATTATTGAATCATGGTTAATTTTATTATAAAAATCCTTATAAAGGTATTAAAGTATGAAAGATATATTTTTTTATAAAAACAATTTTCTAAAATATTATGTGTTATAAATTTTTTACTAATTTTAAAAATTGATGGAACATATGGTTTTACTAATCTTTACTTTTTTATTTTATATTATGTAAAATATATTTTTTGAAAACAAACTTGTAATTGGTTTTCCAGATTTACTTGTATTTAATAAAATGGATGAAATATCTGTAATATTTGCAAATATATGTAAATTTTGGATAACCAATTCGTATGTTGTCGAACAAATAATTTTTTTTAAAAAAAATATCTGTAAAATATTAAACAAATCATAAATAAATACTGAAAATAAGAGTGTTATTTGATCTGTTGCTACCACCCGTAGTAACATGCTATATTGAACAGACACAAATATACACGCGACAGTAACTAACGCATACATGAACCCATTTAATTATTATAGTTACAGAGTCTATTAAAGACAACAAGTTTGCTTCATACAGATGTCCTTCTAAGGGGGACCCACACAATCCCATATTCGAACTGATCTAATAATATACACTGTCCGATCAAACAATCACCCAAAGATGATCATAATCGGGGAACATTTTCGAACAATACGCACGACCGTAGATAAATACTCAGAGCCTTCTCATTAAGGTATCGATCTGCTGCAATCGGCTTTAGCGAAACCCACTCTCTTATTGATTACATCAAACTCAACCCATAAATTCTGCTGATGAACGTTCCCGATTATATTACTAGCGGCACCAAGCATGCTTGACCGTCCGATGCCAACACAGTGGACTCCACCTCCTACGTTAATAAGAAGCCTTTGCCTTTCAACGAGAATCTCAACTCCTCTCCCGAATTCAAACACAAGATCTCCTATCAGCCGTCCGATCTCCATAGGATTGTTTCCATCAAAACACATGTCAGCCGTTTCGCCGTACACGTAACCTTTTTTCATTCTGGGCCCTACACGCTTCACTATCTCTCCCTTCACTTTATCATACGCCACGTCGACCAAGTGTGTGAATTCGGAACCGGAATCGACCATGGTTTGACCCGACCCGCCAGCGTCGGGTTTGAAAACAGAGGCTGGGATGTCTAGCCTCTTTTGTCCGATCCGGATCCCTTGCAAAGGTACTGTATAAGCCAGAGGGTCTAAATTCGGCATGCGTTGACTGTGAGGAAAAGTCAAAAGAGAGACGTATTTGAATCCCCGAGAAATCGGATTTTCCCCGATGTAAAAAGACCCGATCGGAGTAAAACCGGGCCGGTCAGACCGGGTCGGGATGCAATAAGAGAATTTGGATATTTTGGCTTGCGAGATGAAAGAGAGACGACCAAGATTCATCCCCAAAATACCCCTCTCGTCCGTAGACTCAGCGGCACAGCCTAGAATCAAAGGAGGCGTAGTTTGGGTATTCGAGAAGGTGAATTTCTCATTGACGAGATTACCCTCGGCGTAGGTTCCGTCTGCGTAGAAGTAGGAATAGTGACAGAGACGGTTGGAGTCGCAGGTCGTGGGAAGGGTAAAATCGGGAATTCTTGGTTTACAGAAAGGATGAGAGCAAGGCAAGTTGGAGAAGGATGAAGACAGCGACGGATCAAACGACGTCGTTGGTTTCTGCTTCTTGCGATGGCACTGGATCCACGAGAGTTGACTCCCTGTGTCGAGAACAAGCTCTTGAGTCTGAGCAGGTGTTCCAATCGGAAGAGAGAGGATCAGAGCCATCGAGTATTTGAAGTTTGATCGGAAATTGTACGGAGGAGATGATGACGACTGAGATGGATTCCGGCGAGAGGCTATGGAGGTTTGGAGAGAAGAAGAAGAAGATGATGAGTTAGTGGTTGTAGTGAGACGGAGAGATGTGAGCGGGAAGTGGAGAGAGAGAGATGATGAGAGAGAAACTGAGTTGCAGAGGAAAACGTAGAGAAGTGTTAAGAAGAGAGACATTTTTAACAGTCTGAGAGTGAGTGATGAGAGAGAGATATGATGTTACATATATATACAACACGCGCACGATTATTTAAAAAAAAAAAGAAGAGAAAATTGAAGGAGATTGTGCAACTAATTGAAAGTGGTTAGCTTTATATGACTTTATATTATATGTGTTTTTCATACGTTTGTGTATAATATATGCTTTTAAGCTAGTGTTTATGTCGGTTGGCGACGCATGGATAAGGCTATGAAATTTAACTAAGTTTCGTGTTTATTGCTTTTCTTGGTTTGGTTTGGATTTTTATTATTTCTTGGTTGATTAGATGCCAATTAAGAGGTTTTCAGCGACCCGGATGTTTTAAATTTGCACTCAGCGACCTAGGAGGCTAAGACAATAAGTAGTACTCCCTCCGTTGTAGGATAAAATTTTTGTTTTAAAATAAGTGTCGTTTTATAATTTCAATACAAAATTTATTGATTTTATATTTTTATTTATTTTTTGATTGGTTGAAATGTGGTTAAGTGTATTGGTAATGATGTTTTTATCAAATAAATATATAAAATTAAACGTTTTCTTAATCTGTGTGAAAAAATCTAAAATGATAAAGAATCTGAAACGGGAGTACATCTTTATATTTCAAATATAGCTAGAATTATCTGAATTTATTATATTTATTATTATCTATAATAGCGATTTAATAGAAGTTTATGGTTATGGTTGGTACTCAACTTCCCTTTTCCCTTCAATTGAAATGGTGAAGGGTGTTTAGAAAAAACCTGGTGTGATTGAATTCGTTTTTATGGTCAAGAGAATACGTTTCATTTACAATTTGAAATTTGATGTGGAATAATAACTTTGATAATTGATAACTTGTTTAACATATTTGTTAAAATGATTTGAGATAATCAAATAACAAGAAATTTAAAATATTGAATAAGTTGATTTATGGATTGACAGTTGATTAAAGAATTACATATAACGGAATAGTTATTTATGACAAAAATACAGGAATCAATCTATTTTTTATAGATTATTTTAAATCCTTTGGTTAACCTTCTAAATATTCGATAATGTTATATAGATTTCAAAACATTGGTTTCAAACTCATGTTAATTGGTTAACAAGCAAACTATTTCAGACGTAGGGTTATTTTGTCGGTAAAAACATTCCATAACTAAGAATCATACAAAAGATAAAGATTGAACTCAGAACTAGAATCATACAAAAAGATAGAGATTAAACTCAGAATCATACTCAATAATTAATCTGAAACCGATATACATATAAGCTATGTTGAATAATTAATAGTTTGGATTAGTGATAGATGCTTTGAAAATCATAAAGAAACAAAAATGATCATAATTGATTGGTACAAACTGAGCATCCCATACTTCAGAATCATACCCTATAATTATTCTCAAACTGATTTAAGTTACGTTCAGTGGTTTCTGTTGCTTCCTTTTCACGATCAGTTCGATATACAAAATAATATATTGTCGTTGGTGAAAAGATACAATGGACAGTGGAGACTACTCTGGTTATAATATATTGACGTGACAGAGGAAACAAAGCCGACCAAGGAAGCAGTTGACACGTAGTCAAAGGGAAGACGACAGAGATACACTACTGAGGAAAGCGAAATTCCGGAAACGCGTTTTCTCTTCTATTTCGCAATTCAAGACAAAATGGTCTTCGGTGCACAACAAAAAAAAAAAAAAAATCTTCGGTGCAAGGCTTGTTGACAGTTATATTTTATTGCATTTTATCAATTAAGTTTGTGCATATACTATTCTGGAGTCAATTTTACATATAAGATTATGCAACTTTCACGTAGTTGTCAAATATGCTTTTTAAAAATATAAAAAAATATAAAACTATATAAAGTTTGGTCTGGAACTGTTCAGTTTTCTGTATTTATGGTTTATCAGGTTGGATAAAAAACATTAAAACCATATAACGCCTACATTTTTTAATTTTTTTGTCGGCCATATAACAACGCCTATATATAAATTTATTTTGGGGTTAGTTTTGATTTTTTCGGATTTATTCTATTATTTTCACAAATTTCTTTCTTTTTAATATATACATTTGCTTTCAGAAAATGATTTTTCATGCATTAAAATAACATAATAAATTAAATAATGTTAAATGACCATATATATATAAAGTTAATATTGCTCGAGACGAAGTTAAGTGTATATATGTTAGTTGAATAAGATGGTTAACCTTTGATAAGTGTCTTTGAGAAGCGGTGCGGCATTTTCTATATATTCTATTAAAACAGGAATATTACCTATTGATATATGTGTTGTCCAACTATTTTAATATAATTTTTAAGATATTTTATGAATCATTTAAAAGAAATATTATACATAAAAAAATATAAATATGACTAAAAACACAAATATAAAAATTCAATTTCTAAAAAATGTAAAACAAAAAATATATCCGTCCTTCTAAGGACGGATCGGAATCTAGTAATTGCTTAAAGTTAAACCTTTTCGACTACAAATGATATATCTTTAAAAAAAAGAAACAAATGATATATCTGAAAATATGTCTTTATCGAGTGAGGAGAGGTCTCGCCCAAGGATCAGAACTCACGTCGGTTATACATTTTACATGATTGTTCGTATACAATATCATTCGAAGAGAGTAGAATAGAAACCCTCTTCAGTTGTTCTTAATATAGATGTGGGTTTGCAGTGGAAACACTTACCTTCGCTTTTTTCAGACGTCTCTCCTCAAGAAAGTCCTCAGTTAATCTCTTCTTTATTTATAGAAAGATAAATTGATGTTCTATTTTTGTTTTCTCCTTATTTGATGTTCAATACTTCTATTCACGTTTTTTGGTTCTTGTCATCAATTATTCATGTATACGTTTGATGTTTCTTTAAAAAAATCGATTGTTCAACTCGGTCCCATATTTCCTTTTTCAAATTGTTTTAACATAAAACAAAATTGTCATAAAATGAGGGGGGGGGTGGGGGGGTGGGGAGGGTGGGGGGAGAGAGATTCTCTTCATACCATCTTTCCCAATAAATCAAATTTCGATACAATGCTCTTTCCCATAAAACAAGGCACGAATCCGACTTTAGAAACAACTCCGAACCGACCCTTTTCTTTTCATTTGAGTATAGGCCATTTGAGGGACTACTTTAAAACAAAATATATTAAACCAGCTTGTAATGGGGTGAAGAATACAATGTAGGGTACTAGGGTTAAGGACCCTTCCACTGTAATTTCAAATATCACTGGTTATAAATGGCATGGATCTTCGATTGTTTAGTTTACCATATACTCATTCTGTTTTATAAAGAGTATCATCTGAAATTTCTTCACACATATTAAAAATCATTTAAAAGTTTATTTTACTTTCATTAAATATCTTTTTCTAATTAATACATTAAATTAATAGAGTTTTTTTAATGTCTGGTTAGTTATTAATTCATTAAAATAACCGGGTTAGAAATGAACTTTTATTTTAAATCCTGTACCGAAAATAAAAAATTACAATTTTGTGAAACAAAAATAAAATCTTAAATGATATTTTTTGTGAAATAGAGAGAGTATAACAATTAGTCTAAAATTTTATTATATACTACAAAAAGGAGAGTAAAAGAGAAAACTGTGGGAGGAAACAAAATTTTCCGACAGGGACTTGTGCATTGGATCGTGAATTTTAAACGCATTCTTCGTGGCGTCTTTTTTTATTTGTACTACTTTAAATCTTTACAATTGGAGTGTCGTTGTTTTATCCAACACAAGTCCGTGTAATTAATAAACAACTATCTTCATGGCGGTTAGTGTTTGGATCTCTTCTTTTACTTTGAACTCTATTTATGATTGTCATATTTAGTTAGTTAGTGGTCATTCTTGCCAACAAGTGCTAGACTGTACATCTTTTACGTGGCGAGCTTGGTTGATGAACGCAAAAACAGTTTTACGTACTAGTTTTACGTACAAGAAGCTCAAATCAAGTTTTAAAAGCTAATCGTCCAAGCTGGTCGACGAAAAAAAAAAGCTAATCGTGCGTCATACAATTTGGGAAATATTATTAAACGCACCCTATCTATATTAACAATAATTTATAGAGAGCTAAGCCAATAGATTCCAAAGGGAAATTAAATTAAATTAAAATTTCATTGTTTCATGGACAATTTTATGGAAAAAAAAGTTTGTATATGTCATGTCCATTTTTGTATTACATCAAAATATAAATATTTAAACGTTGTTTGTTAAACACTTTAGAATTTATATGTAGATGTTCATTTTAGATGCATAACTAATTACATCAAAAATTGGATATTTGAAATGCTAAAATAAATTTAAATGTAAATTTTATATTTTGAAAGCTAAAAATTCAAATACCCTCAATATAATATAAAATTAATTAAATTTAATTATTTGTTCTTTTAAACATTTTTCAATTTTAATATTAATTTGTAATAGATCAATTTAAAAAAGAGACAACACATGAATATAGTACTCCCTATGTTTCATAAATATACATGTTCTAGAAAAAAAATGTTTCAAAAATAATTTTTTATATTTTAAATATATTTTTTGTCAACTAATAATACTTAGTTGTAAAAAATGAATTGCATTTATTGAATTTTTTTTGGTTTAGAATTATGAGAAATAGATAATCATAAAATTATGTATTTATAACTAAAATTCAATATGTTATATTAATATGTGTGAAAATTTTAAAACGTGAATTATTAGAAACTTGGAGAGTATAAAAATCAATGATTTTTCCAGAGTTGGCAATTCAATATAGATGAGCTAGCTTTTTAAATAAAACTCCATCTGTTTCAAAATGATACATGTTTTCACTTTTCCACACATATTAATACAACATAACAAATTTTGGTATTAAATACATGTTTTTGATAATCTATTTTACATAATTTCTAAACTAGTAAGAATTCAGTAAATGCAATTAATATTTTTGAAGTTTACAATTAATCATTATTAATTGATATAATGCATTAAAATAGAAAATGTATATTTAAAAAAAAAATATTTTCTAAACGTGTATCTTTTCGAAATGAAGGGAGTATGCTCGTAATATCAAAATTACTTTGTTTTGTCTTAATTAAGAATGTAAAAAAGACATTCTTGTACAACAATAATATATGTGCTTCTAATACTTTTCACAACAAGAAAACAACAATTCTGATCATGATATAGATAAGTTTTTAATAATATTTTATAAAAAATTATAAAGAACTAGTTTTGATGATTTTTTGCTTTAAATACCATCAAAAATTCGAACAATCAACTAAACAATTTAAATAAATACTTTTACGCAGAAAAAGAAATCCACCCAAAAACTTAACTAAAAGTCAAAATGACTTAAGCCAGATACCAAAAAAAAAAAACCCTATAAACTGAAATTTGCTAGGAACCAATCCTAAATCTAGTAAAGGAAGACCAAAAAAAAAGTGTAAGCAAAAAAAAAAAAGACCAAAACAATTATAATTTATTAGAGAAAGCTGTTAAAACAGAAATATAAAACGGTTGGGTTCAGACAGAACAAGACATTGAGCCACAAATCACCGAAGCCCATCAAGGGAACTCGCCAAGTTCAAAACAGAGCATAACAGTCTCCTCTGCAAATGATAGAGCAAAGGAAATTGCTGGGAAAGTCACAAAGCCTTGTACGAAAGCACCTTGCCTATCCACAATCAATTCAACGTGTTAGCGAGCGACCATAGCAGCTTGTTGAGATGAACACAAGTGTCTTTAGATCCTTATATTGCTTTTACTATATAACAATCGGTTTGTAGTAAATGAAATTTAAGAAGAATCAATAAGAAAAGTATTCAATTTCACTCTCTTTAGCATTCTTTCATAATATCAGAGCTATGAAATATTTCTCTATCGATTCCTATCAATCTCCTTCACTGTACATAGTTAACTCAATCACAGTCCGTCTCACAAATCAAAATTATTCGTTCTGGAATTGACAGTCCCATTCCTTTCTCAACGTTCAAGGTTTTCTGGGATTTATCACATGCTCAATTCCAAGACGTCTCAGACTGTTCTCATCACGTCTTCAACATACACGTCAACACCAAAACAAAATTCAAAATATCTTCTCTAGTTCGAAACCGACCAAATTGTCTAGTCAAGGATTCTTGGATCTGTTTCCGAAGCCCTTCCATCTGTAATTATTCAACGCGCCATAGCACACGAGATCTGAAGAGCTCTTAACCACCAATTCAACAGACCATCCAACTCACACTTGTTAGAGCATCAACACAAAGTCCAAACTATGTCCAAAGGTATGTCGAACCCCACTCCATTTTCATTTCAAAATAAAATACGAAGTAAATGAAAAATAGAAGAAAAAATATATTTACTCCATAAATAGAGTGGGCTTAAAGCACTTTTACTCCATTTTTTATTTTACTTCATTTTAGAAAAAAATAATAGAATTTTACATTGAAAATGTTTAAGGACATCTTCATCACCAGTCTATATTTTACTCCAAAAATAGAATAAAAATTAGAGTGAAGACGAAAATGCTTTTAGAAAAAATAAGACCGTGTAAAAAATCAAATGAATGAAAAAAAGTTGAACAAAATTTCATTTACTGAATTGAATTGAAAAAACAAATTGAATAAAAAGGAAAAATAAAAAGAAAGAATTGAACAAAGAGTAAAGATGAATGGAAAAAAAAAATGAACATGTGTTTTCATATTTTAATAAGTGGAATATAACTAGTATTAAAATCCACGGACAATGAAACCATGAAGTTTTACACTTCTAATACAAGTCAACTCCACGTATGAAACTACTGACCTTTGCTCACCACACATGATCTATATATAACTTCTAGTTAGTAGGAAAAATACTTAAGAATTTATAGAGTTAGTAGGATAATGATAAGATTAAAGAAGATAAGTTCAAACTTTTTTTGTTTTTTTTTTTTTTTTTGGTATACGATGAGTTAATACGTTAGCATGTCTAGCGCCATTTTTTGAATTATGTATATTTTGATTATTTTTTAAAAAAATTTCAACGTTAATTATTGTTTTCCATTTGTTCCTCATCAAAATTAGAGGAGGAAATATTTGTTAAAGAATTTCCACGTATATGAGGAAAACAAATGAATACAGTGGGACCATATGTTAACAATTTGACAAAACATTCAACTTAATTGGTAACAATTTCAAGGAACAACAAATTCACCATCTTTTTTTTTCCTAAAGTGGTGTCACCAATTGAAACCCATGATTGAGTATCTTCAAAGAATTAAGAAGTCACTTTGATTATCTTTTTGTAAACCTAAATTTATAAATATTTAACTATAACAAAATGCTGAAGTTATTGCATTGTAAAACTAATTTGATTATTAATGAATATTTTATTTTAAAACAGATCATATTTGGTAATTAAGGTTCACCAACAAAAAGATGGTGAAATGATTTTCTTTTCCTTTCAAAACTGATTACTACATAGATATTCCCAAATCTAATCCTCAACATTGGTAAAAAAAAAAAAATGTTGTCTAAGCATCTGAGGAACTCACATTTTTGTAAGAAAAAGGTAAAGAGGGGGCATGTAGTTTCATAGTCTATATCCCTAGCGACTGATTGATAGTACTGTAGGTTCTTTGTCTTCTAGCCATAGAAATCCAGCTCTGCTTTCTTAAGCACGCATGAAACTTTTTCAAAGAAGTCTGCTTCTGTTTCCTTCACTTCCTCAATAGTCTTAGCCTCATGTTCATCCGCCTAATATAACAAAATATCATACCTCCAACGTAAACACAATCCCAACGAAAATCTACAAGTCATGCAATGATTTCAAGCTATTATCATTAAGCCAAAAACAAAACAAACCTCTTTAAACTTCAACAGAATCAAGTTTGAGACTGATGCTGGCTTCTTTGCATCCCATCTGTTTAATCATAACTTCACATTATGAGACTGAGGATGTATTACACAATCCTTTTTTTTTTCTGTTTGGTTTCAATAGATGAAGCGAACATACCTTACGAGCATCAACTCATTCATGGCTCGCCACATTCCTCTCCCAACATCTTTTGCAGCCTCATCTCTAGCACTTCGTCCGTGCCACAACTCTTTCACTATGTATTTCACTTCCTCAACATCTACCTACAGAAAAATAAAAAAGTGATCTAATCGTAAATCATTTTCAAGAATAGACCAAACGTTTTACAGCATTTCTCAAGAATACCTGGACTTGAGCAGATGTTCCATAAACAGCTTCCTCATGCTCAATAAGGCGTTGAAGAAGCATTCGGTAATGATCCAAATCAAGGTTCACTATAGGCTCCATCTGAACTTGCACACCAGCAAGTTGTGTTATAACGTAGGAGGCCATGATTTGTCCAAATATAGCAGGGATGGTTCCTAGAACAGGAATGATCCGAACACGAAAGCCAGGAACTACCTGAAAAAACACAAACAAGCAGGATCTTAAGATGACTGACTAAACGTACAAGTTTGAGTATTTTCAAATTCAGTTACTTGATAATCTGAAGGATTCTCGTCTTCCCCGTTTGGCCCCTTAAAGGGAAGCAGCTTTGCCTTTGGTTTTTCCAGGGAAAACACGACAGGAATGCCTCCTTCAATGCCGTGTTCTCTCCTCAATCTGTGTCTTACAGATCGAGATAAAGGGTCAATTGTGGATTCTCTTAAATCAGCCACTCTGATTCTTGTTGGATCAGCTCTAGCACCCGCACCTGTTGCAGACAGAACTTTCAAACCCCTCTTAAGGCAAGCAGCCAAAAGCCCCACCTAAACATTGTGCATGAATCAGTAGTGCGCTTCAAAGCTCTCTATTGTATCAGTTCAAGAAAGCCAAACCTTTGTATCGATGTTGTCAATGCAGTCCAAAACGAAATCTGGATTTCCTGAAAGAATCTCTTCTTCGGAGGATGAGTCATACAGCAACACCTTGGCTTCTACATGGCATTCGGGAAAGATTGCAGAGAAATGCTTCTTGAGACAGACAGCTTTCGGGATACCGACATCTGCTCGTGTTGCAACAGCGTGTCGATTTAATGATGAAAGTGACACCTTAACTCATGTAATTAAGAAAAAGTATATTATTAACAACGGAAAGGATCAAAAGTTAGTAAGCAAATTTGAGTGGAAACCCTCCCCCCAATAGTACCTGATCAAAGTCAACGAGGAGGAGCTTCCCAACACCAGACCTCAAGAGCATAGAAGCAGCATGACTCCCTACACCTCCAAGACCAATGACCACCACATATGATCCAGTTACTTTACGCTGAGCTTCAAGATCGAAAAACTGGATATTCCTGACGAGAGAAACCATTTTAGAATCAAATATAGCATCAGGTTATGTGCTTATGAGCCTCAATACAAGAAGATTCACACATCACAACACAGTGAACTAACAAATATAAAATAAGATTCACACATCACAACACAGTAAGCTAACATATGTAAAAGAAGAATCTTATATTTAAAGATCATAACTTGTGTGTATTTTTGGTATCAATCACGATCTTTCCAATATTACAGCTCCAAACCAATCATTTCACTAAGCTTAATAAACCTCAATACAAGAAGATTCACATAATAGTAATGTAAAGAAAGATTATTATACATAAAGATCATAGCTTGGTGTTTCTTTAGTTTCAGCTAAGATATTTCCAAGAAATTTGGTAACACATGCTTAGTCAAAGTGCCCCAACACAATCACTTCACTGAGATGAAGACAGCAAAGTGTGGAAAAGGGTACCTGGTTAAATGTTCAGAAACAATTTCATCAGCCAAAAGATCCTGACCAATTGCTGCAGTAACTGTTGTTGTTGTTGGATTTTTTTCTGCAACAAAAAAAAAAGGTCTGTAATTAGATATTGGATTCAAACAAAGAGAGCTCATTTTTCATCTCAAAATGGAGAAAAGAAGATAGATTAGCACCTAACAGTTTAGTTAGTGGGGTTTCATCATGCTGCTGCTTCACTGAGCTCCTGCAAACGGACAAAAAACTCGAATAATTAATTATGTCAAAGCAAACAACACTATCGAATCGAAGTTGCGGTTTCTTACCTGGAGAGAAGTTTAAGGAGGGCGACGGTGGAGACGGATCCCATTAGAGCTCCCGCTCCGACCAGACTCAGATACTTCAATTTTTCTTCCATTTTGACAAAGACACGAATCGAATTTAAGGGTTTAATAAATTTATGTTTCTACCAAAAGTTAATGTTTACAACCTTAGTGGGCCACATAATGTAGACGCCATCTTCCTCTTTTGTCAGGATTCTGGGCTAAGTGGGCTGGTCCGTTGTGGTCCATCTGATATTTAATAAACTAAACCAAGTTTCGGTTCATCTATTTTGATTTTTGATTCTGTTTAGGTAACAAGCCGAGACCGACTAATATCTGAGAAAATTTTGAGTCTAATTCAATTTCCGTTTTGCTTTTATTTTCAGATAATTATGGATAGTACAAGTAAAATATCAGATAATTCAAGTAAAATATCAGATAACTCGGATTGTTTAGATTAAAATAGTTTTAAATATTTTGGTTAAAAAGTATTTAGGTCATTTTGTTTTTTTTTTTCCTTTTCGAATAATTTGGTTTATATATATAGAATTTTCAATTTGATTATTTTAAAACTAATATAGTTGACATATTTATGTATTCAAAATGTATTTTAGATATTTTGGTATCTATTCAGCTCTAGATTCGATTCTGATCCGGTTTCGAATTTTCAGAAAATATAAAACATTTCCTGTTTGAATATTTGTAAACGGCGATTTGATTTCGGTTTTCTCGATTTAGTTTGGTTTTCGGTTAAAATATCTAGATCAATTGTAATCTTTTCTTTATTAAAAGAAAAAAAACGAAAAAGATCTCACTACATTCTTCATTCTCCTTCAGAGAGAATAAAATAATGCTTCCATCTCAAATAATCTGTGGGTCATGGACAAAGAAATTATCCATTGTCATTCCATATGTCTATTCTACTCACCATTTTAATGACACAAAGCATATGTTCTGCAAAAATGCATGCGTCTTCATGAAAGCTTACCTTGTTTGAGTATTGTCGAAGAGGATTTTATTGTGCCCACCAGTTTATTTATCATCTTTGCATTCTGTTTTAATTTTCTGTATCCTTTTATTGAAAATTTACATTATAAAAAACATTATTTAAATTTTTGTTCAAGATGAAAAGTCGTAAAACTATGGCAATATGCTTCTTCTTCTAGCTACCATCAACAATCAATGTAAAATTATCACACTTTGATCTTAAATAAGGGGTCAAAGATTAATGTAATGAAAACAATTTAATTACGAGATTCATACTTCCATGTCGTAACACGCTCTTAAAACAACCAAGTGTACATAGTAAACAGGTGTAACAAGCGTAACGCAGATCTTGTAATCTTAGAAAATCTGCAAGTTTGTTTTGATGTATTTAGTTTGTAATTAGCATGTCCACAGTGAGATTTTATGATCGATTATGTGTAGCAAAGACTATTAGTGAGATTTTGCAAAATCATCAGCAGAAAAATGGTTCTCGTCAGAAAGAACATCATAATGAGAAGGTCTGCCTGTACCTTGAAACATTTAGACACCTACAAATCTTATAATTCTTATGAGACAACAAGAACTTGATAATTGGTGAGGACAGATTGATGATTACCCTCAAACCAGCATAGCTATTCAAATTCAACCTCATTAGGTTTTAGGCATCTGTTTTAATAGAATGTTAAGCGATGTTTCTTGCATTTAAAAATATTGTTCTTTTTGTAATCCTAAAATCAAAAGAGAAAAATAATAATAATGAAAATATCTGATATGACCACTATGTGTTTGTCTAATGTCTCTATTAGTGATTGTTAATCATTATTATTAAGAAAATTCCCTTTAAAAGGAAAAAAATAATAATTCTCTTCACAAATTTGTTGATTCATACATTCAAAAAGAATAATGAAGAAGAAGCTTGCACTAAACTTGACTTAAGCTTACACATGCCAATCAAGTAAAAGAGCGACAATAGCAACAAATATGTGGAGAGATTTTATGTTATCAGAATAACATATGATATATGTAATGAGTAAATACATGTTATAATTTCTTATATGTTTTATTATACTACAAAGAGTCAAAGATGAACTGATTGCAAATCCATTTGATTTGTCTATAATAATCCATTTATTATGATTTTGAATTCTATATCTTTTTTGAAATCTAATTGATTATTTTAAAATCAATGAATTATTAAAACAAAATTAAATCTAAGAAAAATGTCTAAATCCATTAAAATTAAATACCAACTTACCGATTTTATCGTAGAGATCTCTACGTGCAGGCGATTGGACAGAAGCTTTTCGGAATGCAGTCGCTTGATTGTCATTAAGACCTTTTGTGTATTGTCGGGCACTAACTATTAGGCAGAACTGCAAAAACCACAAGAACGACACTTACATAAATTGTAAATGATGATGAATATAAGCAAATAAATGAAGTGTTTGAATTGAAATCTCTTACTTCCATTGACACGTATGCATCATTCTCTATTCGGATTGCAGGAAGAAATGGATACTCCACCTTGAGGCTATATCGGCTAGTAAAATAGTCTGTGACTTTCGCCTCAATGCCCATTTTTTTTTGCGTTGAATCTGAAATATCAAATAGATAAAAGCTACTATGAAACCAAAATATAAGAAACTATTTCAAACAAATTCAGGTTGACTAAATGGATTGAAACTTTGACTTAAGCAGATGGATGGGATCGACGGAAATTCCTTCAATCTGTGCCTTCTTTTTTTGGAAACAAATAGGTCAACTCAACTTTCAAACTCTTGAGGGCTTTTTCCAACTACAAATACAATATACAATATAAGAATTTGTAAAATTATGAACCTGAGCCTAAGTCTTTTTAAGGTATATTTCTCCCTGCTATTTTAATTTAATATGATGGTTGCACAAAACAAAAAGCATTAGTAAACTTGATGATTGAACAATTTAATAGAATGATTTGAATAAAAGTAAATACCTTTGCATGTTCCTCTTTAGTGATTTCCCTGTCAACCTTCCTGATGTTAGTGATTGTTTATTATTATTATTAAGAAAATTCCTTTTAAAAGGAGAAAAATAATAGTTCTCTTCACAAATTTGTTGATTCATACATTCAAAAAGAAGAATGAAGAAGAAGCTTGCACTAAACTTGACCTATTCTTACACATGCCAATCAAATAAAAGAGCGACAATAGCAACAAATATGTGGAGAGATTTTATGTTATTAGAATAACATATGATATATGTAATAAGAAAATACATGTAATTTCTTATATGTTTTATTATACTACAAAGAGTCAAAGATGAACTGATTGCAAATCCATTTGATTTATCTATGATAATCCATTTATTTTGATTTTGAATTCTATATCATTTTTGAAATCTAATTGATGATTTTAAAATCAATGAATTATCAAAAAAAAATTAAATCTAAGAAAAATATCTAAATCCAATAAAATACTAGACCAACAACATCCACTAAATATTTGTTTTTGTCGGCCTCCACAAAGTATTCATACAACAACAATAGAAAGTTTTTGGTTCTCTGTTGGATGAGTGATATCATCACAATTTATTATGATTGGTTTGTTAGTAACCAATGGAATTTGTTTTCGGAAAAGATCGTCAAGAAAATAATCAAAATGTAAGAAATTGCAATGATGATATTTCGATTTGCTACTTTTTGTATTTCTTTTCTTTTTTTACAACCCCAAATATACCAACCAAACCCAACAAGATATTACTCCCTCAATTTCATATAAAATTTGTAGCTAAAATTGTAAAATTTAAGAACTTTTCTTCATGTATTAGAAAAACATATTTGTTTTTAAACAAAAATAACCCAACCAATAATACAAAATATTAGTAGCATAAAATATCATATACAGTTAAATAAAACTTAACTATGAATAAATCTAATATAATGAAACAAAAAAAAATCTTCTAAAAATCATACATATGATGGAGTTTTATCTCTTCCTAGATTGTGCACATCATTATGTTAAATATCCCATAAAAAACGTATCATCAAATATTTTATTTTGTGATTTCTCCTAATTAAAAATGTCATGCTATTAATCCTTCTTAGTGATCGTTTATTTGTTTCTTTTTACCAATAATTAGTAGTTAGTACTTAAATTAAATAGTTGATAACAATTAGTTAGATCATTCAAGAAGAGAAATTAAGGGGGGCTTATTGTATTAGGGGTTTCATCAAATTTTGGGTTTTCTTCAAATTCTCCCTTATTGGATATTGTATTTATAAAAGTTCTAACAAATTGTACTAGGGATTTCATAAAATTCTGAGGGTTTTAGACCTGGTGGGATTTAGAGATTTGATGGAGATTTTGATGGGGGATTTGATAGAGTTTTGATGGGGGATTTGATACAATTTTAACAAAAAAAAAAATTCAATATGCTGCTACAATAGCTTCTCACCAGTTTCTCATCGTCTAAAAATTCAATATGCTGTTTTGTTGCATCAGGCTTTTGACAGATGGGATAAGGTGGTAATGAATTGGATCTGTTAAATTAGCTTCAAGGATTACTTGTGAGTTGTGAAAGAGAAGAAGCAGGATACAACTACTGTGTATACTCCTTTGCAAGATTGTCCTTTGTATAAATCTTCCTTCAGTTGTTGATATCAGAACCTTAAGTGTACCTATCTAGTGACCAGTTTGTCTAACCATTTTGATGCATTCTTTGGATTGACGAAATGGAGAATTGGTTGCTCAGCCATATTAATATTTTAGCTTCTTATGAAATATCTAAATCTTGGTCAATATTATCTTATTTCCACAGATTCTTCCAAGAACTACATCGAGTTTTTTTTACCTCGCTCTTGTGGTGATAAGATAGAACGGCAGGCAAGCTCATTCCCACTAAATAACTACTGTATGATGTTGCAGAGATATACTCTCGAATAGCAGCTCATCAGATAAGTATTCAAATCTGTTATATATTTTGCAAAAGTGTTGCATATCTAGTCATCTGGTTTTGACGTCTTGGCCTTTGCTTTTAGATGCGTGGGAAGGTGAAACTATTATGTGCTCTCTCTCCCTATGCTCCCACTAGAAGATCATCTTTTTTAAGACTTATGGTTCAGTTAATTGGAAACAATGGAGCTCTTGTATGGTTTTTGAGTCATATTTTCTCAGGTTTTAATGTTTTCTCAGCAACGAGCACTGCCTTTTAGAGCTTCATGTATATCGTTGGAGCTGGAGAAGTGTGATACAGAACTGTAATTGAGTTTATTGCTTAACCATTTAGCTAATAACATTTTTCCAGCTGAATTATTGACACATTCAATACAAAAGTTTAAATGATTAGTGTAGTGCAATAGGTTTAGCAATAACTAATAACCAACATTCTCCTTGGAAACATGGACCCAAATAAATCAACGAATGTCTTAAGTTCCCTGAACATGAACCAATTCCTACCTACACATGCACTTATCAAAGGATACAACCTTGAAGCCAGAAATATTTCAGCTTCCACACTTTGAGATTCTCCAAGGTTCCTCTGCCCTTCTCCACATTTACCTTTTTTCTCTTCCTCAACACTCTCCGAGCCCCAAGTCTTTCTTCCCGCCATGTTCACTGACGTAAGCCTTTACTTGTCAGGCCCTTCTCCGCTTCCGCCGCGGTAAAAGATACTCCGGTCACACAAGCTTCGGACTCCACTGGTATTCCTGTTTCGATCTCTTACGTGAGTAATGAATTGAACGTGACTGATTCGTTAAGGGTTGTGAGTTTTGGCCTCAATTGATTTCAAATGTGTAGAGGATAATAAGGAAGCAGTCGAGATAAATATCAAGGCCAGAAATTCTAATGTTGATTTGCAAGCTGCGAGCTATACGAGGTTATCTTATCTTCTACTCTACTATTTTCTCATGTTAGCAATAAGCCCTAATCGAGTGTGTGTGTTTTATTTTCTAAATTCCATCTCTTTAGGTGGTATTCTTTTCTATTGAATTTGTAGCTTAAATCAATTTTTCTAATAATCCAAAATAATCTTTGATATATATTATTGATCAAATCCATATTTTTCAATAAGGGGAGTTTTGATAGGATTTTTACAAATATTATTTCCAATAACCATGGAAAGTTAAAAATGAAGGGAATTTTGTTTTTTAATGAAAACAGTTTTCTTCTCTACCCAAACCAATTGTTATTATTATTTTTTTGAATGAATGTTAAATTATTATTCATCAAAAAACATTTTTACATCAGAATGTGTCAGAATTTAAAAAGATTGTTTTTCTCATACTACTTCTACTCTCTACTGCCAAACCAAAAAGAAAGAGTTCCTTTAAGCTTCTTGGGACCATCCATTCTTGCTGTTCAAGCTAAGTTTGTTCCTTATGCTCTTCTACACAATCTTCTTAAACACATGGACATGTGTATGAGGCTCCCCATGCTTCCTTTTATTCCTTTCCCGCCACAACGCATGAATGACGCTTTGCATTGCATATCTGACACAGTACCCTTTCTCCACAGCCATAGTTTTTTTCAGAAATGATCTTCTTGACTTCAAGCCACTAAGGTGAGTAAGACTGTTTAAGTATCCCTTTAGTGAGGTACTCCCACACTTCGGACGAGTATGAGCAGTCAAAGAACATGTGGTCTCGTGTCTCCGGAGAGGAGTTGCAGAGAACACATTTTTGATCCACCCCATTTATTCATCGTGACACTCTGTCAATGGTTGATAGACGATCCAACATTGCTAACCAAGTGATGAAAGCAAATTTAGGAGCGGCTTTTGAGAACCACACCCCTTTGAACCAACTACATTCTTCTCTGTCTTCTCTCATAAGATGTCAGGTCTCTTTTGAAGAGAATTGGGACTTATAGCCAGCTTTATTTCTCCATAAACTAATATTTTTTTTCCCGGATCATGTTTTCTTCTCAAAAGACTCAACTCTTCTTTAACTTGATTTAGCAGCTGTACTTCTATGACTTCTCCTTCTCACATCCGTGAATAAGGCTTCTTCCACTGTTTCAGCTCTTCTGATTCCCATATCGATAACACCTCTGTCTCCTAGCAGCTTTGATAGAACCCCCAGCTCAGACCAAAAATCATACCAGAAAAAAGTGGTTCTTCCATCACCTATCTCCACCTTATAAAAATCTCTGGCCATATCCCAGAGCTTAAGAATCTTTTTCCATATCCAGGAACCCAGTTAGCTCGTACCATTAAACTACCATTCAAACCAATTCTTTAACATTTGCATGGAAATTTTTTTAACATGAAACAACTCAAAATTACGTCAGACGTGAATCTGACTGTTGGTGTGCTCTTAGCGAGTTAACAGAAAATTAGATTGATTTTCTTTCCATTCAAACCAATTAATGGTCTTTTCCTCCTTTTGTTTGGCTATAAACGATCCCGATCTTTGTCGGTACCTGTCATGCTCAGAAGTCAGAAGAGATTATCATCTTTATCTATCGGTTATGCTTGATTCAACGAACAAAGAGTTTAACTCTTTTCTTCCTCTTCTTATTGGGACAAAGGCTCTCAAATTGTTAGAAGAAGAAAACTGAATCGTTTCTTTTGATGGATTTGGTACAGAAGTAGAATTGGAGTTTTCATGTTGAAAATGTTCGGCGATGAGAAAACTTGTATATGACACTAAAGAGAGAGTACACATGAAAATTTGAATCAGTACAAAGAACAAACACAAGATGCCAACAAATTAAAAGATGAAATTCAATACGGCAGTGTTTTGCATCTAATAATGTGCTTATTAAAGAGACAATCAGATACTCGGCCTTAACAAAGAGAGCAAACAAATACTCGGTACCTTTATTTTTTTTTTGCAAACAAAAAAAAAGTGAAATAGAGAAAGCTCTCACTTCTTCAAGAGGACAGCACTGCACTGTGCCATGATCTTTGATGCTCTCGTGATGGCGTTTGTCATGTAAAAATTCTCGACCACTGGTTTGAACGGCGTTGTGCTCATTGTCTCCTTGCACTCAGGCTTCAATGATGGCCCAAAAGCAGCTGGCTCTCGTTCATCTGTGTGGACTAGATTTGGAGCGACGCTCTTGATCCTAGACCTAACACCTTCGATTGAGTTGTATGGAAGATTCACACCCGATACCTCGGACAAAGCTCTCACAATCTTCCAGTCATCTCTTGCATCACCAACCGTCGGGACAGCGGGAACAGTCTGTTGGGTGAATCCTTCTGTGTTCTCATAGGTTCCCTCTTTCTCGGTGAAGGCCGAAGCAGGGAGGATTACGTTTGCACGGTAAACCGCTTTGTCTCCATGGTGACCTTGGTAAACCACAAAGGCATCTTTAGGAATCTTGTCAACATCTACATCGTCTGCTCCCATCAAGTAGACGAATTTCGCAGACTCAAGGGCTTTAGCAGACTGTTGAATTAGACCAAGATCAAGGGCAGCTGCTTGAGCAGCGTACAGGAGGAGATAGTTAAGACCGTTCCAGTCTGGTCTGACGACATTGTTGGCTTGTGCAATGGACTCAACAGCAGCGAGGATAGCATCTTTGTCGGTTCTGTTGAAGAGACCAGCGCCAACAATGATTGCAGGGTTTTTGGCGTTCTTGAGAGCCGAGCAGAACGGGTGACGTCCCTCAGCGATTTCCTTGAGGGTATCAGGTCCAGTCCCGAGGTGTTTGCAGTCGTAGTTGAAATCTGCAGGCGGACCAATGTATGCAACCTTGGCATTCGATGCACGGACTGTCTTGCAGATCCTAGCGTTCACCATTGCAGCTTCAACTCTAGGCTGGGTACCAACGAGAAGGAAAACATCTGCGTTCTCAAGCCCACTGATGCTACTGTTCATTAGATAGCTGTACCTAAGATCAGCATCAACACCAACAGCTGTTCCTTCACACCAGACATTGTCTGAACCCATTCTGTTAACGAAGTCCTTCAATACCATCATGGATTCAGCATCAGATAGCTGACCTGCTATTCCAACAATCTCATCTGGTTTGACCTGATGGATGATATCACCCACAACGGCCAAGGCATCACGCCAGCTCACAGCCTTGAATCGTCCATCTGAATCTCGAATCATAGGGTCGCTCAGCCTTTGCCTTTTCAGACCGTCATAGCTGAATCGGGTTTTGTCAGATATCCACTCTTCGTTTATATCCTAAACAAAAACAACCACAGGTTCAACATCCAGACCAAAAGATCAATAACAAAGTTTTTGAACATACCTCATTAAGACGTGGAATGATACGCATCACCTCAGGTCCTCTACTATCAACACGGATGTTGGAACCAACGGCGTCACTAACATCAATGGTTTCAGTTCCTTTCAACTCCCAGTTCCTGGCTTTAAAAGCAAAAGGCTTTGAGGTCAAGGCTCCCACAGGACAGATGTCAATAACATTTCCAGAGAGTTCACTAGTCATAAGCTTTTCAACATAAGTTCCAATTTCTTCTCCGCTTCCACGGCCTAGCATTCCAAGATCCTGAACCCCAGCAACTTCCGACGCAAATCGTACACACCTACAAAGACATAAACATAATCAATACGAACAGCTTATGCATCGCATTTCACTTGAATCAAACTGTCTTTCACTAACCTTGTACACTGGATACACCGAGTCATAACAGTCTTGACAAGAGGACCGAGATTCTTATCAACGACAGATCTTTTCATCTCGGTGAAACGGCCTCTGTCAGATCCAAAGGCCATAGACTGGTCCTGAAGATCACACTCTCCTCCTTGGTCACATATAGGGCAATCCAGAGGATGGTTCATCAACAAGAACTCCATCACTCCTTCCCTCGCCTTCTTTGCTATTGGCGTATCGGTCTTAATCTTCATCCCTGTTTAGAAAACAATCTCTTAAAACAAAGATCCCAAAAATGACTACTTTTCATGAAAACTTAACAACCTAATCTGTCATCATCAATCAAACAATAATAAAAGCAATCAATCAATCGAGGATCAGATCGAATCTAACCGGGGAGAGCAGGCATAGCACATGAAGCTACAGGCTTGGGAGATTTCTCCACCTCAACAAGACACATCCTGCAGTTTCCAGCAATCGACAAGCGAGAATGGTAACAAAACCTCGGGATATCAACTCCGGCGACCTCGCAGGCCTGCAGAACAGTGAAGCCTTTAGGGACTTTGACCGCGTAACCATCAACGAAGACCTCGATCGCATCCTCGGCGTTGGTGAAATGGACGCGCGCTCCGCCGACGGGGTTCCTCGGAGGGAGGATCTGATTCTTCGGAGGCTCAGGCTGCGAGACAGCGGCGGCTTCGGGAGATTGGAGCTCTGGTTTCGAGACGATGGTGCGGAGGAAGAGATTGGAGGGTTGAGATCGAACAAGACGAGAAGCTGGTCGAATCGCTCGAGAAGCTAAGATTCCTACACCCATTGCGTTTGTTTGTGGATCTCTTCTTCTTCTTCTTGTCCTTCTTCCACTTTGTGAATATAATCTCGATCTTCTTGTTGTTTTCTATCTGTGCGGCTAGGGAAAGTGACACGAATCTGTGAGTTAATGGGCCTTTATTTGGGCCAACGATTTAAAGCCTCAAACTATGATTGTATTTTCAAAAAGGTACTATGATCGTACGTTAGAGCCTAAAAACCACCATAAAGACCCCTTGCTCCACGCACGAGATCGCATTAACATTATGGTTCACACCGAAGACTTATAAATGGAGGAGAAGCCAAGAAGAGAGGATCCCAATTCTCCATGGCTAAACTATAGTCTCAATACATTCATACTCTCTTGTTAAACACACTGGCAGTGGCAAATCCAAAAAATTATTTGACGCGGAAACACAATAAATATATTTAATAAAATAATTCACATTAAAAACTGTTAAAATATTAATATATATATACAAAATATTATAAAAAATTATTAGTTATAACCTGTAAACAAAATATAATATATACTAATTGTTACAAGTTATACCAAGTTTTATAAACTATTTTAATATTTTTTAAAAAAAAAATCTACAAATTTTATTAATCAAAATAATAAAATTCTACATTCAAAACTAGTTAAATATATATAGTATATATATAATGTAGTATTTAATTTTACATTGTATTACAGTGTTATACATGTCACTATATCATGCAGAAATAAACTCTGAAATATTAAATACAAAGTAAATATATAGTTTACTATTTAATATAATATTTTCTTATTTATTAGCAATTGATAATGTCAGTTGTATGAAATAATAAATTTAAAAATTGTTTCAGAAAAAGAATGAAATCTAGGAGCGAATAAAATGAAAACAATTGGTGAAAGTTAAATAAACCAAAGAAGCAATTAGGTTAACGAAAATAAAAGAAAGTTATTAATAATAAATCAAATCTTGGTGCAGAGCAATTAATAGTTCCATTGAATGATGGAAACGTGACAAGCTACAAAGTCAGAACTGTAAAGCAAAATAAAAATAAAGCATAAGATATGTATCTATGAGAATCGAACTTATGTCCACGCTAATTTACGGGAGCACCTTAACCAACTGACCTACATGCATTGACAATTTCTTAGTTACCTAAATAATTTATATAAAGTAGTCGGAGGAACGTGCCTCCGTACTTAACACTGTAGATCCGCCGCCCCTGCTTAAACACCATTTGTATCCATCGCTTGTTTTTGACCTCGTTATTAATAAAACATACACTTCCTTAGTTGATCATAGCTTAGGCTTTCCTATTTAGACAAGTCACCGAAAATGAAAACCATATTTTTGAGTGGATTTTAGGATCTAACATTTGGCCCTAGAAAAAGAGGGAGGCTCATTAAAATATCCCTCTAGATACGCTACGTGAAACACACAGCTAGAACCCGCAAACTTGATTCTAAAGAGCTCTCATCTGTACAATCTTTGTCAATGAAACATGTAAAGACTATAATCATCAAAGAAAGCATGGCGGCACCAGCAGATGACCCTTGGAAGATGTGTCAACGAGAAAAAAAGTCGCTACAATATTTCATATAAAGATTTAAAGCAGCAATCCCAGGCACACATGCTAGCCCTTTGGTGTCTCACCTGCTATATGCGGATGATAGTCTGAGCAGAAACCAATGCTCGGTATGTGATTATCTCAGGCCAGTCCATGGAAGCAAACAACCTGTGGTTATATAAAAAATGAGAGATAATACTTGTGAAGGTAGATACAAGTAAAATAAATAAGATGCATACCTCAGCGAGAGAAAGTTGTCCGCCCTCTATACAAGAAACCATTATTTAACACAAGAAATTTGCAAGAATGTAAGCAACAAGAAAGAGAGAGAGAGAGAGAGAGAGAGAGAGAGAGAGAGAGAGAGATGGCAAAAACCTTGAGATTAATCTTCACGGCAAGAGACTCCAGACAACATTTTTTTGGCTTAATTGCATTTTTTTCTCTGAATACACTGTGAGACAATGCCAAGCTCTGTCTCACATATCTTTTTGATCTTTCCTGCAAAAGAATACTGAGACGTTGAAACCAGATTTTCATTATAATTAACATAGAATTAGAGACCAATCAATTTGCAAACTTACCAGTCTTATCATGCAATATCACAATAAAAATTTGGAGGTTAGCTGCCTTTTTGTGGATCTCTCACAGTGCGTCTTCAATTTTTTCAGGTTGATAAGAGATGATTGGAATAACAGGTTGCTTTCCGCATTGCTGGTATCAAGGTTAAAAAGTCAGTTAGTGACTTTTTTAAATATAAGCAAATCGTGTGACAGATACCAAAAGGATTAAGAATTCAGACCATTCCTAAACTGGAGCACTTCCCAATCAATTCTTGACGGAATGTCTTAGCTAACTCTAGGCGATGCCTTTGTTGATATTCTAGCTTTTACTTGATTGGTATGTGCAAGTTTAGTTCAAGTTAATTGCAAGCTTCTTGATACCTTGTTTTTGAATGTATGAATCATCAAATTTGTGAAGAGGATTAGTTTCTTTTTCTCCATTTAAGGTAGGTTTTCCTAATAACACTAATAAACAAGCACTAACATAGGTATGAGACAATCACAATAATGGTTATATCAAATATCTCAAAAAAAAAATTTCCCTTTGATATC
Organism: Brassica napus; assembly: GCF_020379485.1. Classification (NCBI taxonomy): domain Eukaryota; kingdom Viridiplantae; phylum Streptophyta; class Magnoliopsida; order Brassicales; family Brassicaceae; genus Brassica; species Brassica napus. The sequence goes on along the minus strand of NC_063447.1, from coordinate 42,266,387 downwards.
TAAGATCACAAATAACAATATTTCTAAATGCAAGGAACATCTCTTAACATTCTATCGAAAAACAAGCCTAAAACTTGAAAGGATTATCTTCTTCCGGTAAAGCATATTGACATGTTGTGCTTGAATTCAACAATCTCTTTTCCTAATTGTAATTCTCCAAGCAGTGATCGAGTAGACAAGATTAAGTGTCATATTTTTGGTTGTGTAGAAATGACACTATACTTGTCAATTTCATACTCAACAAGATATGACTGATAATAGCGGCAATAGTCTTCAAAGATTGCTGAAATTCTGCTCTTATATCCACCTAAAAATTCTTTTGATGATCTCAACTTAAAACATATTGCATTTCCTTCTTATTTATATTAGATACTGTCGTTGACACCAATATTTGTCACCCATTCAAGTTTGCTTTTTATTTGAATAGCTAGTCACACTAGTTTTGATGGTTCCCACTAATTATCAAGTTCTCATTGTCTAAGTATTCCAGGGTAAATCATACCTGCTCATTACCATGTTTTTTCGACGAGAACCATTTTTCTGCTGATGATGTTACAAAAGCTCACTAACATTCTTTGCTACACGTAAGCAAGCATAACATCTCACTTAGGACATGCTGATTACAAACTAAATACATCAAATTTTTTTTGCAGATTTTCCAATGTTATTAGATCTGTGTCACTTATTACACCAATTTTACTATGCACATTTGGCTGCTTTTAGAGCTCGTTACGACATAGAAGGTGAGATGCTTGATGACATTCATGTTTTTCAGCATCTTCCAGCAATCAAAGATAACATCAAAGACCAAAATTTTCTTTTGCTGGTGTTCAGACGGAAAAAATGATTTTGGGTTAATTTTTACAACCTCTCTTTTGGGGGCTTGAATCTATGAACATTTTGATGGAACATCAATTTGTCCACTAAACTCAGATTGTCATGGTGAGTAAATTTTGTTGAGATCCTGTCTAATCATGCAGAGGCAACCAAAAATATTATGAGAGATATAAGAGAAAAGAAGCAATTTGATGAAAATAACCGTGTATATTTTTGATAAATTTTCTAAAAGAAAACAGAAAATAATACAATTTTCTCCTTGCCGCAAAACGTTTCTGGTCAATTTTGGACTTTTGATACTAATAAAACGAAAAATGTATTTTTAGTCTTATTTATTTGATTTGGTTTAACTATTTCAGTTTGATACTTTTCAAATTTCAATATATTTAAAATTACATTTAATAAAACAATTTTTATTTATATTATATTGCATTCAATGATTATTTTAAAAATTATTTCTGTTATCACATATTTAAAAAAATCTATATTTAAATATAAAATTTTAATAATTTTGGATTTTTACTTATTTTAGTTAAAATATATTAAACTGGTAAAAAAAATTAATTAACTTAATGAACCATAAATTTAAATAAAATTTTAATCATTTCAATATGAACAAAATTTTATTTGATTAGTGTTGCTTAATTTAGTTTTGTATTTGTTGATGCACACTTACAATTAATTTTGATAAATGTATATATATTTATACAAAACATGATATATAAGTTGATGTAAAAATTTATATGTGTAACTATATTTAGTTTATTTTTTTTGATGTGATATATATATATATATATATATATATATATATTAATTAAGTGGTGATATATTAGTTATTAGTTATTAATATATTTTAATAGTCTCACTAAATATATATATATATATATATATAGAATTTATATTAATGATGACATAGAAAGTAGTAGTGATTACCATATTTTTAAAACCTTTGCAAAAAATATAAATTTTTTATAATGTAAATTATACATATCATATTTTCTTGTTGAGACCGAATTGGTGATGAAACATATGAAAATCACTTTACAAATAATATTTAAAGGATACTTTATGATTCATAAAAATATGGATAACATGAATAATGTATAAACTAGAAACACTCGTCCGAAAAATGTTTGTCTTGTGTAATTATTGTTAAAAAAATAATTTCACTTTTTGTGATGACAAAAAAAATAATCAATTTTTGTTTTACAAAAACCAGAATGTTCAATCTACCGTCTACAGGTATAGCAAATGTAATTACAGTTAATTAAATAGTTATATAAACCATTTATCTATGGGCCAATTACTTTTGTATTTATTAATTTCCTTTATTTTAACATTTAGACCCAAAAAAAAAACATTTAGACCAAAAAGAAAACTAGGAACATAATATACGGTTTTCCCACCTATCTAAAATCCGACAGATCACATTTTCTAAAGTTTATTTACCAAACACTACAAGAAAACATCGGTATTCTGACGGACATTCCGACGGAAAATGAAATCTTCGGAATTTCCCGACGAATTTGTGTTTCCTCGGACTTTCCTCGGAATATACCGACGGAATTCCGAGGAAATATCAATCCGTCGGAATATTCCGAGGAAATTCCGAGGAAAAATGTGTTCCTCGGAAAAGACCGATGAATTCCGAGGAAATAGTATAGGGATTTTACGAAATTCCGAGGAAATTCCGACGAACTAGTGATCGATCGATGCGTTTTTGGACATATACCCATCGATCGATCACATTGTTACGCTTTGGTCCATCTTAGTGATCGATCGATGCGTTTTTGGACATAAATCCATCGATCGATCTGTTTATAAAAAAACATTTGAGATTTTGAAACCCCAAACACTAGTTCCTCGGAATTTCCTCGGAATATTCCGAGGAAATTCCAAGGAACACTTGATATCCAATTCCGAGGAAATTCCAAGGAACACTTGATATCCTCGATCGATCGATGGGATAATCTCATCGATCGATCACATTGTTACGCTTTGGTCCATCTTAGTGATCGATCGATGCGTTTTTGGACATAAATCTATCGATCGATCCGTTTATAAAAAAACATTCGAGATTTTGAAACCCCAAACACTAGTTCCTCGGAATTTCCTCGGAAACACTTGATATCCTCGATCGATCGATGGGATAATCCCATCGATCGATCACATTGTTACGCTTTGGTCCATCTTAGTGATCGATCGATGCATTTTTGGACATATATCCATCGATCGATCCGTTTAAAAAAAAATTTGACAAAACCCCAAACACTAGTTCCTCGGAATTTCCTCGGAATATTTCGACGGAATTCCGAGGAAGAAAAGGGTTTCCTCGGAATTCCTCGGAATATTCCGAGGAAATTCCGAGGAAATAGGGTTTTTAAACCGAAAACAACGTTTTGTGGTTTGAATAACACCTATATAACCCTTATTAAGTGTCTTACGTTCATTATGAAGTCAAAAATTTGTTCCTTACCCTATAATAAACACTTTTCCGATTGTATGAACGAAATCCCCACAACGTAAGAGAAACACTTATACACTTTAATGAACGGTAAAGGGAATACTTACAATTCGTTTTGAAATTTGTTATTTCATGGTTTATGCTCATCTATACAAATAATCCTCAACGGTATGCATTACAATTGTATAAGAAATGAAATACGGCAAAAAAAATTGATGTTTTGAAACCCCAAACACTAGTTCCTCGGAATTTCCTCGGAACATGCACAGGATATTCTTTTTCCTCGAATTAATGAAAATATTCCGAGGAAATTCCGACGGATATTTAAGTGGCCGTCGGAATTTCCTCGGAATATTTTCATTTAACCGGGCAAACAAGCCGCCAAATATTTCGCGAAAATTGAAATTGAAAATACTGAGGGAATTCCGACGGAAAATATCCGTCGGACCCAAGGTTTTATAAACTCGAAACGCATCTTCTTCCCCATTTCTCTCTTCTTCCTCTCCGGCGATCTCTCTCTCCTTCCGACGATCTCTCTCTCCTTCCGGCGATCTCTCTCTCCTTCCGGCGATCTCTCTCTCCTTCCGGCGTTCTCCACCTTCTCTCGCGACGATCTCCCTGGCGAATCCTTTCCATTCTCTTACAAATCATGTAAGGACCATATCCCACTCTCTTAGGTCATATTTGTTAGGTTTTTAAGTAGATTTGATGATTTTAGAAGGTTTTTGATAGATTTTTGTTAGGGTGATTGGGTAGGATTGTGATTTGTTGTGTAATAGGTTTAGAATTGTGATTTGGTTGTGTTGAATTGATTTAGAAGTTTTTTTATAAATTGTTCATTATTTTTGTATTTACAAAACGTTTTTTCTATATAAATTCGATTTTACAAAACGTTTTTTGTATATAAATTCGATTTTTGGATTTATAAAAGATGATTTCATATTTATAAAAATATTTATATTTATTAAAACTAATTTTGTATTTATAAAACATTTTTTTGATTTATAAACACTATTTTTTTTTATTTTTGTATTTATAAAAACTATTTTTAAATATACAAACCGTTCTTTGTATATAAATTCGTTTTTTGGATTTATAAAAGATGATTTCATATTTTGAAATTAATTTTGTATTTATAAAATATTTTTTTTTATTTATAAACACTATTTTATTATTTTTTGTATTTATAAAAACTATTTTGTATTTATAAAAAGATGATTTCATATCTATAAAAATATTTATATTTATAAAACTAATTTTGTATTTATAAAACATTTTTTGATTTATAAACACTATTTTATTATTTTTTGTATTTATAAAAACTATTTTGTATTTATTAAAAGATGATTTCATATTTATTAAAACTAATTTTGTATTTATAAAACATTTTTTTATTTATAAAAACTATTTTATTATTTTTTGTATTTTAAATATGTTTTCTATTTCAATTTTAATTTTATATTTTCGAATTTCAATTTAAAAAAATAAATTTATAATTTTGTTTTTTAATTTTGGAAATATTCCGAGGAAGTTTATCCCTCGGAATATTCCGACGACATCTTCCTCGGAATATTCCGAGGAATTTCCGACGAACTTGTGGTCCTCGGAAATTCCGAGGAAATAGGGTTTCCTCAGAATTCCGTCGGAAATTTCCGAGGGATTTCCGAGGAAAGATGAATTTCCGAGGAGTTATTTCCGAGGAGTTATTTCCGAGGACTTTTTTCGTCGGTATGTCGTCGAAATAGCGTTATTCCGACGACATACCGACGTTTTTTTCCCTCAGTATGCCGCTGTTTTCTTGTAGTGAAACTACGTTAACTGGAGTATAAATCCTACAAACATCTTCTTAATCTGCGAAGCTGAGATAGTACATCATCTACATTTTGATCTTGTCTATGTTTGGTAGATTGTGAATTCTGCATCAGGTGTTGACAAATCTCCTGCAAATCATTTAAAATGGTTAGTAAATATTTACCAAACCTACAAATGACGCCAAGCTTCCTTTGGCAAATAACTTTTTTTTCATTAACCAATCTTTTTCCCCTACAACGTTTTCTTATGCAACTTCTCTGTTACTTTGATTCTCTATTGTCATTGTCTCTAAATAAATGTACTTGAGCGTTTCTCCACAGCTTTATCGAGCAGGCTCCTTGTGAAGTTGCCTCTGTGAGAGACTCATTGCACAGATGAGAAAAGAAAAACGTCAGATGTGAACGCAAAACATTTTGATCAATATTTTGTGTAACTAATCATCATGTCATTGTTAGTTATTAGTATAAGGTATTAAGATAAAGAAGAAGAAACCTAAATTGGACTTTTATTCAGACCATATAACTTCAGAACACAAGAATAGAGACAATTTCAAGTTTTTGTGTGCAATTTTAAATGCATCACATCAAACAAACTGAAAAAGACAACATAGCAGTAAAACAAAGATACTTTAAACGAAAGAAATGAGACTGAAAGAGCCCATCATGTTTGCGAGAGCAGAACTCATATCTAGCTGAAGCTTCTGAAGTTTAAGTTGTTCCCACAAAGCTGAATCTTCCACTTGCTATGTTGTTGCGTATACTCTGTCTCCAAAATCTGACCTCACTTTTGATATCTCTCCTCTCTCACCCAACCCAACAATCATTACAAGCAATAACCGGTTTCACCTGCATCGCTTTAAAGAACTCAGCAGCTTCTTCGATTCTCCCACTCAGTGTGTATGCAGTTACATTGAGTCCATGAAGCGTCAGTCTTTTTCTGACATCACTTCAAACAGATTCCTAGCAACATCTATGCCGTTATTCTGAGTCTCTGACAGTAACCTGTAATAACATTTCTATCTCTCAATTTTAAATTTTAGTACACTTTACAACATCTTTCACATGCATCATATCATCAACCTATGAGAACCTCCCCTTTGCTGTCCAGGAGACAACATTTCTCCTCTCTTGCATAATCTCAAACGCACTCCTGGCTTCCTTATTCATATCCCGTATTTTATAATACCCTGAAACCAAACCGTTCCAAGAAACGATGTTTCTCTCAGGACATTTCATTGAATATGTGGCGTGCTTGGAAAGTATCCAGAAACGATGGAGGTCCAGGAACCGGTTGCTTTGAAGCGCAGAGAATCGAAACACTTGCGAGCTTCATTGATTTGAGAGGCCAGAGATTTGGAAACTGGAATTGAAGGTGCAGTAGGTTCTGTGGGATTACGTGAACCCTCTTCAACCACGTATTGTGAATTTTACAGAGAACTTGGAAATGCGTAGTGGATGGGGGAGGAGGAGGGAGACGGGGAAGGAGAATCGGAGTAGATACGTGGTCTTGATCATTCTCTAGCGATCTGCAATGTTCAGTCAGATTCCAACACAAGGAGGGTTGTCTCATCATGGGGTTGGAACCGGAGCCAGCAGCTTGGTAGGGGAAAACCAGAAGAGCTGCCAAGATAAGTAGATAGTTTAGATGAAGAAACTCCGGATTCTGTATCAGCAGGGCGTGTGCATTCCTTGTGTGTAACAGATAAAGGAGAAGCTTGGGTTTGAAAAATAAACTTGATTTGGATCAAACATTATTGGGTTAATCATGTGTTGATCCAAAACTTAGCCCAAATTTTAGAAATATCATCCACTTCCTTAAAATAAAAATCTAGATATTCTTATAGAATTATCTAGATAATTAAGATAAAATAATCTAGATTTTTAAGTAGAATTTTCTAGATTTAAGATTAAAATATGTAAGATATTTTGTAATTTGGAGGCTATAAATACCTCCAATCTCTTCTCATTTTGTATCATCAAAAAATAATCAAGTTTGTAACAAACTTTCAAGTAATAATAAATCATCTTCTAAATTATAAAAGTTTTCTTTTCACAAAATTTCTTTCTTTTCAAACACTTAAACACTTTCTCCATCTTATAAAGTTTTTCATTCCAACAAAAGAATAGTAGACTCGGTTCAGGAAGCTCGGTTGATGAACCTGAACCGATGTTGCTGGAGGACGTTGTGGGTTGTGTTCTTCAAGCAGTTGCTGGCTTTGATCACAGCCTCATCTTAGTGTCTGATTGTCTATATTAATGTTGCTAGCTTTGGTAAACTTTCACTTTAACAAATGGAAATCTTGTTTGTCATCATTTTTTGTAAGAGCATAGAAATAAATCAAAAACATGTTACACCAATCACAGTATCTTGCCATTGTGGCTGAATAAAAAAAAGAAGTAAAAAAGGTGCGTAAGAAGTAAAAAAAATAGAACCCTCGCCTCCGACTCTTCTCATCTTTTTCCATCACTTTTGGACTATCACTTTTTGCTGCAAGAGTGAGTGAGGTTTAGAACGATGAATGGCAGTGCTTCTTGGTTCCTTAACTATCAAACACAGAAGACCACTCTTTGTTTGAATTATTTGATGAAGGTCTCACAGTTTCACTCAGATGTTTCACTACGTTACCTTATTAGAAATGAGCTTCTTAGGAAAACATTTAGCGTTAATGGTCCCTTGAGATACGGACAACGTGAATCAGTTAATTGCAATCTCATTGACAGGTAAAAGTAATTCTCAGAGTAGAACGTGTTGTTCACTTGTGCTATGTCATTGTGTTCCACTAGCTGAATGGCATTTGCGTCTACAGTCTGATAGATTTTTCTTCCAACTCAAGTAACCTACTACGTACATATGAACTCTAGCTATGGCTAATATGGTTCTGAGTCAAATTGGATCCCATATGTATGATTCCTGATGTGAAAATATATCTAACAAAAATATGTTTATGTTAACGAAGAAGACTCAAATTTAGGAAAAAACATTTAAAAAAAAATAAAAAAAATTTAATAGATTTAGGGAATATTTGGTTACAGGTTTTTTCCTAGATTTTCGGATTTTGTTTACAAATCTAGTAGAACTTACATTCTACCAAAGTTATAAAAGAGATGAAGTGGCAGATGTGGAAAAATGAGATCGTAGATAAAGAAAAAGTGCGAAGAAAGTATGTTCTGCCATAGATTTGTTTTTCTGTCTTAGTAGGTCGAAATGTTTTAGGTGTATTGTGCATTCTAAGTTTTCGTAGATGGTAGATTTGATATTCTAAGGCTTCGAATGGTAAAAGCAGTTCAAGCAGAGCAGATCAAGCAGATCATCATGCAGATCAAATGGATCAAGTGCAGATCAAGCAGATATTACAATTATTATAGCTAGTATAGCTATAAATTATTTTGATACAATTTTATATCATTGTTAGAATCTAAAATGATATAAATAAAATACCTTTTTAATGATATAAAATATGACTAAAACTAATTTATTTATGTAGATATTAGAAAATAATATAAATTTTCTATGATTTTTTTAAATTTGAATTTAAGAAAACTGGATTCTAATATCGAACCATGTCACGATTTTATCGAGTTTGACCGGTTTTGACTGAACTACCAGTTTAACTTAAATCTGATTTTAACACAACTGAGACCAGTTAGAAGAACGAGTCACAATCCGAACGGTTTGATCCACCGTTCCACCGGTCCGGTTTTCAAAACACTGATTACAGTTTATAATGATAAAAGCAATTTAAAAATAAAAGATATAATAAAATAATAAAATTTACAATAAAATACATAATATACTGATACAATACATCTATAACAATAAATATTTCACTAAAGTTACGTAACTATATTTTAAAAGTTAAAATATGAATAGTGATTAACCAAATATGTCTATCTGTCATTAATATATAAATATATAAATATATAAATATATATATATATATATATATACATAATTAAAAACACACAAATCATATAAATAATTTAGATAAGTGTTAAAAAATTTGTATTATAAAAGATGTAAACAAAATATAATGAAAATGTATTATTCATAGAGTAATATTAAATATATTAACGATTTGTAATAAAATCATTTATTGGTCAAAAAGATAAAAAAAATTGGTGAACATCTCCAAATGTGTAGTGGACAAATTTGCATGTAGGAAATCTGCCTTTCTCCTGCCTCCCATTCATAACCTAACACATTTAGCCTATTTTTGAATTTACTTTTCCAAATATTTTTTTTCATTCCAAAAACATTTTTCATATATGCACATGCTTAACTATTTCATATTTTATATTTTTCTTAATTTTTCTTAATTTTTTTTACATTTTAAATATATTAATATGAAATTTTATTTACAAGAAGGATAATAAAAATCTAAAAGTGACAAAATTTAATTTAGTGTACTTATTCCTTTTTGCAAAATTCCCTTCATTTATTACTCTCGGAACTCTCTTTTAATACTGTTAAACGATGTTTAAAATTTATGTTTAAAATTTTGGAACATTTTATACACATGCTGAACAAGTCTACACACTTACCTAGGCTAGATACCATCAATTATATGAACTATGAATAGCTTGATCTCTCACTATAAGGCATGTAGGCAAAGATTTTGTGATTCATATATTGGACGTCCAACTATCATTTACTCTTAGATTTCGTGGTTTCTATATTGCAGATTATACTGATTCTTTCTAGTTATACAAAGAAACAAAAAAAGCACACGTATACAAAATCACACTATAATGTTACAAGCTATGTCACAATAGATATAATCATATATGCTTTTATGATATTTCAAATACAATAAATCCTGAGAGACTATTTACATATTATACAGTTGGGGCCACATGCCAATCAACTAAGCTTGATACACTGTAGTTGTGTGAAGTGTTTTTGAGCTTCTAGATTTCCTGTTATCGTGGTGTCAACAACGATTTCATTGCAAGCCTTACTTGAATCTGATGCCTTGAATGATGTAAATAGTTGACAAAAAAGATCCATGACACATCCAAGAAGTGGAATATGCGTCACTTGATCCATTAACTGAAAGATGTGTAGATGTCTTGAAAATCTTTTCCGATGCAGAAGGAAGAAAATTGTATGAGATGAAGAAGAAAGGAGAAGAGAAGTGATTTTATATTGAAGTAAGGCTTGGTGACCAAGAATTACAAATAGATTGATTGGCTTGTTCCCCAAGATTCCAATGTTATTTCTCGTTCGTTGTATTGAACTCTAATTTGTCGTTTATGAAGGAGCTCAAATCTGTAGAGAAAATATATTAGTCTGTCTCTGTTCAAAACACAGCATAAAATAGTTTGAATTTTATGTAATTGGTGCAGTGCAGTTAGAAACATAAATGGGTTAAGCTGTTAATTAAGAACGAAGTAATGATAAATTAAGTAGTGAAAATCATATAAATATTATTTATACTATTTTTTTTTTTTGCTAAATATGTTAATATCATATAAAGAAGATTCGGTTATGGAACACCGTACTAGCAGGAATGAAGATTCGGTTATGGAGCAGGTTGTTGCGTTGCTTCCATAATTGAAAGATGGTGCTTTGAGTAACTATCTTTCTGAGAATTGAATTTAAGTAAAATAAATAAATTTTTGGAAACCAATGTTAAATTTAGAAAACTATAACTGTTAAACTAATACATAATTAACAATCGATTCAAATAAGAGAAAACTAGACCCTGACCCGCGCGCTAGCGCGAATATGAATTTTTGGTTTATGGTTATTTATTTAACTAAATGATGTATTTGTAATATTTGATGTATTATATTTATATTCACCAAGTAAATAATTTTTTTGGCATCTTAAACCATTTATTTATGATGAATATTCGATATCATATACAAAATTGAACAAATAGACGTAATTAGAGAATTGTAGACGATATATAAAAATAATGGTTATTAATGTAAAATATGAAGAAATATTATATCATGACTTAGTATGACATAAAAGATTATAAATTAGTTATACATGTTTAATGAAAATAAAATGATTTTTAAACTTCTTTGAAAAATTTAACATATAAAAAAGGGTGATGAATTAGTCATCAAATTGTAAATAATTTCATACTTTTGTTAATAATAAATTATTTATAGTCTTTGTTTTTCGTCAAGATAATTATTAAATGTCCATAACATTAATATGTTAAAAGGTCATATTATGAAAGCCCATGTTGTAACCGTTTTTTTCCGGGAAGTGTAACAAAAAAAAATTACCTTTAAATCTTCGTTTTGTTTAAGTTCTGTGTCGGTAAAAAATTAAAAAAAAATCTCTCTATCTTTTTCAATGTTCAATTTGAAGCTTATTATGCAAAAATTATACGCAAATATAGGTAATTGGTTGGAATCTCTATATCTTTATATTCTTATAAATTTTAAATTTATTGTTTCCTCTTCTGCAAGCAAATCAATTACCGAAATACTAGATCAATTGATTGGAATCAAATCTATTCTTATAATTAGTGTAATTATGGTTACAGTTTCTATATTTAATAGGTACATTAAAGATAAGACTTTGAAGATATTATGTTTTGATTAATAGAAGATATTGGATTTTAAGTTTGTATTTATTGATTTGTTTTTTTATAAAGCTTAGAAAATCAGTGGGATGATTGGTTGGTTGATACATCCTATAAAAAAACGAAAACTATAGGTGGTTTGACTATTGTACATCAATCGATGCATGATGTAAGTTGATTATATAAAACTTGAGCATGATCATTTCAAACTAAAGTATAGGTAGATTATATGCATTTGTTATATTGTAGTTAATATATTTTAAATATTACATAAGTCAAGTGATTCACGTTTTCGTAAAAATAAAATTCAAGTTCATTATTGGGCCGTACTCGTCCGTAATAAGCTACGTTAAATATGATGTATTTTTATGTTCATTTAATGACTTTAAGTTTAAATTTCATTAAGGAAAACTCATTAATTTAACTAGAAAAAAACAAGCATTAAAATAGGTAGGTTCATTTAATGACATTAAATTTAAATTTGATTAAATGAAAACTCATTAATTTAACTGGAAAAGACAAACATTAAAAGAGGTAGTTTAATTTAATTTTCAGTGGCATGGAATTGTAAATAAGTTAGAAAACTTAGGGGTATTTTTTAATGGGTACTTCTTTTTTAATAATATAGATAGTTTAACATGCTAAAAATATTAAATTATGATGAATAATTACTAAATACTAGTTAACAATATGAATGTATTTACATATTTGTAATATAAGTTAAAATAATTTGTAAGTATATATCCATGACAAATATATTCTAAAGTTTATGATTTTTAGAGATTTAAGAATCTTACAATATTAAAAGGGAGATATGCTAAGCTAAGCCAAAGAAAAAAAAATTCTCTACACCCTAATTGGCTATGTCACCTTAAAAATTCCACCAAACATATTTAGCCATGCCAGAGAAGCTAAACCAAAGAAAAAAAAAATCTCTACACCCTAATTGGCTATGCGTTTTCCTCTTCGTCTCTCTTGCTTTCATAAGAAACAAATCACCACCCTCCGTTATTGCCATCTACCATTTAGGAACAATAATGTATCAAACCCTCTTCAACATCTTCTCTCTCTCCAACCTAACTTTATAAACGGATGGCGAGATTGATTTAATTTTAACTGGTTTGACTAAGCTACTTTGATCGAGAAATTGGCTTGGATCATAATTGGTGAAGAGCCAGAGAGAAGTTAGATCTCTGTAATCGTCAGTGTTTTGTTAGACGATGCCGTTGAGGATGAAGATCTAGTCAATCAATATCAATTCACATGAACTCGACCGACTGCACCATGCTGAGTAAGTTAATATCAGTCTCATCCCGATAACATTTCTGAAAAGTGTTGTTTAAAACTCAGATATCAATTCATTTGACATTTGTTTTTATCAGCTTTTGATGGGCAAAGGTGCCTGCCTCTTTGACTGCCGAAAGCTCTATCGAGTTAGATCTTCTCTCTGTTTTTTCTGCCAGCAAAACTCAATCAGAGAGAGTTTGGTTCAGTACCGTAGTGTCTTTGTTCGTTTAGTTTATTGGTTTTAGATGGATGTCATTGATGGTTTCTCCCTCATGGCACACGAACTGGCTCGAGGAAATATATAACTCAACCACAGATCAGCTACAAAGCCATCTACCAAAAGCCCCTTCTCCTTACCTCTGTCTTCCTCTAATGAGCATTGCCAAGATCGCTCAGTAAGTAAACCTTTTACCTAATATGATCAGGCAACTCTGAGATCTGATATTTTGGTTTGTTTGCGGATTTCAAAGAATGCTGCTGGCGGGGAAATGATTTCTAACTCCATGGGACCATGTAGTGACCATTTGTTTGGAAATAAAATGGAACCTAGCTGCTGATGGTAATGTATCGATTCTTCTTTACTAACCTTAATTAGAACACTGAATTGATTGTGTGTCTGTGTGACATAACAGGATGTAGTCATGAGTTCTGCACAAAATGTGCGTTAGACCTAAGCACCACAAACATAACAACATCAAAGACATCACAAGCCACCCACACCAGGCTCAGTCCCATGCCCTCTCCGTCGCTACAGCATTGTCTCTTTCACCAAACTTTCCCATACAACAACAACAACAAGAACAGAAATATCATCAAGAACAAGTATGCCGAATGCAGCCACGGACGTATACCACAAGTTGTTCCTAAATAACTCGAATAAACAGTCCATGGAAACTCCTTCAGAAGCTTTTGTGGCTTCTACTCTATACGAAGTTGAAGAGGATAGAGTTGGTGTACCTCTTTTGAGTGAAATATATGAGGTACCATCGTTCTTTCCAGTGTTTTAAATATTTCATGTAAATGTTAACATTTTGAACCTTTAGAGTCCTTATATCCAATCTATATTTCTGTTCTGACCAAGGAACCAGAATGCTATTCATGACCTTGGTGAGGAGACATTGTTTCCCATGTTCTGAAATGGATATAAACTACAAAAGAACCTAAAGTTTTTAGCTGTTGCGTTTTACCGTTTTAAGTTTTACGTTTTAAGATTCGTAAAGAGTCTAAGTTATGTTTGGTTTTATGTTTTGTGCTCTATGTCGCTCTCTCTCTCTTTTCTTGCTGAGAATTCATGTACTGATGTCGATAACATATAGACCAGTTTTGTTTGGATTATTTTTCACACCCAGATTATAAGCGGAAGAAAGTTTCAACCCTCTAGGCTTCTTGCAGGTTCTTTGGAAGCTTGGCTTAAGATCGATCCCTCTCTGCTCCCCACTCCTATGAATTTTACAATGTCCGATTATTGTTACAAGCAAAAACAATGTATATGCTTATTATATATATGTTGATAAAAAATTATGCTTATTATATATATGTTCTCGAAATTGTTACTCCTAAATCCTAATGCTAAAATAATAAAATTAAATATTTATATGATTATGATCGCAAGTGATAGCTGTTTCTCACTTTTTCTGAGCTAAGAAAATACAAAAGATCGATTATTAGTTATTTGGTACCCGAAATTTTTTTATTGGCTTTTAGTTTCTTAGAAAATAACAAATGAAATACACAGCCATTAGAAGAAAAAAATATAGATATTTAGACTGATGTATGAAAATAAAGCATAAACAATTATCTAACAGAAAATCTTTTTAATAAAATCAATATTTATATAATTATGATAGCAAGATGACATTCGTTTTTCACTTTTTTTAGTTGACAAAAAACAAAAGATTGATTGTTGATTTGGTACACGAAAAGTTTTGATGCTCTTTAATTTTCAAGAAAATAGTTATTAACTACGTAGCTAAAAAAAAAGATAATTAGAATAATGTTTGGAAACTAAATATAAAAACTATCGAAATAAAAACTCTAAAAATTGCATAAGTTTCAAAATATATTTGTCACAGTAAAGTTAATTCTGTATTAAATCATTAGCAAAAATTATCCAGAAGAAAATTAATTTGATATCTAAGTTACTTCATTAAAAATATATATACATGTATATATATATATATATATATATATATATATATATATATATATATATTAATTAAGTCTTTAAAAATAAAACTCAGATATAAATAAAACTGAAATGTACTTTTTATGTAAATATGTTAACTAACAAAAAAAAAATATGTCCTATAAATATAAAATCAATATCAATATAAACTGGAAAAAAATCTCTTAAAAATTACATCACCATTACGAAAGATTGCCAAGTTATAAAACCAAAGGGCTAAACTGGAAACAACAATAACTAACATCAAATATATAAGTAAACATATTAGTAAAGACTAGAGAAATGCATTAAGTATAAAAAATGAAGATAACTTAAACTAAATATAATTAAACATATAGAAAAATGATTGAAAACATATAAATGGTAAATATAAATCATATAAGAAATAAACTTTCGAACTAGAGAGATTAAAATAAAGGTAGACGTAAACTTAAACCTAAATTACAATACGGAAATAAATTTATATCTAAGTAAATATACAATATAAAAATATACGATAAAAGTGAAATTCAATAAATAAATTTTATCGTAGGCTACATTTGTAAGATTAATTATGTAAGATGAAAACGGTACTTTCATAAATGTCCAACATTAAAAAGTGGAAAGAAAAATTATGTTGGTACTGAACATAAATCTTAAAATATATAAAGATTGAGAAATCACATTAATTAATCATATTTAATTTATTTTAAAAATAAATAATACTCCACAAACATTACTTAGAGTTTCAAATAGAGATTAACAAAAAAAAATACAAAAGAGTATAAATCACACAAGGTTAACAGACTGAGGCGAAGAAAACAAACATCAAATAAATTTCCAACCTTTAGTGGGGTAGTCATGCTATTCATTTTTCAGTTTCATAAACAGTAAATGTATTTTATTATATCGAAAGACACATGCAATAGAGTACAATAATTAACAGCTCATACTATAACTATACTAAAATATAAAGTAAAAATAATAAAATTATTTAATAAATAAAGAACTAACATAAATGAAAATTCAAAAAAATGCAAATAATAGTAAAATAATAAATTTACTGTATTTAAAATATATAAACCGCGCTAAAAATCTCTAGTAATATTAAAAGAAGTGTTTTGAATGATTGTTGTCGAACGACTCGAGTGGTAGTGGGCGAATCCACAAATGTTGACAAGTAAAAGAGAAAAAAGGTGAAATAGAAATTCGGTTATCTGGTGTTAAATAAATTCGGTTATCTAAGTTGAATCTACCAACACATAGAATTTCTCTACCAGCCCGAGATCTCGTATTCTACGATTCCTCTCTATTCCCCGATCAGATTTGGCCTCTTCTGGATATGTCAATGGCGGAAGATACCTCGCCCCAGCCCGTAAGTGACCTTTCCCTTAGATTCTGTGTCAATTCCAAAAGTCAATTGCTGATTGTGTAAATATATATTAGTTTGTGGAGGTGTTTTGTGAAATATCCGGCAAAGAGTACCGATTCACAGCTGGGACCAAGGCCGAGTTCGCTGTCTCCGTCATCAATCGGAAACTTGGTTCCTCCAAATCCAAATCCAAAGCACTTTACATCGAAGCGTCAAAGGAAGGTGAAGAGCCTATCAGTTTCGGGGATGGTGCTTCTCTTGTGAGTTACGGACATGGTTGGATGCTTAAGACAGTGATTGCCGATTCTGATTTGCCTGGTAATTTCAGATTCCAGAAACATGTGTCTGCTCTTTGTCTACAAATTGCTTCTCAGGCTGAACTGTTGCTAATAGTTCTCTATCTTTTGATGCAGGAACTGAGAAAGAGGGCCCTTTACAGAGACAGTTTCCTTCTGTGTTATCAACGGTATGTATCTTACCTAGTGGACATTGCATGTCTTTGTTCTGTTAGAATAGAGAATCATCTTTTTCACCTTCTCTTACCAAACTGAGTACAAAGAATCAGAGGAGAGGTATTAACCAAAGGGCCAAGGGTTAGTTTTAGAGAATCTTCAACTCTCTCAACCATAGTAAATGAAAGTCAAAGTGTAACAAATACAACTTGTGAGAAAGTTCGACTTGTAAGAACATTCAAAACTAAAAGCGACTTGTGAGACAGTAAAATCAGAATAAGCTTTTCTTTCACTAATAATTTATTCCCCTCACATAACTTCTCTAAGTTCGTTTTCTACCCTTTAGATCTTGTTTGGTATGTTCTTGTTTTTTTCAAATTGCAACCTTATTGTATATATTATGCTTCAGCATTGTACGGGTCCGTTTGCTTTGCAGGGTTCCAAAGATTCCAAGCCTGCAAAAGCTATGAAAGCAGAATTTGAAGGAGATCAAAGTCTGAAATACATTGGGAGGATAATGTTTGCATTTGTTTTGATGTTTATACTTGGTGGTCTCTTCACCGTAGCTCTTGAGAACCTTCCTAGACTGATTTTACTCTTTACCAATCCTTCCATGTAACAGTTGACACTTTTCCAAGCACAGATATTTTGTGATGTTTTAGTAGTTAATAAGGCTGTTAGTTATTTTCTATCAAGGGACCCATTTATAGAACATCTCGTGAAGAGCCCATCAGTTTTGGGAATAATGTTTATCTTGTTAATTATGGACATGGTTGTAAATTAATACAGTGATTGATGATTCTGATTTGCTTGGTAATTAACTTCTTGTGAATTTCTTGGTAGTTAACTTCTTGTGAATTTCAACATTTACATTCGAGAAATGTCTGGAAATCTAAAACGATCTGCGCGCAAATACTTCTCATGGTCTTCCAATCAACCTGTGTACATAATAGCAATACATCATTTCCGTTTAGCTGCAATTTCAATTATTTAGGTCACATAAAGTTTTGTGCTTATGTCTTTGTATATGGTGGTCACAAGATGCAGAAGATGGAATGTTAAGAATATCAGATTCTTAGGCTTGTGAATTTTCCTCTCTTATATATAAATGGAGAAAAAAAAAACTTCAAAGAGATATTTGCAATTTATTGTTTTTTACGGCTGAAATATGACATTGTTGATTCAAGTTTTTACTTTATAAACAGTTTTTTTTTTTCGTTTTTGGATATCAAAGGTTCATTCTATTACTCAAATTAAGCTTATTTCCATATTCGTTCATGGTGTGTAAACATTCTTTCAAATGAGTAATGTGGTCCGCAGCGATCAATGACTTGACGAGCATGTTGTCCAATGTATACTTCCCCGGTGATTCCAATTTTGTCGGAAAACAATTTGATGAATCGAGTAGTGAACACTATTAATGAAGTTTTTGTTATAAATCATTACGTGGATGGCTCATAACCAATGACCATGTCTAGGCCCAACCGTGGCCGTGACCAAGAGGAGAGAGAGTCGGCGTCCGGAGGCGAGAGAGTCGGCCTATCTCTTGACCGACCTTAGATCTAGGATGTTTTCCATTTATCTGTTTTAGATCTTTTCCTATTTCATGTTGTATTAGGTTTTGGATAATTTCCTTTTTCCTATACTTTGTAATCCTTATATAAGGAACCTCTATTATTCATTAATAATACACAGACAAAATTCTCCATTCTTTTACAACACGTTATCAGCACGATCGTCTCTAGATCCCTGAGACAAATCGAAACCTCTAACCCTAAAAGCCAAAACCGGCGACCACAACCCAAAACCCTAATCTCGTTCTTAGTTCAATCAAGAACTCAGTTGATCCCTCTTGATACCTAGACGTTCTCAGATCACGTTCTCAGCTCAGAAGAACCCGTGCAGTCCGCGATCAAACCCGAGACGACCCGATCTCCGCGCAGCTCGCAGCCGAGACACGTCCAGCCCGCGATCGTCCCATCCGCGACCCGATTGGAGTCCACAAGCGTCCGATCGATTCTCTCTCTCTATCTAAAGGTGGTCCGGTTCTAAACCTCTACAAAGCAAAGGTATAACTTGATATGAGAACCTAGATTAATCAAAACCCTAATCCATTATTATGGAAACCTTGTTCTTGATCAAAACCCTAAAACCTACAATCTAAAATCTACAATCTTATGACTAGTAATATAGAAATCGATTCCCTAGAACTCAATTGATTGTTCCTGATTTGATTTTGAGAAACCCTAATTATTGGAATCGAAACCCTAAACCCTAAAGGACTGAATCCGATTTTAATTGATTGAATGTTTGTTGATCTAAGGTTTTAGGATTGTTAGATTGATTGAAGTAATATGATCTAGAACTTGAATCCTAAAGGCCTTGAAACCTTAATCTTGAAATTGAATCCTACTGGTGTTCAAATCGGAAACCCTAGGATTGTTTGCATACATATAAATTTGAATTGAATTGCATTCAAATTGTTTAATGAAATCGACCAACATGTAGAAACATAATGAATTCGAATCTGATTGCATTGAAATTCATATGGCCGTGTGGCCTTAATCCCTCTAGCACTTGTAGAACCAAATATTAGGATTGTTCGCACCATGGTCAATTTAGTTTTACATGTACGATCCTATTACTTGTTTACCTAGTCGTGCGGCTTGTTTGTTCGTACCATGGTCGATTAGATTGATTGTTTTCTCATAGATGCGTAAGACAAGTTTGTGGCCGAGCTTGTTATACCATGCGGCCACATGATCACATTGTGAACCTAAATTAAAAATGATAATGTGATTCAGATGTCGAAAATCTCAAATAGAGACTACGCAGCCCTTAATCTCTCCGGAGATAACTACTTGCAGTGGGCGCTAGATACAAAGATCAGCTTAAGGTCAAAAGGACTTGGTGATACAATCATCAAGGGCAACAATGAGACCGATAAGAATCGGTACATGGCTATAAGTATTATACGCCATCACCTCATTGAAGGTCTAAAAGATCAGTACATTACGATGGAAAATCCACTAGAGCTTTGGGATGCTTTACAGCATAGATATGATCACCAGAAAACAATGTTACTCCCAAAGGCCAGAAATGACTGGAAGAATCTAAGATTCATGGATTATAAGTCAGTGGATGAGTGCAATTCGGTCTTGTTCAAGACAGTCTCGATGCTGAGACTTTGTGGTGAAGTAGTAACCGAAGAAGAGTTGCTCGAGAAAACATTCTCTACGTTTCATTCCTCAAACATAATCCTGCAGCAGCAGTACCGAATGAAAGGCTTCGCCATATACACTGATCTGATCCCGTGCCTGCTACTGACCGAGGCAAACAATGAGCTCCTGATGAAGAACAGTGAAGCTAGACCTGTCGGATCTGCCACGTTACCAGAGGCCAATGAAGTTGAAAAGAAAAATCCCAACGAGTGCAATTACATCCAAAATGATAAGAGATCACATGGAAAAGGCCGTGGTGGATACAGAAACGTGACAATTACTCGAACGGTCAAGATAAGTACTTGGCCGGCCGGAAAGGAAACCACAATAACCGTGGTCGTGGTTCCAATCCCGGCCGTGGTCGAGGCGGTTATGGACGAGGTCGAGGCGGTATATCCAAACCGTCTTACTCAACCAAATCCGTCTGTCACAGATGTGGGATGAGCAACAATTGGGCCAAGAACTGTAGAACTCCTAAGCACTTATGTGAGCTCTACCAAGAGAGTCTTAAGGACAAGAACCCGGAGGCTCATATGGTCCATGATTCTGGTTATGAGGCTGATAAAGAATCCGATGTTGCAAATGACGACCTGATGGATTTTGAGACTTCTGATTGTCTCAAAGACTAAAATTTTCGATACGACTTGTTTTATTGCTTTATGATTGTTTTATGATTGATTTGGTGTTTTTAATTTCGGTGTTCTGCAACTTAAATAAATGAAAGTTTTGAAGTCTCTGAGAAATGAAATCTTACTTATAGAAATGAATGACGAGATGAGCATACTCGTGGTGGATAGTGGCACAAGTCACACAATACTTAGAGACAAAAGATATTTCTTAAATCTCACAATGCAAAGTGTAAACATACACACCATTGCAGGTATAGCCGGCCTGATTGAAGGTCACGGCCAGGCATATGTATTGATGCCTAAGGGCACTCATCTAGAGATCAAAAATGCCTTGTATTCCCCAAGCTCTAAAAGGAGCCTATTGAGTTTCAAAGACATAAGATTGAATGGTTTCCATCTTGAAACATGGGAAGAAGGAAATAAAGAATTCCTTAACATAATTTCGATCAACAAAGGCTAAAAAAGGATCCTAGAAACCTTACCTTCAATGTCTACTGGCCTATACTATGCAAAGGTCAGTATGATCAAGGCTAATGCCTGCGACAATTTCACCTTATGGCATAACTGGCTTGGCCATCCCGATACTAACATGATGCGAAAGTTGATGATGAACTCACAAGGGCACACGTTCAAAGGAGTTGTCCCATACAATCTCACATGTGCAGCATGTGCACAAGGGAAAATCATAACCAGGCCATCACCACCCAAAGTTAATAAAGAGATTATAAATTTTCTGGAAAGGATTCAGGGAGACATATGTGGACCAATACACCCACCTAGTGGGACATTTCGGTATTTCATGGTCCTGATTGATGCATCGACCAGATGGTCGCATGTCTGTCTACTGTCCACACGGAACTTGGCATTTGCACGCCTGCTTGCTCAGATAATAAGACTGAGAGCACACTTTCCAGACTTTCCTTTAAAGACTATACGTCTAGACAATGCTGGCGAGTTTACGTCCCAGACGTTTAATGACTATTGTATGTCCATGGGGGTAAGTGTAGAACACTCCGTGGCACATGTACATACGCAGAACGGCTTGGCCGAATCGTTCATTAAACGTATCCAGCTGATAGCCAGACCATTGCTCATGCGGTCTCAGCTCCCAGTATCGGCGTGGGGACATGCCGTATTACATGCAGCAGAACTGATTCGCATCAGGCCATCTAGTGAGCATAGATATTCGCCATCCCAGTTACTCACGGGTCATGAGCCAGACGTGTCCCACATCAAAACATTTGGATGTGCCGTTTACGTTCCAATTGCTCCACCACAGAGAACGAAAATGGGACCACAAAGGAGGATGGGAATATACGTAGGATATGACTCCCCGAGCATTATAAAGTATCTTGAGCCAACAACCGGTAATTTGTTTAAGGCCAGATACGCAGACTCACAGTTTGATGAGTCCACATATCCGACCTTAGGGGGGAGATAACGGCCGGTTGAGCAAAGAAATCAAATGGTCTCGACCATCAATATCTTGGCAAGATCCTCGGACTAAAGAATGTGATATGGAAGTCCAAAAGATTATACATCTTCAAAAGCTAGCTAATCAACTGCCAGATTCATTTGCTGACCCAAATAGAGTGACAAAATCGTATATCCCGGCTTGTAATGCACCAATACGAATAGATGTCCAGAACGGACAAAGTCAAGTGGCTAAAGAGTCTAAACAACGTCTCAAATGTGGTAGACCTATTGGTTCCAAAGATAAACAGCCTCGGAAGTCCAAGAGAGGTGCCGGATCCGAGAGCATCAAGGAAACCGTCCAGAACATTGATGGACCGGCCGAGCCGACCCAGACGGTCGAGCCAAGTGAGCCGGCCATACCAAATGATCCGACCATTCCAAATGATGGGGTTCGGGACGCCGAACTTCATGGGACACAAGGGCCGGACAATCAAGAGATCTCTATAAACCATATAATGTCTGGAACGAAATGGAACAGAAATGATATCGACGTCGATGATATTTTTGCTTATAAAGTAGCACTTGAGATCATGGAAGAAGATGAGGATCTAGAACCCACGTCCATATATGAATGCATGCAAAGATCAGATTGGATCAAATGGAAAGAAGCTATAAACGTGGAGTTAGAATCATTAAAGAAAAGAGGCATTTTTGGCCCTATAACCGTGACACCTAGAGATGTCAAACCAGTGAGATACAAATGGGTCTTTATGAGAAAGAGAAATGAGAAAAGAGAAGTAGTGAGATACAAAGCACGGCTTGTAGCACAAGGATTCTCACAGAGACCAGGAATAGATTATGAGGAAACTTATTCCCCTGTGGTGGACGCAACTACATTACGATATTTGATCAGTCTGGCCGTGAAAGAAAAGCTTGATCTGCGCCTAATGGATGTAGTAACTGCGTATCTGTACGGTCCACTGGATAATGAAATTCATATGAGAGTTCCAGAGGGTATTGAGCTCAAAGATAAGAAAGGTTCTCGAGAACAGCATTGTATTAAGCTGAACAAAGCCTTGTACGGTTTGAAACAATCAGGTCGAATGTGGTACAATCGATTATCAGAGTACCTAATGAAAGAAGGTTATAAGAACGATCCAAAAATCCATGTATCTTTATAAAGAGATTTGACAGCAAGGGCTTCGTGATTATGTCTGTCTATGTGGACGACCTGAATGTGATTGGAACCCCTGGAGAGATTTCCCAAACGGTCGAATGTCTAAAGAAAGAATTCGAAATGAAAGACTTAGGAAAAACTAAGTTCTGTTTGGGACTGCAATTTGAGTATGTGGATAATGGAATCCTTGTGCATCAAAAGACATATACAGAAAATATACTCAAGCAGTTCAATATGACAAGGCTCATTCCTTGTCGAGTCCTATGGTCGTGAGGTCCTTAGACCTTGAGAAGGACCCATTCGGACCAAGGAAGCCGGACGAGGATATGCTCGGGCCGGAAATACCTTATCTAAGTGCCATTGGAGCCTTAATGTATTTGGCTAGCCATACTAGACTGGACATAAGTTTTGCCGTGAGTTTACTGTCTAGATTCAGTTCATGTCCGACACTTAGGCACTGGAACGGAAAAAAATATCTGTTCAGATATCTGCAAGGAACAACCGACCTCGGTTTGTTCTATACGAGCCAACCAGGAGATAACTTGGCCGGGTATGCAGATGATGGGTACTTATCTGACCCACACAATGCTAGATCTCAGACAGGTTACGTGTTTATACACGGTGGGGCTGCGGTAAGTTGGCGGTCCACGAAACAAACCTTAGTGGCAACATCATCTAATCATGCCGAGATCATAGCCATGTATGAAGCAAGCCGAGAGCTTGTGTGGTTGAGGAACATGACCGGCCATATCCTAAGGGAGAGTGGCTTGGCCGTGGGAAAGGAAAAGGAAGAACCAACGATCATCTATGAGGACAATGCAGCTTGTATAGCTCAGCTCAAAGATGGATACGTTAAGGGAGATAGAACAAAACACATCTTGCCTAAGTTCTTCTTCACCCACGACCTGCAGAAGGGTAAAGAAGTTGAAGTGGTTCAGGTTCGGTCCAGTGATAATTCGGCCGATCTGTTCACTAAGTCTCTGCCAACCTCAACGTTCAGGAAGCTGGTTCATCAGATAGGAATGCGCCAGTTGAAGGATCTTCAGTGATACCTTCATCAGGGGGAGTGTCATGTGTTGTACTCTTTTTCCTGTCTACGGTTTCCATTTTTTCCCACCTTGGGTTTTTGGTTTTCCTAGAGAAGTTTTAATGAGGCAACGTCGTGCATGATACAAACCCATATGGTTATGTCATCCAAGGGGGAGTGTTATAAATCATTATGTGGATGACCCATAACCAATGACCATGTCTAGGCCCATGTCTAGGCCCAGCCGTGGCCGTGACCAAGAGGAGAGAGAGTCGGCGTCTGGAGGAGAGAGAGTCGGCGACTGAGGAGAGAGAGTCGGCCTATCTCTTGGCCGACCTTAGATCTAGGATGTTTTCCATTTATCTGTTTTAGATCTTTTCATATTTCATGTTGTATTATGTTTTGGATAATTTCATTTTTCCTATACTTTATAATCCTTATATAAGGAACATTTATTATTTATTAATAATACACGGACAAAATTCACCATTCTTTTACGGCAGTTTTTGATTTTTTTTAGTTATTATAAGTGGATAAATATAGAATGTGGGCAAGCGATTAATTTATTAATATTAATATCTAAGGGGGACAATATATATGGAATCACGATATAATAGGTTGGGATAATTGTCACGATACGATAGATATATTATTAGGTTGATAAAGATATATTTAACAAATAATTAATTGATGATCAAACATTAAAAATCACGCATGAAAAGGCTTGTAACCTCTGTTTTAATAGGTCTTATTGAATATGATTTATACTCAAGATTAAATATTTAATATAGTGGTAAAGTAAGGATTGAGTAAAAATGTAATACATACTTGAAAGGGAAAATGGTCATATAAAATCCCAACTTTAAATTTTTTGGCCATTTAAATTATCAACTTTTGCATATACAACTTAAAACACCAAGTTATGTTTGACTTTCATTTTAAATCCCCCAAATTTTGCTGACTAGCCAAAGTAGGCATGCCGTTAAGTAAACTAACAGAACTTAGAAATAGAGTTAATTAGTAGTTAAAAATTATTTTCAAACAAAACGATATCATTCTGTTCGCTTTGGTTTGAAGAAAGAGAAAATTAGTCATAAAAAGCTTGATATTTTAAAATTTTGGTCTCTATAAGTACCAACTTTCGTCTGAACAATTTAAAGAACCAAGTTGTATTTAATTTCATTTTAAGTCCTAAACTTTTTTTTGATCAAATCTTATATTGATTAATCAAAGAATGGATGGGCATTTACATATAGAAAGTGAAGACTAGACCTCTATAATTGTTTGCAAAGAAAGGTAAAAAATATAAACCCCTCTGAACATCAACGAGTATAGAGTTCCAGCCAACAGCGAAGTAGTCCTGCTAATTTATGATTCCCTGTGTACTTCAAAGAAGAAATCTTATTGCTAATGGATTTATCTATATGTCGCACCATAATTTCTGTGGTCAGCCAAGGTCCTTGGTGTCTACGTGAATTGTGTTCTCTCCATACCAGATATATAGTAGTGTGAAACGCCAGTCGCAGTAGTATGATATCCAGCTTGTTTCGGTCGGTGAAGCCGCTTCACTGATGTCACCGTGTTATTCCAGTCCGGTGACGCAGAGGATCTCAGGATGTTAGCTGTTAATGAAGACCAGATAGTAAACGTGACAGGACAAGCAAAAAACAAGTGATCACTGCTCTCTTCTCTTTCTCCACAACATACAACCTTGAATGATGCCCCATTTTCGCATTCGCACACCAGTGGATAACCTATCTTTAAAAGCCAGCCAGACAATGAAAGCATGCCGTAGGACTCCTTGAAGATACCAAAGAAGTTGATACCAAGGGACTTCCTGACCTCTCACTCTAATCTGTTCCCAAGTTCTCACAGTAGAGAAGTGATCCTTATACTCATCATCCTTATGTCTCCAAAGAATGACATCCATTCCCAAATTCGCATCAGGTCTCTGAGCACTCTTATTTTTTTCGTACATAGTAGAGAAAACTCTCCTACCACGACTCCTCATGGTCCAAATTCCATTAGTGCAGGTCTCAGAAACGCTTGCATGACGAGGACTACCGAGATATCGCATCCCCAACTCCCTTGTTGCATCAATAATTCTTCCTGCGCCTAACCAGTCACCGAACAAGAAAAAAGTGGACTCACCATTACGAATTTCTCATCTCATAAATGAAAAAGCCTCAGGTCTGAGTTTAAGTAGTTTACGCCAAAGCCAAGAGTCCTTGTTTGATTCCTTTACATCCCAGAATGATCCCATTTCAATCAATTTAATCCGAGCCCAAGCGACCCATAGAGACCCTGATAAAGAGAAAAATCTCAAGATAAGCCCTAAAGCAAAGACTTTAGCTTCCCAATTCCCAAAGTCCTTCACACTTAGGAAGACAGAGCTCATCCCAAGATACTTTTGCCTTATGATGATCGTTAGGCGAACCAGACCACAGAAATGCACTACAAAGACTTTATATTTCATTCAGACATGCTTTTGGCAATAAAAATGCTGTACACCAGAAGTTAATCACACTAGATATGAATCTTAAACTTGTGTTGAGTGAGCCAAATTAGACACATTGTTAAGTAGATTAACATAACTTAAAATAGATTTATTTAGTCATTAACAACTATGATCATTAAGCAAGTTTTGTGTTTTAATTTCATTTTAAATCTTGAAATTTATTGAGCCGAATTAGACACATTATTAAGTAGATTAACATGACTTAAAATAGATTTAATTAGTCATTAATAATTACGCTAAGAAAAGTTATATATTGATCAAGTAATATTTATATAAGTAATTAAAGTAATTAATTATCCATTAATTTAAACAATACTAGGGTCGGCCCGCCCTACGGGCGGAATATACTTTACTGGTGATTTAGATTATTTTTTTTTGTATAATTTTATGGATTGTGTTTTAGGTTTGTATTTGAAAGAGATATGTATGATACACTACAAAAAATTATCAGAAAAACAAATGATATATTAATCTTTGTTAAGCAAATGGAAATCAACTAAAAGATATATTGTAATTTCATGTATATGTAAAAATATGCAGTTTACTCTAAAATTTAAACAATTTTAGTTTTTACTATTGTTTCTGTTGGTCTTATTAGAAATCAAAGGTTTGATAAATTAATTTTAAAAAATTATTTTTTCATTAATGTAATTATTTTACATTTTTAGTGTTTGCTATATTTTTATTATAAAAGCAAGTAAATAAAAATACTTGTTACAGTTGAAATTCAATACATAAATTATGAATTATGTTCATTCTTATATATTTGTTTTTGAGTGTGTTGGTATTTTTTTATATATTTTTAAACCTATTGATTTAGATAATGTGAAAAATGAATCAATTTACAATTTGTTTTCTAAACTTCGTTAAATAACATAACAATCTAAAATTGATTATTTAAGTATACATACATTTTATTAAAACATTTATCAAATAAACCATATCATCCAAACTTTTATCAAATAAACCATATGAAGAAGCCAATGTCGTACTACACTTTTGGATTAAGTAACACTCGTTCATTTAAGCAGGATTTTTTAAAATTCTATTACTGTGAAATTAATAATTCCTTATAGTAAATTTCGATGTTACAAAAGATAATGTATCTTTACGTTAATGGAATTTAAACCAATATATTTTTTGGTTAAGTTCTTAAAGAACTTTACAAAGCATATATAAACGTTGGTTAAGCTTCTGTTGCAGAGGTATTTCGAATTCATGTACATGATACTTCAAGTACCCCTCGTTGTAATACCCATAACTTACTGGGATGACTTGTCCTACGCACTCGATATAGATAGGCCTTCCATCTTCATAAATTTCATGGTTTCCTTGATAGTAGTGCATTATGATGTTGACCAACTCTTTGAACTGAAATCTTGTTTCGAGCAATAAAGCCAAAAACTTTATTAACTTGGGCATGCTACTATGTACTCCTTTCTGTAACATCTAAGACCAAATATAATATCAGTTACTTACCTACATACCTTTATAATGCGATATGTTCCAAATTCATTCTTCCATTTAAACATTTCTTCCCATGCTGTGACAGTTTTGTTGATGTTGAATTCCATTGTTTTGAGAAACGTAATAGTGGTGAAACAAAACATATTAGAAACAAATAATGAATGCATTTATAAAAGTCAAAATTTTCTCACGATACTATACCCTAACGGAATATGATAATGATTAATTTTGATTGGATTAATATATTAGAAACATAGCTAGTGGTGTTTTAACGTTTGTATTTTCCAGAATCCCATTATATTCTTAATTAACCTCTTTATAAATACTTTTCGAAACAATTTAAAATTGTAGAGTATTGTGATGTAAAACAGAGAAAACATACAATATATGATATCAATAACTAATACATTCTATATTGCTTCACCAAAGCAATAAAATATTTAACTAACACCAATCTTTATATCAAATGATAAATAATCTCTCATATGTCGTACTTGGCATGTAGGATACTCTGTTCATTTGTGAATAAGTTCCTAAAGATCAACGAAAGTTTTGACCTTTACTAATCGATTGAAGCTCTTTCTAAAATACTCGCTCGTGATCAAATACATATTTAAAGGCTTCTTACTTACAAAACCAGGTCATGAAACTGTGAAGCACTTTAATCTATTTCTAAAAACACTTCTCTATCTTTTCAGCTGACAATTATTTCCAGTTATTATAGTGTATTAAATCTTGAAAACCTTATCTCGGTACGGGAACGGTGTTGCGACTTTATAATCTCTCCATATTCCCGCCGTAAGGATTGAAACTAATCGGGGCTTCCCCAGATCGATTATCTTCTTAAACATAGACTCAACTCATATCTAAGAATCCATGTTCCCGATTTTCCTTTTTCCTAAGCTAGCAGAACCAAGATCCTGATTAAAAAAAAACACTTTAGGTTCAGTCTGAGTGGGGGTACCGCGATTATCCCACGATAGAGCGACTGAAATCAAGTCATAGATGTACAATTCAGAACTAATTCATGAAACTCCTTACGAAACAGGGAACGGCGCCATGATCTGCTAAAGAACAGAGCCACCACAGAGGCTCTCTCTTTATTTCTTCCTCATCACGGGTGGAAGCATCCTCACAAACATATTATTACAGTCGACAGAGATGGAATTGAACCTTGTAGCAGCGTCGACTGTCAGTAAGAAGCTTGAAGAAGTTGGTCAAGATTATCTCAGTGTTTTTACAAAAAAAAAGAGAAAATTATCTATATGATCATAAAGAAAAAGTAGATATATGCGTACATTTTCATTAATCAAGAGCAAGTCAAACCCCATGAGTTCTCCAGATTTCTTGATGTTCTGCCTCCCAAAGCCGCGTCAAAACCTTCTTAGAAGCACGGCCACTCTTCAGATGGAAAGCAGGATTGGAGCGGTTACCATCTTTGGAAGCTCTTTTCTGAAAGGGGTAGTATAAATAATACGGTGAAAGTATGAGATTTGGAGAGTTCTTCATCCCTTATTTATAGATGTGCGAATTAAGGTATTTGCAAAGTAGTGGTGGGAAAGAGTAATTAAAATCAATTTAGTGGGAGAGACGGTAGCAGAGAGTTAAAAGGAGATTCTTTATGACATGTTTGAATGACGATTAACGTTACAGATACATTCTCACATAGACGGCTGCAAAATTAGGGATTGGAGAAGAGAGGCAATTTCAGAAGGAGATGAAAAAAACGGGTTTAACCCATATAATAAAAAAAAACGACGCGTTTCAAATATATTTACTCACTCTCTATAGATGGGCTTGTAAAATAAGGACTATGAATGCAGACGAAGCTCAAACTAATGTACACCAGAATAACACATGTCGGCACCAGGATCAACGACTTTCTGACCTGGAATTAGACGTGGAGGGCTTTAGGAGTGAAAGAACAGTCTTTTATATATATAGATAGATAGATAGATACTAAGACCGGCCCGCCCTACCGACGGGATACATTTTTTTTACAAATTAAATATTTAGATTAAATATTTAATATAATTTTTTATTAATTAAAAGTATATATATTAGTTAAATTTTGTACATGTTATTGTATTTGAATACTAAATAAACCATGCTATCTGGAAAATATTACTTGTTTTAAATATATGGTTTTTCTGGTTAAAAGTTTTAAGATGATTTTCTTTTGTTAAGTAATCTATGTTTTAATTATACATTAAGAATTTTCATAATAATTTAAAATTATTTATGAAAACTCTTTTACAAAAAAAAAATTATTATGTGCAAATCATATAATGTTCTACTTTATTTTTCCATTTATATATGTTTGTTGGTCGAGTTAAAGGCCATATAGTTATCTTGTGTAAATGAAAAAATAAATAAAATGTTACATGATAACAATAAATGGAGTTACAGCCATATATTATCCTTGAGATTGAATTTAGATAGATAGATAAGCTTTATAGTAAGCCCAAAAATGTTCTCAGGCCCCTGAATATACTTTTATTTACAATACTGTTCTAGGTTTTTGCACTCAGCTATACCTTCTCGACGCTGTGTTTTTTTTTTGTAGTAGTAGTGAGGAAAATAAAGAACTAACTTCGATGGGTTTGAGGAAAGTTTGAAACTCAAAAATGGTATTGGCGTTCAATGATTTCGCCATTAATTATAATGTTGGAGCAGGATCAGAAGACTGGTGATAGAGGAATTGGTGCCTAGAAAGCGAATATTTCTGATGGCAAAAAGATAGCTTGGTCTTTTGTCCTCTCTCGTACCTAAAAGAATGGCCAAGATGCCTCTAGGGCTTGACGGAGACGTTACTATCAGTTCGTTTCTCACCTCTTTGATTTCATATCTGCTTTTGAATTTTAGTTTCAAGCTTGTTTACAATAAGACACAAAAGTCCATTTAGTAAATGTGACAAACATAATTCGTTTAGTCTCTGAATCCTAGAGAAAGTTATCTCTTCTTTGTAATTTCGATTTTAGTGGAATTTTGCTTCTGTTTTGAGGGATTCTCATCTGGATTTTTTGTTATGTTTAGTGTCTCAGCTATTTTTTTTTGGGTGTGTAAATGTTAAGATAACTCAGCTTTCTTGTTTTCTTGTCTTTTCCTTAGTCTGTTGTTTTCAATCTCATTCCATGAATTGGCTGAATCTTTCTGTGTTTTACTTGATATTTCTTTTTAGAGAGTCCGTAAATCTGTGCTTCCTTATTAGACTTAGGAAAGAGGATTAAGCAAAGTGGATCTGATTTAAAGAATTGATTTGTTCGATAACTGATTGTTTCAGTGCAGCTCAACTGCTAAATCATCTGAAGTTTATAGCTGAGTGAGTCATTTTCGATGAAATGATGGAAGTTCACTTAATCTCGATGGCGAGTTCAAAGAAGGGTAAAGAAGATCACTTCAGTGGTACTCGGAACAAGCAGCGAATGGAAGCTAATACCGGATGTTACTGAAATTTACCGCAAGTGGAGTTTTGCACGGTGGTTTTGGTGCCTAAAATCAGATGTAGATTGCCGGTGATGAACTGCGAAGGTGTGACGGAGGTGACCGAGATTCCGATGAAAGTGCTTTGTGGAGACGAATCATTTCCGTCTCATCTCTGGAGCTTCCATATGCCTACACGTGTTCACCCGCCCTTATATTTATTGGGTTTAAACAATATAGTGGGCTTCGACAATCATTTGTAATGGACTTTCGGCTTTGAATAAACTACGTGTTGGACTGGAAATGTTTTCTGAAAAACTGAAGTAAAAAGTCGATGGACATTCAAATCAGGGCAAATCTCCAAAATATCACTTTTCAAAGTTTATATCACAAAAATAGCACTCAAAAACTAAAATGACCAAATAGCACCTTTCTAAGTTTATCCTTTGAAAATTTTAATTTTTTTACTTTTCAAAATTTGAAATCTTATCCCCAAAACCTCATTTCTCAACTCTAAACCCTAAACCCTAAACTCTAAACCCTAAACCATAAACCATAAACCATAAATCATAAACCCTAAACCCTAAACTCTAAACCCTAAACCCTAAACCCTAAACCCTAAAATCTAAACCCTAAACCCTAAACTCTAAACCCTAAACCCTAAACCCTAAACCCTAAACCCTAAACCCCACCTTTTAACCCTAAACCCTAAGTTTGTGACTTTTGATAAAACATTAAGTGCTATTTTTGTGACTTTTGACCTTGAGTGTTAGTTTGGGAACATAAACTTGATTTAGTGTTATTTTTGTCTTTGGCTTCACCAAGAGAAAGGAACATATTTTTATTATATAAGATATACGTCAAAATAATGTTTCAATAGCCAAAATTTATACAGTTAATTATAAGTAAATTATAGAAAATTAGCATAAAAGATTTTTGATACGACGAATGACGGCAAAGACGAGGTATGATAAGTCCAAGTTATTCCTAGAATAGAAACTAAGAAAACAAATAAAACACTAAGAAATAGTCAATATATATACTGTAAAACTTTATGTATACTTAATTACTTTTATAAATATTTTTTTATCAATGTATAATCAATTAACCATTATGCAAATTCAAATAAGATATATTTTATAGTGAAAAACAAAAAATAATGAAACTAACAAAACCTATTTAACGTATTTATTATGACTATCTAAATTTGTTTTATGTTGTGTTAATCTACTTAATAATGTGTTTAGTTTGGCTCAGTCAATAAAAAATGAGATTTAAAATGAAATTCAAACACAATTTAATGTTTTAAATGGTCCAAATGTAAGTTGGTGCTTTTAATGGCCAAAATTTTAAAAGTTTAGAGTTTCATGACTATTTTCTTCTCCTTTTTCAAACCAAAACGAACAAAACATGTCGATTCTTATAACAAAACACTTAGATCTGTTATAAAAGAAGAGACATAGGAGAAGACTACGCCAGAAGATTCCTAAGAAAACTTCTCTGGAAGTCTTACAAATCTGTCTTAGATCTGAAAAACCCACATATACAAAAACATTCAAAACAAATATTTTTTTTTATAAATAAAGTAAAAACTTAAAACAACCAAAAGAATTTTCAAAAGGTAAGAACTTTAAGAAACAAGAGGTTACCAAATGAAAAAAAAAATATGATTTATAGATCTTTCTATAAAAGAGTGGAAGATGAGAACAATGTAATGAAAAACCTGTAAAACAAAATGAATCAGTGAGAAGACATGAGATAACAATAAATTGATATAAAGTTTGGTGCTTTTAAGTTCAGAGAGATTAAAGAGAGGTTAGATAATTTTAGAATGAGAAATATTATATTTTTGTTGCAGCCATTTGAGAGGAAGAGAGAAAATGTGTAAATTTTCTTTATATAGGGAGACAAAAATTCACATAAGGTTAAATAGTTTCGATTCAAAAGAATGTCAAGTAAGTCTTCTGATAAAAGATTTCATAGAAGACTTACTTGAAAATCTTCTAGAAAGAAGTCTTCTAGTGCATTACTTGTTGAAAGACTTAAGTCACCTAAACTGTGAACCCTAAGAATACATATAATACTACAACATATGTTACCAAAACCTTAATCAAAGAATACCATGACATACTACAGTCACTCATCTGTGTTGAAAACAATTCAACTTTACTAAATCTTAATTTATATAATTTACAAATGTTTATAATTACATGATTTAAAATTTTCCCCCATCAAAATATTTTTTTATAAAATTTATAAATTATTTTTAAGATCTATTATATGAGAAGACTTTTTGGAAGTCTTTTAGAAGATTTACAAAACCTCAGAAGACTTAAAAACCTTAGAAGACGAAGTTACAGAGTTATATTCGTAAAAAAATGAGTTCTGCTTTTTTGTTTGTAAAAATGAGATATTTGTATTTTCACTAGGCTTTTGGGTTAATTTTGCATTTGATTCAAGTTTGAGTATACTTTTGGGGTTAAAATTAAGTTTTGAGTCATATTTGGCAAATGTTTTTACATTTTAATAATATTTTTTAAATGATCAAACTTCTAATTTATATTTTATAATAGTATATAACACTGAATAAACTATTTTATTTGTCATATAGAGTAAATGCATTATATTTATGTTATGCATTCTAATTTATAGGTATTATTATGATCAACACTATTATTATTTTAATGTATATAATTTATTTATTTTTGTTTAGAAACATATAATGGTTTAGATTAGTAAAAAAAATTAAATTTATGATTGATGGAATTAGCTTTTTAATGGGTATTAGATGCAATGAATTAAATTAATGGGTAGACATAGTTTAAGCCCAAAAACTAAAGCCGAAATTGCCATTATGAAAATTAATTTCCTTTGTAAATTAGGGGTTTTCTACTTAAATAGTATAGATATCTTTAGGGTAGAACTTATTTTCATTGGTATAATCTGTACGTAATCACATATGAAGAGAAGATTATTTATATAGTATTTCGTTTAATATATTCGATTAAAGTCTAACATGATTTAGGGCAAGTATGAACCAATTGTCCATCATCACTTAATAAAAAGATTGGAAGTTTCAAGTTTCCATAACTATAATATATAGTTATATATGTTTGATTTTTTTGAAAACAAAATATACTAGGTGATACCCGCGCCCTGCACGGAGTGAATGGATTAAAAAAGATTATAACTTTTAATCTTCAGAAATTAGAAATGTAAAAGCCATAGTCACAAAATTACATGTTATATAATGAGTTGAGACCCACCATAAGTATTTTGCTTGCGAGATCGAATTTGTAATGAAGGTTTGGGAAAAGGAATGTGATGAGTAGATGTGCTCAAAACATCCTATTTATATATACGATGAGGAATGATTAGATTTTAAATGATAAAATCGTATGTGATTAATTATATAAAACATTCACAAATTCATTAACCAAAACTTGCGCTCCAAGATTATCGCCCAAATTACCTTAACAGACCATATACCCTATTGATCACGTAATTTGATGTAAATAAAAAGTTTTCATTCTTAAACTTATTTTACATACAGCCACGGATCACGTAAATTCAGTAGTGGAAAAAAAAATAATTTAAAGATTTGATAAAGTTAAGGACACAAGGATTCAATTGATGTGACTCGTTTAAAACGTATATAATGAATCGACCACAACTCTTTTAAGAAGAATATAGTATTTTTTTGTCAACATTAAAAAGAATATAGTATAATCCGATAAAAATGTAAAGATTTGATAATGACTTGTGCATGATGAGATAATGTATGAAAATATTTATGTTATATAATAATAAATATGTGTGATATAATTTAATTTTACAATACAGTATAATTTTCTTAAAAATTATAATACATGTACAGTAAAACTTCTATAAATTAATAATCGAAAAATTAATAATCTTTATAAATTAATAAATTTTCTCGGTCCCAATTTAGGCCGGTTCAAAATTTGACACAAATCGATAAAATAATAATTTTTTAGAAAATCAAATTCTATGTAAATATATGGTTCCAATAAAATTATATAATATGAATACATATTTTATATAAGTAAGAACCTATTATTATATTATTTGTTTTATATTAACAATGGAATTATCTTTATATTTTCTTAACACTTAATATATTTTTGATGAAATTTAGTAATATTATATTTAAAACCACATTTAAGTTCTATATAATATATAATATATAAACAAAATAATATAATAAAATTAATATAAATGTCAAATTTCAAAAAATAACAATTAATGTCTATACACTAAAATCAAATATTTTTCCTATCTTAGAATAAATATATCATA
Source organism: Brassica napus (assembly GCF_020379485.1). Lineage (NCBI taxonomy): Eukaryota > Viridiplantae > Streptophyta > Magnoliopsida > Brassicales > Brassicaceae > Brassica > Brassica napus. Next base: position 42,230,257 of record NC_063447.1, on the reverse strand, counting down.
AAATAAAAAATCTAAATAAGAAATTTTTTGTAAATTAATATCTCTATAAATTAATAAAATTTCAAATTCCTAATTTACTTATGATAAAGATACAGTGGTATCATGCCTCATTCTTAATTAATAATTAGTATTCAATGTGTCATATATATTCCTTAAGGAATATACAAAATTATAGGATGTTCAAATTAAAAGTCCATATATGGCAATGCTAATTTTCGTCTCATTCTTGCTCATAAATTAATCACTATAATTTAGGCAAAATGTATTTATGAAAATTGGGTATGAAATATTACCAAATGGCCAATAGTTTTCCAAAGTTATATACGTGAAGATTTAATATACCATTTACATATATGATTGGGCCAACCTTTAATTTAAATTGATATAAAGAACTCTTATGATTTATAGTACGGCCATATCAATTATATAATATAATTATTTTGTATATATTTATATACATAATATAATTATTTTTTTGTAATTGTAAAATCATAATAAATGAGCGTTAAAAAAAATATAATTATTTTTATAGACAATTTGATCATATCAACTATATAATATTAATGTTTTGCATATATATTTATATAACTATTATATAATTATTTTTTTTGCTATATTGTACGACTATATCAACTATATAATATAATTATTTTGTATATATTTATAAAAATATATAACTACATAATTTAGTTTATATCAAGGCGGCTTATATGGACATTGTAAACATGTTCTATCTAAGTTTAATATACAAACATAATATACAAACATAACCATGATAAAAAAATCGTTGATGCAATTAATGATTACAAATTTGTAATAAGGTAGGTTTATAACAATGGCAATACATGTAATTATTCTAGTAAAAAAAGAACTTTTAGTTAAAGGATGTGAGAAGAGCTCTTGTGATGACATGTAGGAAATTACATTTTGGTTAATAACACATGACTGCAAGGTTAATTTATAGGAATGCTCCTCTTTTAATATAAAAGGGATGCGCGATTTTAATTAATAGCTCAAAATATAAAGTTGACAGAATAAAAACATATGTTTCTCTCCTTTTCCTCTGTTCTCTCTCTTCAATTTTTCACAGAGGAAAAGTGATGAGAAAACACCTAGGCCGGTGATTCCGACGACTCTCCGCTTATTGTTGGCCCTCCCTTCCGGCGTCGCATCTTCTTCATGGTGGTCGGCCGGTTTTTGGCTCCGAAGCACATCAGCTCCTTCGATGTTTCGTCAGCTCTTGGTTCTTCGTCTCGCCTTTCCATGTGGTGTTGACGATGGTTTTCTCCCGAGTTTCTCCAGAGTTTCTCCCGGTTTGTCTGATTTCTACTTCTTCATGCTTCCTTTGTTTCAATCGATTCGATGTTCGTTGGTTTGAGATCGATGCTTCTCTCGATTGGAACTTCATCAAAGAAGCGAGAGATCCTTTGGCTTTAGCTCTATCTCGTGAGGTTAACGATTTTCATGGATTTATTCAATCGACTTCAGCTGATTAATTCCCTTGTTTGATCAGAAGTCTCACGCTCAAGTCTAAGGCGTTGTAAATGGTGGCGCTTCCAATTACTGTTATTGTGTCCGGCGAGGTTCTTTGAACGGGATTCTGTTCCGGTTTATTTCCGGTGGATCAGTCGATTAGACCTTCGCTGGAGTCGATCTGTTGGCTGAAGTTCTGTGGTGACTCGCATGGTGGACATGTGTTCCTGTCACCCCAAATGTTAACAAGTGGAGTTCGAGTCAGTCACGTTCTTCTTTAAAGTTTTTTTAATTGTTTGGGCTAGTTGGACTTCGGGCTTTGTTTAGGTTCTTTTTTTTTTTCTGTACTTTTGAGCTTTTAAAAAATAAAAAATAAAGTTGACAGAAAGATATAACTCAGAATTTCTTCATTTATTTTAAATGAAATTTCTGTTCATTTTTCTTGATTGTTTTCTTTGTTAATTATTATGTTTACCGACCCACTTGCTCAGACACATCACATGGCTATTCAATTAACTAGACACGTTCCTAATATCTAGAGTTAAACCATTATTGATTTAAGTGCACACAAAACCAATAAAACAAAGCAAAACAATTAATCTACATATAATAAATTTGAATCTATATGATAGATCTCGATGTTTTATCACTCTTTATATATATATTCACCATGCAGATCTCAACGCCTTATTGCTAGGACCAGAAGAAGAACTCAGAATTTCTTCATTTATTTAGATGAATCTCTATTCATTTTTCTTGATTTTTTCTTTGTTAATTATTATGTTTACCGACCCACTTGCTCAGACACATCCTTTTTTATTATTTAATGAGCATTTTAAACAATTAACTTTATCACCATGTGTGATTAACAAAAATGTCATTTCCTATGTGTCATTATGAGAATCATTCTCGCCCTCTATTGTCTAGACTAATTACATATAATACCATTTCTCATTAAATTTAATAATATGAAGAGATTATATTACTATACTATATGAGTTGTGATTGCATTACTAAAAACGTAGACAATACCCGAGATAACCATTGCGTGAAAACATAAGTAAGCTAAATTTCGTTCTTCTATTGGTCAAAGCGAGACGTAACCGATGGTTATGCCTACAACATTATCTCTCTTTGATCAGTGAGAAGAAGCCTTGCATATATAACATGAAACATTTCAAGGTATAGTTACTCACTTCAATGGATTTTAATAATTATCGAACAAAACATATATAGCCACAAAATGAATGGCAAAATATAGTTATTTATATTTTTAGCATAATATTAGTGGATTGAGCGATGTGTATGCTTCATTATTTTACAAATTTTTAGTATAATATTAGTGGATTCTTCGATGTGTATGATGTATTATTTCATAGAAGCTATCATACATAATTTTTTTAATAAAAATTGTTGGGATTTTGACTATATATATACGATTCATGTTTTATAAGATTCATGTTCTTTACGATTCATAAATAAAACATGACCTTTTTTGGGACTGAAAAAATATAAACGATTCAGAATTACGTTCTTCTATAAAACTTCCTTATGTGACATTTATTTTGATTAATATTTTTGGATTATTATGGGATACATGAAATTTATTTTGGGAATTTATTTTAATAGCATCAATATAAACATTTTTATATTGTAAAATCAAAATGTTGTCTATAAAAAATCTATTGAATATCTTGCGTGATTGTAAAATACATTCGAAAAGGAATTTCATATTAAATTTTTTCAATCCCTTAAATTTTGCAACAAGACTTTTTGATTTTGAAATTATATTAAATGGTAACAGACATTAAATTTGGTAATTTATATCTTTCATCTCTGATTAAGTTTAAAGTCACCGTTGGTTGCTTGAGAAATGTTATTTGCTGGGTTTGAAATCTTGTTAGAGTTACCAGCGGTGCAAGTTAGCAATTGGAATTTTTGACCCGCGCAAAGCATCCTTTCCAACTCAGCCTTCTCCAATCGTCTGCTCTTGTTTTTGGCAGAAACAGTTTGTTCTATATATAACCAAAGAGTATAAGATACAAATTAATTTGTGGTCCCAGAAAAAAAGATTGTCAAATAATGATGGATGCTCTGTCCAACCGACTGTTTGATCACAGTCGAACAACACAGTAAGAGAAGGTTGGGGGTTGTAACAATTGTACCTCCGTCAATTGATCTGGCTGAACCTAGTAGTGTTGATCCTACAGATTGGACGTTCACAATCTCTGATTGAGTAACCTCTGGGCTTCCAAATTCCGCATTTTTACGTTTTTGAATCAATTTGAGACGCCTTTCTGTTCTTGCATCTTTTGTGATGTTGTTACTCGAATTTGTTATGTCATGTAGAGCATCAGGAAGACGGTCTCCACTTATGTTTGTCTCTGCAGTATCATAGAATTTCAGATATTATAGTGCAAAATACATAATTTCAACTGCCAATTATATTAAGTAACAGTGTACCTTGCTTTCTTCTCTTCGCATGCGTAGCCACATCTGTGTTTCCCCCCCTTTTCTTCTTAGTAGTTTTGTTCATATCGAGTGAATTGCTTTCGGTTCTTCCAGAGCTCAAAGGTTCTCCTGTACTTTCAGTATTAGGCAAGGGTAACAATAGAGCTTGTATATGGTGCATCGTACTCAATAATATTTTTTTATGGATTTTTAACTAATTGGCGTGGGTCTGCAATGGAAAGTCCAATCAATTAGTAGATATGCTCAGGAAACTCCGCACCTTAGTCAATACAATGCTTACTATGCATTGTGTTTTATTTTATAGTATAATAAATGGAAAGGATGCTTATAATTAATAGTTATAATTTAGATACAATAAAATATATTCTTGAGTAAATGGAGAATACTATTCAGTCACTCTCAAATGTCTTATAAATATATATGAAGGCGCAGATCTCTAATTATATTTCACATATAGTTTCATTAATATGAGGAAAACAGTATTGATTATTAGATAGCCATCGTTTAGATAGCAAGAGAACTGTTTTATTATCTTTTAGTTGAATTATTAATTAGGGCTTTTTCATGACCACGTATGTACTCTACTACTTTTACACATATTCAAGTTAGTGATTTGATCTTTTCCATATAAACAATTTTATATTTATTCGTGAATGAAAATGTATCTATTGAAACAGTTGTAATATTGGATTTGTCTTTCAAATTGGTTATAGGAATAAATGTGTAGAATTTAAATAATAAAGGGATAAAAGGTATAAAAATGTAGAGGCTTCATATTACCAAAGGAAAATTCAAAATGCAAAAACATGAATCAAAGAGAAAAATCCAGAAACTAATAAGTAAGAAATTCAAGAAATAATGCCAAACTTGAAAGCAATAATAATAAAATTCAGAGCGAAGCCTCTACTCATCAACTCGATCCACCAACTTTTCAGCCACTTTTTTCATTCTTCTCCTGCTTGATTTTGATGGTACCCGCAGACCTTGTAACAGAATTCTGATCAAAAGCATCCTCCAAGTTAATGATTGGTGATCGCATCCGCTTAGCCGGTGTCAGATCACCGGTTTTATCCGACTGAGACGATCCGCCATGCAACATCAGGGACCCCTTCATAATAATAAAAAAATACTATCAGTTTTCAATAACTAACTATGTGCATATCTCCAGAGTTGTTTATAAAGTATATAATGTTAATGATACGACCTCAGGTGCATCAGACAAAGCGGAATATGTCCCTCCAAAAGTGTTCTGACTTTCCTAGGATATAGAAAATAGAATTGTATATCATAACAAAAATGAATATTATAAACCATTTTAGAACAACTGAATCCATTGAAACACATACCGTTGGTGATCCAATGGCGTCGAACTCGTTAATCATCCCAATGTTTGACATGATCTTGAGAACTTTGTAAGTGGGATGCTTATATAAATAATTCTTCCTTTTCAATTCCAATCTTGAAAAGAAGAGTTTTCCCAACCAAATCTTGAAGAATCGGTGGCAACATGTCAGGATCCTGTATCTTTTATACAATCACGTAAATCATAATAAGTTTCAATATATCTTTCAATTGATAAAAAAAATTGTTTTCTATAAATTATAGATAACAATAATACCTCATTAGTAACCGGACCAGTCAGCTCAAGACATGGTTTGTGTAGCAGTTGCATGGCAAGATTATCAAACAGCAAGAACTTGGTGTCATTTGTACTGTCAAGTACAACTAGATGCAACTTGTACCTAAGTAAATAAAAAAAATGTTCATATTAATTTTTAAAATATAATGAGCTTTTTCATTCATATATGATATATTTTATTCAACTATATACCTTGGCAATAGTTGTGGATTTTTGTCTTTGCACTTGACACAATAGTAATTATGACCACTAACATTGAACTCGTCTCCGTCTTCAATGTCATTAGGCACTGTCAACACCTTCTTTGCACACACCTTACAACTTAGGTAGTACCAAACATCAAGTCGCGGATTCGTATAATTTTTTGTTAAGCTAAAAATTTTACACTTATATATATATATGTATAAATTAAAATTGAACTATTAAATTGGTAGAAATTTAAATCGGTTTGTATTTATTAATTATTTTTGTCTAACAAATTTAAAATGATTTAATTCACAATTGATGTCGTCATTACTGAAAATCATATATAGAATGATAAGTAAGCTTAGTAAAAGTTAACTAAACATAGTTAAGATTTAAATACATTTTATCTTTTATTTAGGGTTTGTATAAAACAATTGTAAAATTTACAGCCAATTTAAACTTTGTTTAAATTTATAATCACTGAGTTATAATACCAAATTAAACATTTTAATAATAGAAATAAATTTGAATAAAAACTCCAAACATTAAAATAATAATATTCTCAAAACCAGTTCATGAAAATATATTATAAATAACAAAATAAAACAGACGAAACCATACTAAAGACATACTTTTTAAACAAACCATCACCGAAACTTGATGTTTAAATCACGTAAACCACAATGACTTGAATCCTTTTTTCAAACCCCCCCCCCCCCCCCCCTCCAATAATGACTCTCCAAATTTAGAAATTTGGCCTCCTCTCAAGCTTTTTATTCGGGTTCACCGCGAGAAGTTCATCGATATATAGTTCAAGCTTTTTTTTGTTTTTTTGAACTTTAGTTCAAGCTTTTTTTGAATAACAAAATTACTTTCATTTGAATAATGATATATAAATTTTTTTAATTTTCTGAGAAACATTTTTCTCGTCTGGACGTCTTTAAATACACCAAAATACAAACTAGAAGTACGTATACATTATATGCTTACAGTTGCGAGTTCCCATTTATGTTTATATGTTCTTCATTAAACGTAACCATTGTCTTAATCCCCTTAATATTAAAGTAGAAACATTTTTTGAGACTAACCTTATATATTCATGTGTTAGTAACAAGAATACCATTTCCTATGTGGCAACACCATATTTCTTCTCAGCCCTTTTAAGTAAAACTCAATTCATTATTAGATTTATTACATTCTTTACCATTATTCATTAATTGTAGCTTAGCATAATGTTTTAATAGTATGATTTGGTAACGTGCACTCTCAATGTAGACAAATGAATTAACCGGTTATTTGGTAATGTATTTTATATCATTTAGAACCTATTGACATTTATTATATCATTACTACTATACTCGAATGTTGTTTACACTATATCAAATGAGATTATAATTTAAAATCGGTTTACTGTATTTTTCTTAATGAAGATTATAATTTGAAATCGGTTTAATGTATATTTACAGTGAAGATTGGTCATGTACCATAAAAATATAAACTCTTATAAAGGTTAAAATTAAAGCTCGACATTAAAACTATATTTTGTTACCATATATTTTTATTTTTATTTTTATTATTGGATGTTTAAATAAAAATTATTTTTAGAATTTTAACCTTTTATTTAGTTAAGATAACACGTTATTTTATATACTTATGTATACAGTGTACATTATTTTATATAATAAGTTAACACATTATTAACATATCTTTCTATAATGATATAAAAAATAGTGTACGTATGAATTCTTGTACATATGGATAATAAAAAATTTGTGTACATCGATTGTCATTGTCATGTACATATAAATATACAAGAATCGTCGTACCTATGGCTAATATTTAAAAGATAATAATGTATTTCATGGTTTTAGCTTTTCATTTTAAGATTGGATTGGATTTGCATACTAATCTTCATAAAGTAGGGGTTATATTGCATACTTAGAACTGTGGACCCTAAGTGAAAAGCAGTTGTGCAAATTTGCAATTTTTAGGGCCAAATTACAGACAGACAAAAGTTAAAGGACCAGTCGTGCAAATATAAGAAACTTGGTTTAGGAATCGATCCCTTTGAGGTTCGACAGATCGGATCGACCCCGGTTTGGTTTGTCGACGTTTGGAGAGGAGGAGAGGTCAGGGAGGAAGGCACGACAGAGCTTGACGAGCCAACGATTTGAAGACGCAGAGGAAGACGAGATGGCACGGAGAGTTACGACCCGGTGACGACCGATTTCAGACTCGCCGCGAAGGAGGAGATCGGAAACGGAGCCAGAGATTGAGCCTGCGGCGGAACTTCATCAGATTTCTCTATCTACTTTCATATAAGGCACAAACTGAGATTGAGACGAAGACGATTCCCGATCGATTTCTAATCTTGTTTTCGCGGCGGTGCTTTTCGGAGGATGAAGGTCAAGAAGAAGAAGAAGAAGAAGGTGATTTGGCCCTAAGCTATGGTGTTTGTGGGAGAAGAAGATGACTTATGGTGAATGAAAAAAAGAAGAAAGTAAAAAGTCAGAAAGTTAATAAAAGTAATTAACACAAAAAGAAACAAAAAAGTAACTGAAATCTTTTTGTAGTTGCGTTTAGTTAGGGAAAAGTAAGTAAAAGTTGCTCAAAACTACCCTAGGAGCAACAAGTGACTTATGGTGTAATTAAAAGTCACAAAGTGACCCTGAATGTAAACAACTCCTTTTAGAGATGGAGAGAGGAGGATAATCAAGAGAAAGAACCAGAAGATGGTGGATGGGCTGCTGCCTCAGGGACTTGATTACTACGCCAAAAAAACCTACCATAAAAGCAAGAAAAAAGAAAAAGGGAACCATCTTCACCTAGAGCAATTGGTGAACGAAGAGTCAAATGGGTGGCTACATTTATAATAAGATCAAAAGGAAGGTTTAATTCAATTTATTTTGCGATAGTGATGTTCTTCTTAGTAATCTTTTCTGTTTTCTTGATATTACATCAACTACTTTGAAGACGATATTGGAGGTTATTTGGCGTTATTACCCAGTAGGGTTCGGATTATTTGCGTTATCTTCTAACAATTAATAAGCAGGTAACTTCACAAAATTTTCTTTCTTCACTATTTTAGTAAATTTATGAAATATTTACAATGAGAGACTTATGAACATGAACTATTTATAGCTTTTTGAAGATCTATGTCAATAGTCATGACTTTTCAGATTTAAAGTAGTTATTTTAAGATAACACTTTTACAATATATTTTGACACTCTAATGCATTATGAAAATCATTTTAAAACATATACAAGTTTAACACATTATTAGAATGAAAAGACACGTTAATTATAAACATTGCACAATTAAATTGACAATATTTATAAAAAGACACATATTAAGATATTTCAGTTTAGAAAAAAATTAATTTGTCTTTTATAATAAAAAGACACAACTCTTTACACTAATAAATTTTAAATAATGAAAAATAAATGTAAAATATATTTTTATGATGAAAAGACACATCTAAACATTATTTATAATCCTTTTCTAATAGTTACATGTTAGAAAGACACAAACAATCTCAGTTTTTTTATGAAAAGACACAATTTTAACATTAATTAAGATGCATATTATTAATTTATTTTTTATTATGAAAAATAAAAATATTAAAACTAATATATTTTAGAGAATGAAAACATACAATCTTTAGATGTAAGAATATATTCTTATGATGAAAAAGACACATATAAGAATATATTCTTATGATGAAAAAGACACATCTTAACATTTTTATACAACGTTTTTCAATAGTTTGATGTCGGCAAAACAAACCTAATCTTTGTTTTTTATGAAGAAACAACTTTTAACATTAATTACGATTCCTATTATTAATTTATTTTTATAGTGAAAAGATACAACTCTTAAAACTTATATATTTTAGAGAATGAAAACATAATTCTTTAGATGTAAAAATATATTCTTATAATGAAAAGACAAATCTAAACATTTTACACAATGTTTTCTAATAGTTTCATGTTGAGAAAACAAAACTAATATCAGTTTTTCAACCCTTAAAGTATTTTTATATTATTATACTGTAATTGTAAATATGTAAACTAAGTGTTATCTTGCATATCCTCTCTAAAATTTATAAAAGAAATGAGTTTTGAAACGGTTATTGTGTTTTTTTGTTAATCTGATCTGACATGAAACTGAGAAAAAGAAGAACAAAATGTTTTTTTAAGTACCTTATTTATAACAAAAAGGTTGTTCCATAAACATGTTTATTATACAAAGACAGATTTTTTAACGTGTCTGCATCCACTTTTTGTAGCATTCATGACTTAGAGAGAGAAAAACGGAGAGAGAGGGACAGTAAAGAGCAAAGAGAGTAACAAGGGTACCATGTTGATTTCTAAACATGAGTTCTTTACAAGGTGATTTATCTTTGCTCCTTAAATAAATGAATGCAATACTACATGCTTCTAAACGCAATCATAATATGAAAATGAAGCAATACTAGATGATTTTGCCTCTGAAGAACGTACAAAATCTTGAATGCTTGGAATTGTATTTGAAGAGTCTTTAGCTCCTTCAGCTCTGTTCAGAAATTTGGTTATGCATGTGGTTCTTTAATCATTGTGATCAGGTCCTTGTAGTATATTCCAAAATTCTAGCAAGTCGAATGTACTAGCATATTTTCTATCCCCCAAAGCAGTGCTTCTAATTCTGAATCTAAAGCTGAATCATGGTGTCTTAGGTTCTTTGTCCTCATTAACTGGTTTTATTCAGAGATGTCTATCCATACCCAACCGCAACCATTGAATTTAGAGGTAGTAGTCCATGATCCATCTACCAAATATATGTTCTCCAATCATGTGGCTTGTGATTCAGAGTTACTTACTAGTTGTGATGTTGTAGGAACAATCACATTTTCTGAGAACCAAGATTGGCACTTTCCCACTGTGTGTCTGATTAGTTCGTGGAGGTACAGTCTATCCCTCTGAATAATTTATCGTTTTCAACTTTTTTAAGAATATCAATTATCCAAAGATACAGATCTCTATCTAGTTTTGGGTCATTAAAACTGTTTTCTCCAAAAAAATATAGTCCATGTTGCATAAACACTTGATAGCGGGAAAATATTCGGGATAGATGGAGTTGCAGGTAGCACATGTCTGTTAGGTCGGTGGGCACTCAAAGATGACATGAGTTACTGACTCCTTAGGGTCCCCACATTGAGAACAATGATTTTCGCATCATATATGGCAACATATCAGATTCCTTGTTACCGCTATATGGCTAGTAATAAGCTATTAAATAATATAACATATCTTATGTAGAACCGTTATTCTCTAGGCAAAGGCTTGTAACACGGTGATACTGGACTCCATTAGACATGTTATGTTCCATCTTTAGGATATTCCGTGCCACCCCACCCAAACTTAACCGCATATTGACCATTTTTCTCAAGCTCCAACAAAACGTTTCTCGATAAGTGGTTTGACTTATGGACAAATTATGAGTCAGTGGCATATCATCTTAAAAACAAAATTTTTAAGCATCTCGACGTCCCATTCCTTCAATTCTCCTTTGATAAGGCCGCTGACAATTAATCTCAGATGTACCACCGGGACATTACGCCGTGCTAGTCTAGCTGGTGTTGTAGGAATCCAACGATCCTCCCACATATTAACTTCATATCCTGAATGAACTTTTGTCGAATCCCACATTGGAGATTTTTGTCTTCCACGGTTTGTATTTATTGTTGAATGCTCGTCAGTCTGTTCGCGATATCCATGTCTACTCACTTTTTTGCCGACTTCTCAGTGCCCTCTCTGTGTGCCTCTCTTATTACTTTTGTATTCTCCTGTTCCTGGATACAATTTGACTTTTCTACGGCCAAATCTCAATTTGTGGAAAGCCTTTGATGGCTTCCTTATGAAAACATCCAGCAATAATAAATGTCAAGCCGCTGAAATACTAGATACATAGGAAGGATTATATGTAGAACTTACTCGAAATGGCGAACTAAGTTTGTAGTATTTTCCCCGCAAAATACGAGCTAATAGAAAATCTGGAAACTGTACCAATCGCATAATTGTTTTGCCAGGAGCGTCAGATTAAACTCAGGGATCATACAGAATCTAATTCCACTCTCTTTTTTTGGTAGAAAACATTTTTCTCATTTAAGATGGATTCGAGCTAGTTTTGCAAGGATCTTCTTCCTGGCTGATGCTCTCATGCCTTTGTTGTAGTGTTTGTGATCTTTCAAGTTACACGATATGCAATTATTCAAGATGATTATAAGCTTTTGTTATAGGATTTCTTTTGATATGTTGTTATGATGTGTATTGTCCATCTATATTTTGCTTATTCAAATTTTCAGTATTTGAGTTTGTTCAGTCTTTATTGGTTTTGATGTATTCTTCTTGACCTTGTGGATTAAACTCTTCTAAATTTTTAATGAAAGTATGGTTTGAAAAAAATGATGGATTCGAGCTCCTAAATATGGAATGACACTCACAAGGAAACAAGAAAGAAGCTAATATATAACGAAGTCGAAAAACTATAATATGTTATAAAAAGAACTGGAATTTTATTATATCGCGGGAATTTAAATAAGGGCAAAATTTATACCCGTAGAATTTATAACACTGATAGAAAGATTATTATAGAGAGAAGAGAAGAGTGAATGATGATTTTACAAATGATCGAAATCGATCATATATATAGAAAATAAATTTACTGTGCAAATAGTGCAGCGGGTCCCACATCTTTTTATATTTTCAACGAAAACGGTGGCTGCTGCTTTCTTTGACTTTCGTAACACTCCCCCTTGGGGGCCGGTGTCACTATCCATTCTCGCTTAACGTCTTTGTTGCCTCGTTAAAAACCTTTCCAGGGAAAGCCAATGGGAAAAACTATAGTAAGGTAAAAAGAGTACAACTACGTAAGCTCCCCCTCGAATGAACAGTCATAGATCCTTCTGATGACGCATTCCAATGTTGTGGATGTGTTTTCTGAATACCGAGGTAGGGAGTGATTTTGTGAAGAGGTCGGCTGCATTGTCGCATGATCGAACATATCTTACTTCAATCTCTTTATTCTTCTCGAGCTCTTGAGTGTATGAGAAGAACTTCGGAGGTATATGTTTGGTTCTATCGCTTTTGATATATCCTTCCTTCGTTTGAGCAACACATGCCGCGTTATCTTCATATAGAATAGTTGGCTCCGTATTTTCGCCAATCCCGCTGCTTGAACAGATGTGTCGGCTCATTGATCTCAGCCATACACATTCTCTACTTGCTTCATGGAGTGCAATGATCTCAGCATGATTTGAAGAAGTAGCCACGAGCGTTTGTTTCTGGAAACGCCAAGATATAGCAGTGCCTCCGATCGTAAAAACGTATCCTGTTTGCGATCGGGCTTTGTGTGGATCTGAAAGATATCCTGCATCTGCAAAACCAACCATTTGACCTTTTGAACTTTTAGGATAAAACAAGCCTAAATCAATGGTCCCTTGGAGGTAACGAAAAACATGTTTAATCCCATTCCAATGTCTTCGAGTTGGAGATGAGCTGAATCTTGCCAAAAGATTCACAGCAAATGATATATCAGGCCGTGTACAATTTGCAAGGTACATCAGCGCTCCAATTGCACTTAGATATGGTACTTCCGGACCAAGTATCTCTTCTTTCTCCTCAGGTGGTCGAAATGGATCACTTTCAATGTTAAGTGATCTGACGACCATCGGAGTACTAAGGGGATTGATTTATCCATGTTAAATCGTTTCAACACTCTTTTAGTGTATGTGGATTGATGTACACAAATATACCATTTTGTGAATGTTCTATTTGTAGGCCAAGACAATACTGTGTCTGTCCAAGATCTTTCATCTCAAATTCTCCTTTGAGATAGTCTGATGCCTTTTGTATTTCCTTTTGAGTTCCGATAATGTTAAGATCATCAACATATACCGCGATTATTACAAATCCGGATATTGTTTTCTTGATGAAAACACATGGGCATATAGGATCATTCACATATCCTTCTTTTGTTAAATGATCACTGAGACGATTATACCACATACGTCCAGATTGCTTTAACCCATATAATGATCTTTGCAATTTTATTGCACATAACTCTTTAGGTTTGGAACTTAATGCTTCTGGCATTTTAAATCCATCAGGAACTTTCATGTAGATATCAGTATCTAATGATCCATATAGATAAGCTGTAACAACATCCATGAGACGCATCTCTAGATTTTTATCAGCTGCTAGACTCATCAGGAATCTAAATGTAATGGCATCCATAACTGGAGAATACGTTTCTTCATAATCGATTCCAGGTCTTTGAGAAAAACCTTGAGCCACTAGACGAGCTTTGTATCTCGTAATCTCATTTTTCTCATTTCGCTTTCGAACGAAAACCCATTTGTACCCAACTGGTCTCACATCTGCAGGTGTGAGCACAATAGATCCAAATACTTTTCGTTTATTAAGCGAATCAAGTTCAGCTTGTATTGCATTTTTCCATTGTTCCCAATCATGTCTCTTTTGACATTCATAGACAGATTTTGGTTCTGGATCATCGATTTCTTCATTTATTTCACTTGACACAATATATGAGAAAGCATCATCAAGGTCATTTTGTTCATTTCTATTCCATATCCTTTTATTATGGATGTAATTAATAGAAATCTCATGATTATCTTTCGATTCATGATGCTCTGATTCATGATGCTCTGATTCATGATGCTCTGATTCATCAGAATCCTTATCATTTATTTCTTCCAAAATATTTTCTGCTATTTTGGGTGCATCATATATTTCAGCTTTCTTCTGTTTCCTAGGATTCTTATCCTTAGAACCAACAGGTCTACCACGCTTCAGGCGTGTTTTTGGCTCTCGTGTGTCATCCTCCTTTTCTTGTTCATTTGGCATTTTGATACGAGCAGGAGCATTTGCAGCTGGTATATGAGATTTAGTTACCGTCTTGGTATCTACAAATGCATCAGGTAGCTGGTTAGCTATACTCTGTAAATGCATAATTCGTCAAACTTCTAGTTCTGACTCTTTAGTGGGAGGATCAAGATATAACAATGATGGTACACTCCATTTTATATCACTTCCAACATTTTTGTTTTCTCCCCCTAGAACTGGGAATACATTTTCGTCAAAATGACAATCAGCAAAACGTGCTGTAAAGACGTCACCAGTCTGTGGTTCTAGGTATCTTATAATTGATGGGGAATCAAAACCAACATATATTCCAATCTTCTTTGTGGTCCCATCTTTGTACGTTGTGGTGGTGCTACAGGCACATATACCGCACAACCAAAGATTCTAAAGTGGGAAATGTTTGGTTCTCGACCAAACGCTAACTGTAGTGGGGAATACTTATGGTATGCACTCGGTCTGATCCGAATGAGTGCTTCTGCATGCAAAATGGCATGTCCCCATACAGAGGTTGGAAGTTTTGATCTCATGATCAATGGTCTTGCAATCAATTGCAGACGCTTAATTAAAGATTCAGCCAAACCATTTTGCGTATGAACATGAGCAACCGAATGTTCAACTTCAATTCCCATTACCATACAATAGTCATTGAATGCTTGGGATGTGAATTCACCAGCGTTGTCTAGTCTAACTCTTTTAATAGTATAATCAGGAAACTGTGCTCGCAGTTTGATTATCTGAGTTAGAAATCTCGCAAATGCCACATTTCGAGATGATAATAGACAAACGTGTGACCATCTACTGGATGCGTCAATTAATACCATAAAATAGTGGAATGGTCCACAAGGTGGGTGTATAGGTCCACATATATCGCCTTGAATTCTTTCAAGGAACTTTGGTGATTCTTTATCGATTTTGGTTGGCGATGGCCTTACGATCAATTTTCCTAGAGAACATGCAACACATGTCATTTTATTCCCTTGAGAAATCTCCTGGATTTTCAGTGGATGACCATGTGAACTTTCTATGATTTTACGCATCATTGTAGTTCCTGGGTGGCCAAGGCGATCATGCCATAACGTGAACTCTTCTGGGTTCCGTTCTACTACAAGATTTGATTCGATCTCATCGATATAAGTATGATGTAACCCCGAAGGAAGTTCTGGAAACTTTTCCAATATGTGTTTTCTGCCACATTTCTCAGAAGTTACATACATGTATTTCTTTCCATCCTCAGTTGCAGACTGAGTATCATATCCGTGAAGATATATGTCTTTAAAACTCAACAAATTCCTTTTAGAACTTGGAGAATATAGAGCATTATTTATGGAAAATTTTGTTCCATTCGGTAAAGTAAAGTTTGCTTTACCAGTTCCTTCAATCACGTCTGCAGGACCTGATATTGTATTGACGACAATTCTTGTCGGTTTTATATCAGAGAAATATCTCTTTTGTCTCAGAATAGTGTGCGTTGTTCCACTATCTGGTATGCATATTTCACGAATCCGTTTCTTGGATTTTGCTTCATTAGCATTCTGATCCATTTCTGAAATTGTCATAAATATAATAAAAGAAAACATAAAATTCATTCATATAAGGAAACACATAATAATTATACAATAAGATGACGTTAAAAACATCACTATTTGTTTAAAACATGAAATATAATAATTATACATGGTAATACTGAAAACTATTCAATACTCTTATCATAGGCATTTCGATTCTCTTCAGGAGTAATCTAGTCCAGCTCATTAGCGAAGTCGGAGGATTCAAGGTATGAGGTCCCTTCAACATTTTCCGTGAGGTTCACCTCTTTAGCCTTTCCTTTCGTGGACTCTTGATATAACTTACAGAGATGTGAAGGAGTACGACAGGTACGGGACCAATGTCCTTTACAACCACATCTGTAACACACTGTCTCACGCTTCTGGGTGGTATCCTCTTGAGTTTCTTTACCCTTGGAAATTTGCCCGGGTCTAACCCACTTGTTAGATCCCCTCCATTTGGGATTGTAAGTTTTTCCACGTTTGTTGTTGAAACGGCGGCCATGACCTCGATTTGCCTGGTTTCTCCTTTCCGAATTTTCTATCGCCGTAGCATTCACTTCAGGGAATGCTTTGGCTCCCGTAGGTCGGGAATTGTGGTTTTTGATCAAGAGCTCATTGTTCTTTTCAGCTAACATGAGCGCAACCATCAATTCAGAAAATCTCGTGTACCCGCATTTTCTGTAAATTTCGGGCAAGAAGTGAAGCTGTTTGTGGAAAGTGATATATGTTTTATTCATCATTTCTGCCTCAGAGACAGGATTACCACAATACTTCAGGAGTGCAACTATCCTTAGGACAGCGGAATTGTAATCCTCAACCTTTTGAAAATCTTGGAACCTCAGATTTTTCCACTCTTCTAGAGCGTGAGGGAGGTTGATTTGTCTCTGGTTATCGAACCTTTCTTTTAAAGTTTGCCACAGTTCAGCTGGGTCCTCGACGTTTGCATAGTCGTGCGTTAGACTTTCATCTAAATGCTTCTTCAGGAAGATTATCGCTTCGGCTATATGCTCGGGTGGTGATTTGTTACCGATTACAATTGTTTCGGTTATCTTTTTCATCACCAGATATGGTTTCACGTTTGTGACCCATCCGACGTAATTTTCGCCAGTTATTTTTAGGGCCTGGAACTGGAGTTTCTCGATGTTTGCCATTTGTATTTCTAAAAACACAAAATAAAATATTTTATTAGAACTTCATAATTTAAAAACCGTTTACATTAATCATGCAAGCAATTACAAGGAGAAGCGATGTAAAGAAAATTAAACCGATATTCATCTTAAATTCACTCGGAGTAAATTTTCCAACGAATAAACCATAAATAGAAACACAAATAAAAATGGCACATAGAAACAAAAGTGCGCGAATCATCTTTCTTGAAATGAAAAATCGGAGGAGAGCGATTTGAAATTTTTGAGAGAAGATGAAATGTTTTGGATGATGAAATGGAGTGAAAATGAGTTGTATTTATAGATGAAAATCACTGTTCATGACCATTGGAGAAAGGGGAAATTTTTGAAAAATTTTATTTGTGACCGTTGGGGTTAAATCGAGTGCACTAAAAATCAGTCTGAAAATATCGTATTTAAACAGTCAATCAAATCTATAAAATTTCATAAAAGTAAAAATTATGGCAATGAAATATTTATGTTATGATAACAAATCATGCGACGGCTCAGCCGATCAATGCAGAGTAATAAATAAATTATACGGCGGCTCGGCCGACCAATAAATAATAAACAGAATATAAGGCGGCTCGGCCGACCAATAAATAATAAACAGAATATAAGGCGGCTCGGCCGACCAATAAATAATAAACAGAATATAAGGCGGCTCGGCCGACCAATAAATAAATTAAATTACTAGTAAATAATATAGGCGGTATTCCGGCCATTATAACATGATATAAATAATAGTAGAGGCGGTATACCGACCATTATAACAGGGTATAAATGATACAAATAAATTTTACCGAATCGCAGAGTGATCGTGCTGATAACGTGTTATATAAAGAACTGGAATTTTATTATATCGCGGGAATTTAAATAAGAGCAAAATTTATACCCGTAGAATTTATAACACTGATAGAAAGATTATTATAGAGAGAAGAGAAGAGTGAATGATGATTTTACAAATGATCGAAATCGATCATATATATAGAAAAGAAATTTACTGTGCAAATAGTGCAGCGGACCCCACATCTTTTTATATTTTCAACGAAAACGGTGGCTGCTGCTTTCTTTAACTTTCGTAACATAATATTCAATATTTCTCAATGAAAAAAGAGTTGGGCTCTTCCTGGGCCGTTCACCTCATCATTTGCATATAGCTAACTAATGCCACTTTATCAAATAATATTTGCCAACCTATTTTGAATCTCCATTAGCATTTCTCCAGTTGTAGATAAACTATAATGTATGTTAAAAAAAAAAAAAAAAGATGACCTACAATGTATAGTTGTGCAATCAACAAGCCTTGGATTGAAAATTTCCATGGTTCCATATTTGTTATCATCTTGTTCTGATTTTGCTTATAAAAACTTTAACACTCCATTAGATATACGGAACAAATGAGAGTGACTATCTTGTATAGAGATCGATCATTTATTTAACTCTACGAAAATTACAAGAAGAAGCGCAAAAGATGAGACACAGAAACTTGCCAAGGCGAAAAAGCAGAAAGGGTAACTGATTGGAATGAAAATAGCAAAAGCCTCTAACTGAGCTAGTGGCTCTTAAGATTTAAGCATGAACATGGTGAATATGATAGAGATAGTATTGGTTGTTGAACACACAAGTCCAACAAGTACTGTTAACATTTCCAAAGCTTGGTTCCTTTGGCATCGTCAACGGTCTGCTTGATCTACACTCAAATATATTAAAAAAATTAATTCAGATTTATAAGTAATAAACTATATGAATCATATAGTACTATTTATATATCATTGAGAATCGTTCTCGGACCAGACTAACCTCTGTGGAAGGAAAGGTCGGCCGAAGAAAGGCATCAGTTGAGCTTTCGGAACCATTTCCTTTCTTAGCATACGAATCTCTTCCTCTTCTATCATCTGTTTCACGGTTCGGTTTAATATTGAAAATTCTTTTCAAACCGTATTAAACCGAGTTTAAATAAAATCGTTCCTTTAGCTGAAAAAATTTCGTTATATCGATGTGTTTTACTCCCTGTTCGGGAACGCGTTAGGCGCTAGTCGGGCGGTCGGGTTGGGCCTAGCGCCTAAAGAGAAAATCGGGGATTAATCGGAAATTATGCGGGGCGGAATTTTTAGATGGTTTACTATGTTATAAACATGTTAATCTTTAATTGTGTATAACATTAATACATTTTCATGTTTAAGATTGTATAAAACACACAAATAGAATATATAAACTTAATATAGTGTAATTTTCATCAAAATTATGAATATAAATGATATTTATAAAATTTTAGATCAAATAAATAAATAAAAATATTATTAAAAGTAAAAAAAAATAAAAAATAAAATAAAAAAATAAAATAAAAAATAAATAAAAAATTAGATTAGGCGGCCGCCTAGGCGGCTAGGCGGTCATTTAGGCGGCTAGGCAGTCATTTAGGCGGTCTAGGCGGAAAAAAATCGGATATCCGATTTTTTAAACCGATTTGGCATAAATCGGGGCGGAAAAGTGACGCGTAACGCCTAGGCGGCCGAGTTTTAGAACAGGGGTTTTACTTAAGGACTGATATCAAACCAAAAAAGACCCATATCATATTAGCAAAGTTGGCCTGGATTTAGTATCTTCTTACGAAACGGTTTATTCCGTTTATACACTTATACCAAAGCAGCTAAATCATTTTTCAATTCTCGACTGGCCAGGTTCATATAGAGTCATGTATTTTGTTCGTAGGAGACAGTCCAAGTGAGACCAAAACCAGTCAGAGTACTGTTTGAAAGGTTGTTCTCTAGCCTGATGCTAATTGTAAGCCTTTTTTTGTAAGTTACCTTTTGTAACTTCTCTTCTTGTTTCTTTTGCAGTTTCGTGATATAGTAATTAGTTGCAACCTGCGAAAATGATGAATGAGCTCCATGGAAATAGAATAGTAAAATTAATAAAATTTACAGAGGAAGATTGTGTAAACCGAATAGTTGAACATGGCACGTTTCACTGCTCTCTCGCCAGAGTGAAGCTTGAACGCAAGAGGCTTTTTGTTCTCTTTTGCTGGTGCATGCTTTTGCAACATTCTGATTGATTGGAAAAACAATTACATGCATGTTATTAGTCGCAGAAGGAAATATGTTCATGTAAGGCCGTACATTAGCATGTGCAAATTGGTGAATTTGAGCAAGAACAGAGTTGGAAGATGTGTTTCTTTAAAAAATAATATTAATATTTTCTATATTGCAAGGTTCTTGATTGTTTTTTAGTAAGAACCTTAACTTATCAAATATATTATCGAAGAACTTTGTATAACATTTCAAATAATTTGAGACGGCTTAATGCATGTAAACATAGAATGCATTGATATATATAACAGTTATATTATATATAGGACGTAGTTGAGAGTTGCAACTTGCATATTTTCTTGAGTATAATATTTTCGTGTAACATGCCTTTTTATTTTACGTGTTATTTTGCGGATAGCTATTATCTTATTTTAATAAAAAAAAAAAACTCATTTTTACAATTTATCATAGAATCTCTGTATATGAGTATACCTTAGCAGCGGCTGCCTTGGTTTTGTCATGCGCTCTGTCTTTGAGTTCCACTTTGGTCTACGATAGAATTTTCATGGAACGATCGCAAATTGAGTCATTGTACGAGGATTTACATGATTGATCACTATGGTATTTAAGTACACTCCAAGATATATACTTTACTCTTTGTTTACAACTTTCGATCGAGAACTTTACGAGTACCACATAATATAAATACATACAGTAGAACACAACGTGTGAATATGTGATACTACTTACTCTTTTTAGCCAACTTAAGGTTTAATATACCTAGAGTAACTCAATGTGAAATAGTAGTTAACTAACTTGTTATATATTAGAAAATGAAACCTTGGCAGACTATTTCTTAAATTGTGAAGCTTTTCATGAAGTGACATTATAAAAACTAGATTAATTAGTGGGATATCCCTATAGATTCCGATTTCGTTAGTAATATTTCTATTAGAACATTCAAGATTTAACTTGGTTATACTGAAATTGGCAGAAAATTGATGTTATCATCATTTTGGATAGAAATTGTTTTAATTTATTTTGAAAAACAAATAAATAAAACAGAAAAAGTATTGGTGGAATTTTTTTTGCTAAAAACCTTTTGAAGGCATAAACTTATTGTTCATCGATTGGTTTTTAGGCCAAACATATACATGCAAGTTAGAGTCTTCAAGCAAGATTTTCCTTTTTTCCCAATATTAGCCATGAGTACATAAAAATGAAGAAACTTGATAAAATGTAGAGTTTAATGGTTAAAACTATACACATTCGTTAGAATTTGCCTCACAAGAAAAATAAACAAGTAAATAAAGAAAATGAAATCTTCATCTCACCATTCTTTTACCGTTGGAACCCAGGGAGAGTACAGAAGAAGTTGGACTTGATTTCCCATACTTCTTAAAACAAGGAGAAAAAAACTTTGTCACTAATAACGTATAAGAACATGTCACACGTGCCCAGATTTCTATACACGTGCAAGCATACTTACATGCAATGTATATATGTGCACGAAAGTAAACAACTAAAAGTAACTAATAATTGAATTTGATGAAAAAAGTAAGTAACTAATTATTGAATAACCTTGGGTGGGGATTTTGTGTGATGATTTTCCAGTACACATGTTTAGTAGAAGAATTATATAATATAGTATATAGTGTTCCAAAAAAAGGTAGATAGTTGTTGTAAAAAGCAATTTAAGGAATAACTCAACCAAAAAGCGAAACTAGTCCTTTAGGAACTCCCTTTGTTGGCTCAACTTATAATGAACTCTAAATTAGAAAGAAGTGAAAAATAAAAATATTACTTGATGAGTGAAAGAGAGAAGAGATTAAGTGAGTTTATAGAGAGTGAAGGACGAAGCAAACACATAAAAGTTTGGACAGTAGTAGCTTTTCTAAGTGGCGTCTGTTGCTGCATCGGCAACAAGCTTTAATTAGGGTTTTCTTCATAATTTTCTTTGTCAATTCAATATAATAATGAATACACATATCTCCATAAGTATTATAGGGTACTCGACGTAAGTATTTGTATTTTATTTTTGCCTGTCTTTGAAACTTACATCATACAGAGAATTTTCAAATAATAACTAGCCATTCAAACTAGGCCAGTTAATAAGAGATGAAAGAATAATTCGATGTTAAAAACACAAGCAGCGGGAGTACGTGTCATACTTGATCTATATTTTATAATTTCAAAGGAGTTAAAAACATACGAACTTTCGAAACATGAAATGTAAATTATCCACAGATATATAGAGATTTCTCGATACAGATTGATAAGCAGTTCAGAGATTGTTACGATGGTAATGTTGTCCAACCAAAAAAAGTGAATTGGTAGAGCTCTCATGCACCAAACTTTCTGATTAAACTACGCACTCGTGCATATTTCTACATTTTCCGACGTCCTTCATGTTCCTTCACATCTCATCTTCGGGATTTGTACTACTTCAATTTTACAATTAGCATACATTAATCATTCGTTAATTAATATCTTGATGTGAGAAGAGGTTTATATTGACTTCCTGAATGAACTTTATATTTAAGATCTCCCCAGAGCCTGGGTGACCATTCTAGATGGGAGGAGACTTAGCTAGTTTGGTCGTTGATCCATTGCAAACCTACTAGAACCAATAATACTAAAATATTTGTACAATTAATTATTATTATACCCGTCGGAGTAAATAGGGTTTAAGTTTTGTCCATTTGAGTTTATCTGATTGAAGGTTCACAATGTCCAGCTTAGGTACTATCTTAAGGAACTAAATGTGTAAACTGATGAAGGTAGCAGCAACAACCGTCTGGAAAAACTGCAAATTAATGCACACTTCAACTCGTAAGTCATAAGTTATCAGCCAAATCCATACAATAAGGAAAATAAACATTGTTGTTTTTTGTTAGGAGTGATTAGTTTCAGAGAACCCCCTGTTTTTTTCTTAGATAAGTGTTCCAAATTATAATTCCAGCCTATATAAGAAAATGAATGTGCGCAGGCATGGATAAGATCAATCTTTGGCTACCTAACTTAATTAGTTCTCCGACAACAAGTAAGGAATCATCTTCTCTCGATAAACGTTTTAAGAGGTTAGGTGTACAATGAAAGCTTTTTATTCGGGTTCACCGCGAGAAGTTCATCGATATATAGTTCAAGCTTTTTTTTTTTTTTTAACTTTAGTTCAAGCTTTTTTTGAATAACAAAATTTACTTTCATTTGAATAATGATATATAAATTTTTTTAATTTTCTGAGAAACATTTTTCTCGTCTGGACGTCTTTAAATACACCAAAATACAAACTAGAAGTACTACGTATACATTATATGCTTACAGTTGCGAGTTCCCATTTATGTTTACATGTAATGATATTATGTTCTTCATTAAACGTAACCATTGTCTTAATCCCCTTGATATTAAAGTAGAAACATTATTTGAGACTAACCTTATATATTCATGTGTTAGTAACAATAATATCATTTCCTATGTGGCAACACCATATTTCTTCTCAGCCCTTTTAAGTAAAACCCATCTCCTTATTAGATTTATTACTTTCTTTACCATTATTCATTAATTGTAGCTTAGCATAATGTTTTAATAGTATGATTTGGTAACGTGCACTCTCAATGTAGACAAAGGAATTAACCGGTTATTTGGTAACGTATTTTATATCATTTTAGAACCGATTGACATTTATTATATCATTACTACTATACTCGAATATTTTTTACACTATATCAAATGAGATTATAATTTAAAATCGGTTTACTGTATTTTTCTTAATGAAGATTATAATTTGAAATCGGTTTAATATATATTTACAGTGAAGATTGGTCATGTACCATATATATTGGTCATGTATATTTCATGTATAAACTCTTATAAAGGTTAAAATAAAGCTCGACATTAAAAATACATTTTGTTACCATATATTTTTATTTTTATTTTTATTATTGGATGTTTAAATAAAAATTATTTTTAGAATTTTAACCTTCTATTTAGTTAAGATAACACGTTATTTTATATACTTATGTATACAGTGTACGTTATTTTATATAATAAGTTAACACATTATTAACATATCTTTCTATAATGATATAAAAACTAGTGTACGTATGAATTCTTGTACATATGGATAATAAAAAATTTGTGTACATCGATTGTCATTGTCATGTACATATAAATATACAAGAATCGTCGTACCTGTGGCTAATATTTAAAAGATAATAATGTATTTCATGGTTTTAGCTTTTCATTTTAAGATTGGATTGGATTTGCATACTAATCTTCATAAAGTAGGGGTTATATTGCATACTTAGAACTGTGGACCCTAAGTGAAAAGCAGTTGTGCAAATTTGCAATTTTTTGGGTCAAATTACCGACAGACAAAAGTTAAAGGACCAGTCGTGCAAATATAAGAAACTTGGTTTAGGAATTGATCCCTTTGAGGTTCGACAGATCGGATCGACCCCGGTTTGGTTTGCCGACGTTTGGAGGAGAGGAGAGGTCAGGGAGGAAGGCACGACAGAGCTTGACGAGCCAACGATTTGAAGACGCAGAGGAAGACGAGACGGCGCGGAGAGTTACGACCCGGTGACGACCGATTTCAGACTCGCCGCGAAGGAGGAGATCGGAAACGGAGCCAGAGATTGAGCCTGCGGCGGAACTTCATCAGATTTCTCTATCTACTTTCATATAAGGCACAAACTGAGATTGAGACGAAGACGTTTCCCGATCGATTTCTAATCTTGTTTTCGCGGCGGTGCTTTTCGGAGGATGAACGTCAAGAAGAAGAAGAAGAAGAAGAAGGTGATTTGGCCCTAAGCTATGGTGTTTGTGGGAGAAGAAGATGACTTACGGTGAATGAAAAAAAGAAGAAAGTAAAAAGTCAGAAAGTTAATAAAAGTAATTAACACAAAAAGAAACAAAAAGGTAACTGAAATCTTTTTGTAGTTGCGTTTAGTTAGGGAAAAGTAAGTAAAAGTTGCTCAAAACTACCCTAGGAGCAACAAGTGACTTATGGTGTAATTAAAAGTCACAAAGTGACCCTGAATGTAAACAACTCCTTTTAGAGATGGAAAGAGGAGGAGAATCAAGAGAAAGAACCAGAAGATGGTGGATGGGCTGCTGCCTCAGGGACTTGATTACTACGCCAAAAAAACCTACCATAAAAGCAAGAAAAAAGAAAAAGGGAACCATCTTCACCTAGAGCAATTGGTGAACGAAGAGTCAAATGGGTGGCTACATTTATAATAAGATCAAAAGGAAGGTTTAATTCAATTTATTTTGCGATAGTGATGTTCTTCTTAGTAATCTTTTCTGTTTTCTTGATATTACATCAACTACTTTGAAAACGATATTGGAGGTTATCTACTCTATTAAAATAGAGTCATTAAAAATATCGACTACAATAAGTCATACTAGGACCAATCTAATAACTAACATAATCCCTATTAAATGACATTTACATATCATAGTATATATCCCTATTAAAAACGTTACTAACTTGATAATAAAACAATCCAACCAATTGTTCTACCATACCAAATTTCAACTATCGAAATTTCAATCTTACCAGTTACAAACCTTACAAACAAGATTAACTACAAAACAGAGCATGGCCATTGCTTTACATACACTGATGATTTCATCAGACCTAACCTACAAATATTAAACATTTCTATATTGAATTCACCAAGCAATCCTAAAAAAATTATATGGTTCGTCGAACACGACAATATATCCTTTAGTTTCGATGTTGACAATATAAATTTCTTCTGTAATCGAATCATCAAAATCGTGAGATACATTCATGTATTACTGCTTTTGTGTTTATCATCTACGGTTTCTATCATTTGAAGTGTCTTCAGTTGTCCCTCTGTCTGAAATTTTTCAAGCTTTTGTTTGTCTGTAGCAGGCCATAAAGAAGACGGTCTCTGTGATTCTTTACCATTGGTTTAGATGTTTTGTTTTTCAATACAACCGGTGCCGATTCATTTAAAAAAAAAAATAGAATCGGTTAGTCGATTTGATATCCGTATATAGTTGAAAAATATATTGTATTGTACATATTCTTCTATAAAAATTATATAGATTTTAGTTTCTTATATCATAAAAGCTAATTATTGTATCGATATCAAAACAACCAGTTATACTAATCTTATCAATTGACATTCAAAACAACTTTCTAAAGCAAATCTCTAAAATATAGTTCATTGATATACTAATTAAATCCTAACTAAAGAAAATAACTGAAAATCCCTATAAATACGAAATGGTAGTTCATTGATATACTAATCAAATCCTAACTAAAGAAAATAACATTGACAGTCCATTTTTGTCATTGACACCTTTTGACACAATCACCAATGGAGGCCTTGATACTATTTTCTTGATAAAGTAGTTATTTTTTCAGTTTACACATTACATTATTTTTGCCGGGAATAGTTAGTTAGGTAATGAACTTTATTATAATATTGTAACTAAGCCAGCTTTTATGTGTTTTGGGCAATTAACTTTAGATATATAACTTTATTTTCTAACTTATTTTGTCTCCATATTTCTATACATGATTTATATTTTTTGTTGTAATAATAAAAACACAAATAGGAAAATTCATATATTCAAAAAAATTAGTATTATAAAGAATTTAATTAAGTCACACATAAACATTTCAAGAATACAAAGTTTTAAAACAAAATTTTTGATAAAATTATTATGAATTCATAAAAATAAATGTCCAAACTAAACTTTTTAATATGGTGCTACAATTTTAAATTACAAAAAAATATGTTAAAATTGGCCCTAGCATATAAACCGAGAACCGAACATAAATTCAAATTAAAACGAATTTCATAAATAACCGAATGGTGTCTATATCTTTAGACCGGAAAACCGAAAACTTAACAAATAATAAGCAATATTGAACATTCAAACCAATGTTAACATATGAATATTTCTTTCACCAAATATAAAACTATAAAATACAATTATATACTAAACACTAAAAATTTATAAAATGTATATTTTCATTTTATTTTATATTCAAAATGATGTTTTAAAAATAATAAATATACCCGCGCAGGCGCGCGGGTTCAACTCTAGTTTGGCGTTATTACCCAGTAGGGTTCGGATTATTTGCGTTATCTTCTAACAAGTAATAAGCAGGTAACTTCACAAAATTTTCTTTCTTCACTATTTTAGTAAATTTATGAAATATTTACAATGAGAGACTTATATATGAACATGAACTATTTATAGCTTTTTGAAGACCTATGTCAATAGTCATGACTCTTCAGATTTAAAGTAGTTATTTTAAGATAACACTTTTACAATATATTTTGACACTCTAATGCATTATGAAAATCATTTTAAAACATATACAAGTTTAACACATTATTAGAATGAAAAGACACGTTAATTATAAACATTGCACAATTAAATTGACAATATTTATAAAAAGACACATATTAAGATATTTCAGTTTAGAAAAAAACTAATTTGTCCTTTATAATAAAAAGACACAACTCTTTACACTAATAAATTTTAAATAATGAAAAATAAATGTAAAATATATTTTTATGATGAAAAGACACATCTAAACATTATTTATAATCCTTTTCTAATAGTTACATGTTAGAAAGACACAAACAATCTCAGTTTTTTTTATGAAAAGACACAATTTTAACATTAATTAAGATGCATATTATTAATTTATTTTTTATAATGAAAAATAAAAATATTAAAACTAATATATTTTAGAGAATGAAAACATACAATCTTTAGATGTAAGAATATATTCTTATGATGAAAAAGACACATCTTAATATTTTTATACAACGTTTTTCAATAGTTTGATGTCGGCAAAACAAACATAATCTTTGTTTTTTATGAAGAAACAACTTTTAACATTAATTGCGATTCCTATTATTAATTTATTTTTATAGTGAAAAAATACAACTCTTAAAACTTATATATTTTAGAGAATGAAAACATACATTCTTTAGATGTAAAAATATATTCTTATAATGAAAAGAAAAATCTAAACATTTTACACAATGTTTTCTAATAGTTTCATGTTGAGAAAACAAAACTAATATCAGTTTTTCAACCCTTAAAATATTTTTATATTATTATACTGTAATTGTAAATATGTAAACTAAGTGTTATCTTGCATATCCTCTCTAAAATTTATAAAAGAAATGAGTTTTGAAACGGTTACTGTGTTTTTTTGTTAATGTGATCTGACATGAAACCAAGAAAAAGAAGAACAAAATGCTTTTTTAAGTACCTTATTTATAACAAAAACGATGTTCCATACACATGTTTATTATACAAAGACAGATTTTTTAACGTGTCTGCATCCACTTTTTGTAGCATTCATGATTTAGAGAGAGAAAAACGGAGAGAGAGGGACAGTAAAGAGCAAAGAAAGTAACAAGGGTACCATGTTGATTTCTAAACATGAGTTCTTTACAAGGTGATTTATCATTGCTCCTTAAATAAATGAATGCAATACTACATGCTTCTAAACGCAATCATAATATGAAAATGAAGCAATACTAGATGATTTTGCCTCTGAAGAACGTACAAAATCTTGAAGAACTTACAAAATCTTGAATGCTTGGAATTGTATTTGAAGAGTCTTTATCTCCTTCAGCTCTGTTGAGAAATTTGGTTATGCATGTGGTTCTTTAATCATTGTGATCAGGTCCTTGTAGTATATTCCAAAATTCTAGCAAGTCAAATGTACTAGCATAGTTTCTATCCCCCAAAGCAGTGCTTCTAATTCTGAATCTAAAGCTGAATCATGGTGTCTTAGGTTCTTTGTCCTCATTAACTGGTTTTGTTCAGAGATGTCTATCCATACCCAACCGCAACCATTGAATTTAGAGGTAGTAGTCCATGATCCATCTACCAAATATATGTTCTCCAATCATGTGGCTTGTGATTCAGAGTTACTTACTAGTTGTGATGTTGTAGGAACAATCACATTTTCTGAGAACCAAGATTGGCACTTTCCCACTGTGTGTCTGATTAGTTCTTGGGGGTACAGTCTATCCCTCTGAATAATTTATCGTTTTCAACTTTTTAAAAATATCAAATTATCCAAAGATACAGATCTCTATCTAGTTTTGGGTTATTAAAACTGTTTTCTCCAAAAAAAATATAGTCCATGTTGCATAAACACTTGATAGCAGGAAAATATTCGGGATAGATGGAGTTGCAGGTAGCACATGTCTGTTAGGTCGGTGGGCACTCAAAGATGACATGAGTTACTGACTTCTTAGGGTCCCCACATTGAGAACAATGATTTTCGCATCATATATGGCAACATATCAGATTCCTTGTTACCGCTATATGGCTAGTAATAAGCTATTAAATAATATAACATATCTTATGTAGAGCCGTTATTCTCTAGGCAAAGGCTTGTAACACGGTGATACTGGACTCCATATAGACATGTTATGTTCCATCTTTAGGATATTCCGTGCCACCCCGTACCCAAACTTAACCGCATATTGACCATTTTTCTCAAGCTCCAACAAAACGTTTCTCGATAAGTGGTTTGACTTATGGACAAATTATGAGTCAGTGGCATATCATCTTAAAAACAAAATTTTTAAGCATCTCGACGTCCCATTCCTTCAATTCTCCTTTGATAAGGCCGCTGACAATTAATCTCAGACGTACCACCGGGACATTATGCCGTGCTAGTCTAGCTGGTGTTGTAGGAATCCAACGATCCTCCCACATATTAACTTCATATCCTGAATGAACTTTTGTCGAATCCCACATTGGAGATTTTTGTCTTCCACGGTTTGTATTTATTGTTGAATGCTCGCCAGTCTGTTCGCGATATCCATGTCTACTCACTTTCTTGCCGACTTCTAAGTGCCCTCTCTGTGTGCCTCTCTTATTACTTTTGTATTCTCCTGTTCTTGGATACAATTTGACTTTTCTACGGCCAAATCTCAATTTGTGGAAAGCCTTTGATGGCTTCCTTATGAAAACATCCGGCAATAATAAATGTCAAGCCGCTGAAATACTAGATACATAGGAAGGATTATATGTAGAACTTACTCGAAATGGCGAACTAAGTTTGTAGTATTTTCCCGGCAAAATACGAGCTAATAGAAAATCTGGAAACTGTACCAATCGCATAATTGTTTTGCCAGGAGCGCCAGATTAAACTCAGGGATCATACAGAATCTAATTCCACTCTCTTTTTTTTTGGTAGAAAACGTTTTTCTCATTTAAGATGGATTCGAACTAGTTTTGCAAGGATCTTCTTCCTGGCTGATGCTCTCATGCCTTTGTTGTAGTGTTTGTGATCTTTCAAGTTACACGATATGCAATTATTCAAGATGATTATAAGCTTTTGTTATAGGATTTCTTATGATATGTTGTTATGATGTGTATTGTCCATCTATATTTTGCTTATTCAAATTTTCAGTATTTGAGTTTGTTCAGTCTTTATTGGTTTTGATGTATTCTTCTTGACCTTTTGGAATAAACTCTTCTAAATTTTTAATGAAAGTATGGTTTGAACAAAATGATGGATTCGAGCTCCTAAATGTGGAATGACACTCACAAGGAAACAAGAAAGAAGCTAATATATAACGAAGTCGAAAAACTATAATATTTAATATTTCTCAATGAAAAAAGAGTTGGGCTCTTCCTGGGCTGTTCACCTCATCATTTGCATATAGCTAACTAATGCCACTTTATCAAATAATATTTGCCAACCTATTTTGAATCTCCATTAGCATTTCTCCAGTTGTAGATAAACTATAATGTATGTTACAAAAAAAAAAAAAAAAGATGACCTACAATGTATAGTTGTGCAATCAACAAGCCTTGGATTGAAAATTTCCATGGTTCCATATTTGTTATCATCTTGTTCTGATTTTGCTTATAAAAACTTTAACACTCCATTAGATATACGGAACAAATGAGAGTGACTATCTTGTATAGAGATCGATCATTTATTTAACTCTACGAAAATTACAAGAAGAAGCGCAAAAGATGAGACACAGAAACTTGCCAAGGCGAAAAAGCAGAAAGGGTAACTGATTGGAATGAAAATAGCAAAAGCCTCTAACTGAGCTAGTGGCTCTTAAGATTTAAGCATGAACATGGTGAATATGATAGAGATAGTATTGGTTGTTGAACACACAAGTCCAACAAGTACTGTTAACATTTCCAAAGCTTGGTTCCTTTGGCATCGTCAACGGTCTGCTTGATCTACACTCAAATATATTAAAAAAATTAATTCAGATTTATAAGTAATAAACTATATGAATCATATAGTACTATTTATATATCATTGAGAATCGTTCTCGGACCAGACTAACCTCTGTGGAAGGAAAGGTCGGTCGAAGAAAGGCATCAGTTGAGCTTTCGGAACCATTTCCTTTCTTAGCATACGAATCTCTTCCTCTTCTATCATCTGTTTCACGGTTCGGTTTAATATTGAAAATTCTTTTCAAACCGTATTAAACCGAGTTTAAATAAAATCGTTCCTTTAGCTGAAAAAATTTCGTTATATCGATGTGTTTTACTTAAGGACTGATATCAAACCAAAAAAGACCCATATCATATTAGCAAAGTTGGCCTGGATTTAGTATCTTCTTACGAAACGGTTTATTCTGTTTATACACTTATACCAAAGCAGCTAAATCATTTTTCAATTCTCGACTGGCCAGGTTCATATAGAGTCATGTATTTTGTTCGTAGGAGACAGTCCAAGTGAGACCAAAACCAGTCAGAGTACTGTTTGAAAGGTTGTTCTCTAGCCTGATGCTAATTGTAAGCCTTTTTTTGTAAGTTACCTTTTGTAACTTCTCTTCTTGTTTCTTTTGCAGTTTCGTGATATAGTAATTAGTTGCAACCTGCGAAATTGATGAATGAGCTCCATGGAAATAGAATAGTAAAATTAATAAAATTTACAGAGGAAGATTGTGTAAACCGAATAGTTGAACATGGCACGTTTCACTGCTCTCTCGCCAGAGTGAAGCTTGAACGCAAGAGGCTTTTTGTTCTCTTTTGCTGGTGCTTTTGCAACATTCTGATTGATTGGAAAAACAATTACATGCATGTTATTAGTCGCAGAAGGAAATATGTTCATGTAAGGCCGTACATTAGCATGTGCAATTGGTGAATTTGAGCAAGAACAGAGTTGGAAGATGTGTTTCTTTAAAAAAATAATATTAATATTTTCGAAGAACTTTGTATAACATTTCAAATAATTTGAGACGGCTTAATGCATGTAAACATAGAATGCATTGATATATATAACAGTTATATTATATATAGGACGTAGTTGAGAGTTGCAACTTGCATATTTTCTTGAATATAATATTTTCGTGTAACATGCCTTTTTATTTTACGTGTTATTTTGCGGATAGCTATTATCTTATTTTAATTTTAAAAAACTCATATTTACAATTTATCATAGAATCTCTGTATGAGTATACCTTAGCAGCGGCTGCCTTGGTTTTGTCATGCGCTCTGTCTTTATGTTCCACTTTGGTCTACGATAGAATTTTCATGGAACGATCGCAAATTGAGTCATTGTACGAGGATTTACATGATTGATCACTATGGTATTTAAGTACACTCCAAGATATATACTTTACTCTTTGTTTACAACTTTCGATCGAGAACTTTACGAGTAACACATAATATAAATACATACAGTAGAACACAACGTGTGAATATGTGAAGTAACTCAATGTGAAATAGTAGTTAACTAACTTGTTATATATTATATATAATAGTACTACTTACTCTTTTTAACCTACTTAAGGTTTAATATACCTAGAGTAACTCAATGTGAAATAGTAGTTAACTAACTTGTTATATATTAGAAAATGAAACCTTGGCAGACTATATATTTCTTAAATTGTGAAGCTTTTCATGAAGTGACATTATAAAAACTAGATTAATTAGTGGGATATCCCTATAGATTCCGATTTCGTTAGTAATATTTCTATTAGAACATTCAAGATTTAACTTGGTTATACTGAAATTGGCAGAAAACTGATGGTATCATCATTTTGGATAGAAATTGTTTTAATTTATTTTGAAAAACAAATAAATAAAACAGAAAAAGTATTGGTGGAATTTTTTTTGCTAAAAACCCTTTGAAGGCATAAACTTATTGTTCATCGATTGGTTTTTAGGCCAAACATATACATGCAAGTTAGAGTCTTCAAGCAAGATTTTCCTTTTTCCCAATATTAGCCATGAGTACATAAAAATGAAGAAACTTGATAAAATGTAGAGTTTAATGTTCAAAACTATACACATTCATTAAAATTTGCCTCACAAGAAAAATAAACAAGTAAATAAAGAAAATGAAATCTTCATCTCACCATTCTTTTACCGTTGGAACCCGGGGAGAGTACAGAAGAAGTTGGACTTGTTTTCCCATACTTTTTAAAACAAGGAGAAAAAAACTTTGTCACTAATAACGTATAAGAACATGTCACACGTGCCCAGATTTCTATACACGTGCAAGCATACTTACATGCAATGTATATACGTGCACGAAAGTAAACAACTAAAAGTAACTAATAATTGAAGTTGATGAAAAAAGTAAGTAACTAATTATTGAATAACCTTGGGTGGGGATTTTGTGTGTGATGATTTTCCAGTACACATGTTTAGTAGAAGAATTATATAATATAGTATATAGTGTTCCAAAAAAAGGTAGATAGTTGTTGTAAAAAGCAATTTAAGGAATAACTCAACCAAAAAGCAATTTACGAACTCCCTTTGTTGGCTCAACTTATAATGAACTCTAAATTAGAAAGAAGTGAAAAATAAAAATATTACTTGATGAGTGAAAGAGAGAAGAGATTAAGTGAATTTATAGAGACTGAAGGACGAAGCAAACACATAAAAGTTTGGACAGTAGTAGCTTTCCTAAGTGGCGTCTGTTGCTGCATCGGCAACAAGCTTTAATTAGGGTTTTCTTCATAATTTTCTTTGTCAATTCAATATAATAATGAATACACATATCTCCCTAATAATGAATACACATATCTCCATAAGTATTATAGGGTACTCGACGTAAGTATTTGTATTTTATTTTTGGCTGTCTTTGAAACTTACATCATACAGAGAATTTTCAAATAATAACTAGCCATTCAAACTAGGCCAGTTAATAAGAGATGAAAGAATAATTCAATGTTAAAAACACAAGCAGCGGGAGTACGTGTCATACTTGATCTATATTTTATAATTTCAAAGGAGTTAAAAACATACGTACTTTCGAAACATGAAATGTATTTTATCCACAGATATATAGAGATTTCTCGATACAGATTGATAAGCAGTTCAGAGAGTGTTACGATGGTAATGTTGTCCAACCAAAAAAAGTGAATTGGTAGAGCTCTCATGCACCAAACTTTCTGATTAAACTTCGCACTCGTGCATATTTCTACATGTAGAGCTTTGGTGATGGATAAGTCAGTTGGTTAAGCTTAAACCAAGACTGGTATGTCAATTGAATAGCTAGATTGAAGACGGGTTGGTCCGGTTCAGTTAAGTGGATAAGCTCAAGGTTTATAGTTAGTTTAAGATGACTTAATA